>NC_044035.1:136676220-137047423 GCF_901765095.1 Microcaecilia unicolor
AAACAAAGTTGCACATGAGGCCAGAGAGATGGTTATATAACATGAAGGTTATTTTGGCACACACACACACTAACCTCGTCAGACGGGGGCAGGCCCAGAAGGAAAGGAGAGACATCTGAAGACAGCGAAGAGGCGATCAACTGTTCTTCTTGCCCATGCAGCGCCTTCACACAGAGGTGAGAGGTGCTGCACGGGCCCGGTAAGACGGAGGGGGGCCCAGTGGAAGGGGGAGCGGGCCTGTGGGAGAAAGAGAGGAACAGAGAGAGAGGGAGGGGGGCCGGGGCGACCTCGGGTGGGAAGGGGGGCAAGGCCGTCCATGAAGGACACTCCTGACGAGTGCCTTTGCCCCCTCCCGATCCTTTTTTTTTTTTTTTTAACTTTTCAATGTAGGGGGAGTGGGGAGCAACGGCGACCTCGGGCGTCAATAAAGGACGCTCCTGAAGTGCCTTTTTGCCCCCTTCGCAATTTTTTTTTTTGTTTTTACATCAATGTTTTTAGCCGGGCAGCCCTAACGAGAGGTACAGACCTCTCGTTAAGCTTTCCCTTAGTTTTCCAGTGTTAGGGCAGGCGGAAAACTTTAGTGCATCTCATTTCAATAGTGTTTCTACACAATTTGCTCATCTGCATTCCCTTTTGGTTTGCTGCTTTAATGCATGCCAGGGTAGGAAAACTGTTCCTTGAAGGGTCGTTAAAAGGTGGTTAAAGCCTTCTTTAGTTTAGTGCATCTGGCCCTGAGTTTGATTCCCACTGCAGCTCCTTGTGACTCTGGGCAAGTCACTTAACCCTCCATTGCCCCTGGTACAAAATAAGTACCTGAATATATGTAAACCGCTTTGAATGTAGTTGCAAAATCCTCAGAAAGGCGGTATATCAAGTCCCATTTCCCTTTCTTTTATATATATAATGAAAAATAAAGAAGAGCATCCTAATTCTGTTCTGCATCTATTATTATCAGAGTGGTTTTGTGGGCAGAGTATCAGTTTACAGAACTGGAGATGCAGAATTTCTGTTAGGGCTCTGTCCGATTCTATATACATTTTAGCACACTGTTGCGCATTTTATTTGTACGGATTCCATAATGAAGTGATTTATTATTTCTGGGCACCATCAATTCTACTGTGTCTATTGCTAGGTTTTTTTTTTCCACTTTACTATGTTTATTACTTGTCTTTATATAACAACTGTAAAGTCTCTTGAATGTGATTCTCTGTGGGCACTATTCAAGCTTTACAATCACACACTAGCCTGAGAGCTGCAGGAACTTCTGATAACAAGGTGTTGTTCTGCAGATCCTTATCCCATCCTCTCAAGTCACTCTTCAAATGTTTGTGCTGCAGTCACACTATGCTTCAAAATGGTGCTAAAACCAGTTTCTGATAACAATCAGTAAAGTAACACCCCAGTTTAGACACACAACAGTAAGATAGCTATGCAAGAAAAGCTTTCGAAATACTTATTTCCTAAAGCATATGCAATACAAATCAAATCAAGGCTGGCTTTGATGGGAAGGGGAGGGGGAGCAACGACCTTACATGTTTGTTTTAGCTGACCATGGATTTCTCAACAAAATTTTGGTGGTATTTCTATTTTATAGACAGAAATAAAAGGTCGAATGAGTTGCAGATAACTGTCCAACGAAAACGTTATCAGCTACAACTTCTAATGAACTCTCTCTCTCTGCATATTTAAGTGACCTAACACTGTCAAAAATACTGATTTTTAAAAAAAATTAACTGGATGGAAAGCTGTGAACATATTTTTTTTTGTTACATTTGTACCCCGCACTTTCCCACTCATGGCAGGCTCAATGCGGCTTACATGGGGCAATGGAGGGTTAAGTGACTTGCCCAGAGTCACAAGGAGCTGCCTGTGCCAGGAATCGAACTCAGTTCCTCAGTTCCCCAGGACCAAAGTCCACCACCCTAACCACTAGGCCACTCCTCCACCCTGTATATGGTTGTTGATTCTACTGCTTCCCCAGATTTTGTGTGTGGGGGGGGGGGGGGCGGTTTCCTGCTCATTCTTTTGTGGTAAGCTTTTGATTGCCTCTATTAGTTTTGGGAAATATGCATTTCTGATCAAGCAAGAGAAGATGCATTTCTGCTTCTACTTTTCCAATGTAGCAGTGCATGCAGTCTGGTTTCTTCGTGTTTCCAATTCAGTTTCTACTCCTAGTCTGTGGTCTGTTATTCTGGGTTTGGTGAGTGTCAGTGTCTGTACTTTCACAGAGAACTAGCAATCCACTAGCACGTACTTTCTGTGTAGCACATGTAGAGGTCCAGCACATTCTGTACCTCCCAACAGGCAGGGTATTAGTGTTCTAGAGGACAATATCTGCTTTTCTTAGACCAGGTTATGTGTGGGTTCCGAGTGTTAACTGCTGGTTTGGCCAACCAGGTTTGCTATGTGGTTTTTTTTTTCCAGGGTTTTGCATTACTTTACAGAGTGCATTGATAGGAAGGATTTAAACCGTTGTTGAGGTGACATTAAATCTGAACATTCTTTTATATGATTTATAAAAGGGGGTATTCTAATTCTGCCCTGGATCCATTATTGGGGTGTTTATGTTAGCCAAAAGTATCAGTTAGAAGAACTGGAGGTATATACTTTATACTGGGGTTATACTGGGGTTCTGTCCCATTCTATCTATATACATTTCAATTAATGACAGGACAACTTTCTAAATAAAAATGTGGGTTAGGCTCTCCACCTACTTTGCTGCTTATCACTCAAACCACTGTAAACATAACTATGCCTTGTTTCTACTGAGCAAATGCCATCACAAACTGCATTGACATATTCAGAATATTACACCACAGTAACCTGACAGGAAGGCCTGAATAAAAGATAGCAAAACAGGAGACATGTGTGGAGCAAATACTGTTTTTTCCTCTTTTATATAAAAAAATACATATAATCTTTTCCACTCCTGCAAACTAATAGAAAAGTTTGGCTCCAAGGAAAAAAAATTAACTTTTTATTTACTCCATTCAGTTTCTTAAAATTTCTGAGAAGGTTTGTTACTTCCATCTCCCAATCTCTCTTCCCAGAAGCCTCCTCCCATATCCATTACCCATGTTCTCACTCTGTTGGCCTAGTAGGAGGCCATGCCTTCACGCTCTCATCTCCTGGCCCATGCCAGCACATCATCCTCAAAACAGCCCAGAAGAGACTATTTGAAACAGGAGAAATAACTTTAGCTGCTCAAGCAATATTGTATGGCGTATTTTCTAGCCTATTGTATATAAGGAAACAATAAAGTAACAAAAATTAAGATCAAAGTAAGCCAAGGATCAGGCCAACTGAAAAGTGTTTTTCAGACCACCACTGTAAAGCAGCTTTTAAAAAGCATTAAAAATGTAAATCAATGATAATACCACATTAAACATGTCATTTATGGAAGAGCAAACTAAGCTAACCTAAGCAACACTACTACCTCATTTAAAATACAATAAGCAAAAAAAAAAAATACCATCAGGAACAATTCTAAGATTTTTAGCTTTGGAGAAATTAGAGTCAAAATCTTTAGCTGCTATTTTTACTGCACTAACATCTCTGACAAGCTTTCAGTATAAAAAGAAAAGTTAGGCGACAAATAGTTCAACCACAAAAATGTGATTTCTAAATGAAACATTAAATGAGAAGGCTGTAAACAAAACATACAAGTAGTTGCATGCCTTTTAGTTCCTGCAAAACACACAGTAGCAGCAGAATTCTATAAGCAAAATCCTACCATATGTTGAAAACTCATTAACCTTGAACATGAAAAGCTGAAAAGTATGTAAAACGCTGAACAATAACAAAAAGAAAATCTTTATCAACGGATTTCTTTGGAAAGGAAAACTACAACTGTGCACCCTCAAGAATCTAACAACTTGTTGACACCAAAAAAGGCCAATATGAAAATATTTGCTTTCTACAGCTATGTTACTGCTGATTACTTTTGCTGTTTATGGATAATAAACCCACAACATGTTACACATTTCGAGTGTACTAGCAAAACATTTTACAAGCAAAATATAAAAACGTGCCTTACAACTACAGAAAAAAGTTACATGGATTTTACATGTATTTTCTCGGAAATTAGTAAAGTATTACATTTGAACATAATCTGGTTACAATTTCTACATACACAAAAACAGACAAATAACGCTCATTCTGAAATTTTATTCCCCTCTATATATATTAAAACAGGTTATGTTCTCATCCTAATCGTCTTTACTGACCTACTACTGATAAACAGAGTTTTAAAGAATTGCATTACAAAACATAAACTGTTTAAGGGCATTTAAATAAGTATTTTTGATCTTATATGGCTAAGATCAGAAAGATACTTGCAATTTTTTGGGCAGGCCCAGATGAGAACAAAACATGTCACCAGTTGAAGTGACTACACAGCTGCTCCTTTTATAGCGAGCAAGACATGGAAAAAAAATTCCTTTTCACTTAAAATAAACCTAACCTAAAAGTCAGCCTGTGCAAACGGAGTGAACACAATCGAAATTTGGCATAACAACAAGAAAGGTTCCACTAAGTCCTTCACAAACTGCTTATGATGAATGAAGCCCTCGACAAACTGGGAATGCTAAACTCCGTCTGGGCTTCATGCGCAGGTCTGAAAGCAGGGGGAAAGAGTGTCCCAAGCACTACCCCCCTCCCCGAACCCTAACTATAGCAGGGAGAATTCGTACTTACCCAAAGCCCTCCCCCAACTTCATACTGCACCGCTCCTCAGCCGAAAAGCACAGCCTATGAGCTCCAGCACCTGACGAGAGAAACTCGGCAGTGGGAAGAGGAACAAAAGCCCAACAAAACAGAAAATCCAGCCCGATCCCACAATCAGTGCAACGACGGCGGCCACAGACTAGAGAGGATCTATCTAGACAGTGCACGAGAGAGAAGACCCAAAGTAGTAAGTGAATGCGGCGCGCGCACGCGGAGAAGGGGGCGGAGCAGAGGGAGGTGAAGAGCGCGAGAGACCTTGCACAGTGGAATAACACTCACCGGAAGTGATTGGCACAGGGAGAGAGATCTTGCAGCCACACCAGTGAAGTGACTCTCCCGTGACGTCACTGACCCGGACCCGTAGCAAAGCATAAATTAAAAGTCATTTACATACGTGCCCCGTGCAGGTCCCCGCTCCCCGGGTCAGTATAAATACACAGAAAGACCGCCCCCTAAACAGTTTTTTTCTTTCCGCATGACGGCTAGACCTGCGATCTTGTATACTATCTGTGCAGGTTTCTTTCAATATTTGTATTTCTTTAACGAGTGTATGTTTTCATCTGCATAATTCCTACTCAACGAATTTAACTTAGCAGCCATTTTCTTCCCTGCCATGCCACCGAGGAAACAGGGCTTTAAGGCTTGCAACGGAAAAATGTCTAATTCAGACCCACACGACTATTGTGTGCTGTGTCTGGGAAAAGCAAGCACACTTAAATACAAACTGCAAAGACTGTGCTAGCATGCTCCCTTGCACAAGGAAGATCAGAGAGCTTAAAATGAGAGCAGTTCCCGACTTACCTCAGCCCTCCCCTTCAGATCAGTTGGATAAGAAATCGGCAGCCAAGAGAAAACACAAGGAGGGAAAAAACTTGGAGAGTGTCCTTGCTCTGCTGAAGCAACAGCCTGCCCAGCAGCTGTTTACCTCTCCTCAGTCTCTGCCACCACAAATCACTGATTCAGTTGTTGGTGCCCAGACTCAGCTTCAACGTAGGCCCCCTGGATCATCAGGGATGGCTCTACCTCCTCCCAAGAGAGCAAAGATGACCCTGGAGCCAGAGACTAGCACTGAACCCTCCCCTCTGCACCGACACAGGGCACCGGCACCAGCACCAGGGAGCTCTTCTCCCTCCCCTCTGTACTGACACAGCTCCTCCCACTCATAGGAACCGATCCAGCTCCTCCTCCTCTCACCAGCATAATGCTTCTCAGCAATTTTCTGCTTCTTCTCCCTCACAGACTCACTCTATCCCAAAACGGATTCCACCTCTCTCTCCACAAGGAAGACAAGAGGCAGTGCACCAGCACCACTCAGAGTTGCTGGCAAATATGCCTCAGGCCAATCCAGTGCCGTAGCGAGGGTGCCTGACACCCGGGGCGGGTCACCGCTGCGCACCCCCCCCCCCCCGGGTGCAGGGCACGGCGCCCCCCCCCCCCGAAACGCACCGTACCTTTCAGCGGGGGGCAGGCGGGAGGGCCGATCCGCCCCCAGTGCACGTCACTGGGAGCTGCGTCAGCTCTGCTGCTTCCCTACTTTCTGTGCCCCGGAACAGGAAGTAACCTGTTCCGGGGCAGAAAGAGCAGGGAACCAGCGAGCCGACCCCCCCCCCCCCCCCAGCACGTGTACCCGGGGCGGGGCGGACCGCCCCCCCCCCCCTTCCTATGCCACTGGGCCAATCCCTCTCATTCCTTCCAAGTGTCTCAGTCAAATCAGGATATTCTCCAGTTGCTTAAGGATTTCTTGTTAAAAAATCAATGCCAGCAACCCTCAGATTCTCAGCTGCCCAGGGAAGCGACAGCTCCATGCTCACGCAGCAAGTGCTCTTCCTTGGTCTCTACCTCAGAATCCATGGCAGCGGAAATGTTCTTCAATTACGAATCCTCTCCTCTGCATCCTCAGACCCAATCCAGAGCTTCCTCCCCGGATTATCATTCTGCAGTGGCGTTCCTAGGGAGGGGCGGTGGGTGCGGTCCGCCCCGGGTGCAAGTCGCTGGGGGGGTGCCACACGCCTGTCGGCTCCACTCGTTCTGTGCTCCCTGTGCCCCGGAACAGGTTACTTCCTGTTCCGGGGCAGAGGGAGCATGGAACGAGTGAAGCCGACAGGCGCACAGCACCCCCCAGCAGGTAAAAATGCACCCAGTGGGGTCGTTTCGCCGGGGGGCGCTGCACCCGGAGGGGAGCGCATCGGCGATCCGCCCCGGGTGTCAGCCGTCCTAGGAACGCCACTGTCATTCTGACCAGGATGCAGACATGCTGGGCTTGCTTTCAGATCCCTCTCCTAAGCAGCCATCTAAGCAGGGGCGTAGCTAAGGGTGGGCCCAGGCCCACCCAATTTCAGCTCTGGCCCGCCCACCCACTTTTCCTTCAGGCCCGCGCCAGCCCCAGCTCCCATTGCCGGCCACTGCTGCTTTTCCTGATGAGCAGCAGGGCCGGCGCTACAAAAAGAAGAAGCGCTTAGCTGACTGAGCTGAGCCCCAACGCAAACGACGACTCAACAAGAAAAAATGTTAAAAAAAAAAAGCGGCACCGCAGGCAGCCTCGAAGCATTGGCTGCTGGCTCTGCCCGTCTCTTACGTCACTGCCCCTGCTTCGCTCAAGCTCTGCCCATCTCCCAGGTTCCAAATAAAAACAGCTTTAGGAGAAGCGGCAAAAAAAGCAATTATTTTCTTGCTTTTTTCTTTCCTGACCCTTTCTTTCTGTAGGGTATTTATTTCTCCCATGTTTCTTCTCTTTGCTGCTCTACACATCTTTTAGCAGAGAAAGATCTTTCATAGCAACTGCAATTTTTAACCAGTGAACCCTCCCATTACTTTCCCGGGCCTCTTTTGGGAACTTTCTGTTTCTTAATAACGCTGACAAACATCTGTTCTGGGTGTTCCCCCAGAGCACGTGCATTTTTAGCCACAAGAAAAGGAAGTGCTGTGGATGTGTTTAGATTTGGGGAAGGAAATCAACACGCTTGAGAGACAGAACGAAGGGACCAGCGCTTGAGAGACAGAACGAAGGGAAGGCTGAAGGCGCGCCGAGCCAGCGCTTTTCACTGCCGCTGCCGACGCCTTAACCCCGAGCAGGTATGACGCTTAAATTTCAGAGGTGGGGGCCCTGGTGCTCGACGGAGGGAGGGGCTGGGCGGCCTGGCGCTCGGTGGAAGGGAGGGAGGCCGGCCTGATGCAGGTATGACTCATTCGGAGGGGGGCTGGAAGTGGCTGAGCCAATGGCACGCGTGCCAACAGAGAGGGCTCTGCGTGCCCTCTCTGGCATGCGTGCCATAGGTTCGCCATCACTGCCCTAGAGGATGACAATCTCAATCAGTCCAGATCCTCTTTTCAATGCTCATCATTTGCGTCCTCAAAAAAGAGATACAACTCTCGCAAGACATACTCCTTGAATAGGTACAATTCTAACTACAAGTACAACAACAAAATGAATAGATCTCAGCAATCTAAAAAATCGTTCAGAGAGCGGAGAACTCCTAAACCAGCGATCCCTCTGGCACCAAAACCCTTCTCCCTGGACAGATTGGATCTTGCAGCCCCACAATTGAAGTGACTCTCCCATGACGTCATTGACCCGGACTCGTAATAAAGCATTTTTAAACATAAACTAATAATGTATGTGCTCGTGCTGTCTCCCGCTCCCCGATTCGGTATAAATACCGGGTGGCACCGTCCCCTTAACAGTTTTTTTCTTTCCACTGACTGTTACGACCCGCGTACTCCTCCTACACCTACTCGCTAACTTACTTTTATTTTTTCCACCATTCTCAACTAATTTAATCTCGCAGCGATCCTTTTTCCCGTTATGCCACCCAAAAATCAAGGCTTCAAGCGCTGCGGCGCCTGCAACGGGAAGATGTCCATTTCGGATCCCCACGATCTGTGTGTCCTCTGCTTGGGCAAGGCACACTTAAATATAAATTGTGCGAACTGTGCCCCACACAAGGAAGATTAGAGAACTCAAAATGTGACCAGTTCCTGATTTTCCCCAGCCCTCAAATGCCCATCCACAGGGGAAGAAATCTGCCTCTAAACGGAAGCACTCCAACAAAGGAACAACTTTTGAGAGTGTCCTCCCCCTGCTAACGCAACAGCCCTACATCCCAGGCGTTGTTTTCAACCCAGTCTCTGCCACCACAAATAACTGAGACAGTTGTCGGTGCCGAGACTCTTACCTGTCGCACGTCCCCTGCACAGTCTAGGCAGGAAACATCCTCTCCTAAGAAACACATGGATCCAAGGCTGGGCACTGACCTCTCGTCTCCTCCTTCTCATCAGCACCGACGGAGCTCTTCACCCTCTCATCGGTACCAAAGTTCCCCCAATCGTTGTCATCGACACAGCTCCTCCCACTCCCAGCATCGCCATCACCATGGCTCCTCCCACTCTCATGGGCACCGATCCAGCTCCTCCTCCTCTCACCAGCATAAGGCTGCCTGTCAAATCTCTACTGCAACTTCTCCTGCACCGTCAAACCCTGCTCCACAGGCGATCCCCTATCTTTCTCCACAGGAGATGACAGCTGTACTACCCCAGGCTAGCTCTCCTCAGAACCCAGCAGTAGGCATAGCGGATATGCCAACGAGAGACCAAACACGTCCTTTTCCAGTGTCCCACAATAATCAGGACATCTTTCAATTAGTCAGGGATTTTTTGCTGCAAAATCAAACTCAGCAACCCCTGGATTCTCACCTGCCTTTGGACGGACCAGCTCCGTTTTCGCGCAAGCGTTCCTCATCAGTATCTACCTCGGCATCCATGGCAGCAGAACTGTTTTCAAACTATGACTCCTCTTCTCTGCAATCCCAGCCACAATCCAGACCTTCCTCTCCAGAAGATCATTCTGACCGGAGAGCAGACACACCGGGTTTACTGTCTGATCCCTCTCCAATGCAGCCATCCAGGACATCTCAACCTGAGGATGTCTCCTACCCCAAATTTCTTCATAAACTGGCGGCAGCTTTAGGCATTCAATCCACTTCCCAACCTGATCCAAGATCACGGAAACTACAGACGCTTCGCTATAAGGAGGCGCCAAAGGAGATAATTGCCCTTCCATTGCATGACGTCCTGGCCGACCAACATAAGACTATCTGGTCTACGCCCTTTCCTTCCACTCCAACCAAGAAGAGTCTAGACACTAAATATAGGGTTCAGGATACTTTCGGCTTTGGAAAGCCCCAATTGTCCCATCAGTCCATTGTAGTATGCTCAGCCATGCGTAAGCATCGGAATTCCAGAGACCACTCTAATTTCCCGCCCACTAAAGACATGAAGCTCATGGACTTACTGGGAAAGAAGATTACCAAAATGTGATGCTTAATGCATGCATAGGACTCCATATTTTCCACTACACTGAGTACCAGTTCGCTATCCTAGAGGCTTTGTCCAAGATAGTGGATTCCCTGCCGGCGTCGACACAAGCACAGCTGCCACCATCCCTACAAAATTTAGACGAGTTTGCCACTAACCTCATCCGAGTGGCTCACGATTCCTACGACACTTCAGTGAGAGGAGCAGCTGTGGGCATTTCAGTGAGACGACTGGCTTGGTTGAAGGCTTCTGGTCTCCGTGAAGATGTCCATAACAGGGTAGCAGATGCCCCTTGCATAAGAGATAATCTCTTCGGAGACAAGGTTAAAGACATTATAGGTAATATCAAGCAGGATTTCACAACTTTGGATACTCTGGAGGACGATAACCTCAATCAATCCAGATTCTCATTCCAACGATCATCATTTAGTGAAGGGAAGTCTTGCCTCACCAATCTAATGCATTTTTTTGAGGGGGTAAGCAAACATGTGGACAATGGGGAGCCGGTTGATATTGTATATCTGGATTTTCAGAAGGCGTTTGACAAAGTGCCGCACGAAAGACTCCTGAAGAAATTGCAGAGTCATGGAATCAGAGGTAGGGTATTATTATGATTAAGAACTGGTTGAAAGATAGGAAGCAGAGAGTAGGATTGCGTGGCCAGTATTCTCAGTGGAGGAGGGTAGTTAGTGGGGTCCCGCAGGGGTCTGTGCTGGGTCCGTTGCTTTTTAATGTATTTATAAATGACCTAGAGATGGGAATAACTAGTGAGGTAATTAAATTCGCCGATGACACAAAATTATTCAGGGTCGTCAAGTCGCAGGAGGAATGTGAACGATTACAGGAGGACCTTGCGAGACTGGGAGAATGGGCGTGCAAGTGGCAGATGAAGTTCAATGTTGACAAGTGCAAAGTGATGCATGTGGGTAAGAGGAACCCGAATTATAGCTACGTCTTGCAAGGTTCCGCGTTAGGAGTTACGGATCAAGAAAGGGATCTGGGTGTCGTCGTCGATGATACGCTGAAACCTTCTGCTCAGTGTGCTGCTGCGGCTAGGAAAGCGAATAGAATGTTGGGTATTATTAGGAAGGGTATGGAGTCCAGGTGTGCGGATGTTATAATGCCGTTGTATCGCTCCATGGTGCGACCGCACCTGGAGTATTGTGTTCAGTACTGGTCTCCGTATCTCAAAAAAGATATAGTAGAATTGGAAAAGGTACAGCGAAGGGCGACGAAAATGATAGTGGGGATGGGACGACTTTCCTACGAAGAGAGGCTGAGAAGGCTAGGGCTTTTCAGCTTGGAGAAGAGACGGCTGAGGGGAGATATGATAGAAGTGTATAAAATAATGAGTGGAATGGATCGGGTGGATGTGAAGCGACTGTTCACGCTATCCAAAAATACTAGGACTAGAGGGCATGAGTTGAAGCTACAGTGTGGTAAATTTAAAACGAATCGGAGAAAATTTTTCTTCACCCAACGTGTAATTAGACTCTGGAATTCGTTGCCGGAGAACGTGGTACGGGCGGTTAGCTTGACGGAGTTTAAAAAGGGGTTAAATAGATTCCTAAAGGACAAGTCCATAGACCGCTATTAAATGGACTTGGAAAAATTCCGCATTTTTAGGTATAACTTGTCTGGAATGTTTTTACGTTTGGGGAGCCTGCCAGGTGCCCTTGACCTGGATTGGCCACTGTCGGTGACAGGATGCTGGGCTAGATGGACCTTTGGTCTTTCCCAGTATGGCACTACTTATGTACTTATGTACTTATGTACTTATTTAATTCATCGTTTAATTCATCCAGGAAAAGATATAATTATCGAAAGACATACCCCTTGAATAAGTACAGATCTAACTACAAGAATAATAGCAAAATAAATAGATCTCAGCAATATAAAAAACCTGTTAAAGTTCGGAGACCTCCTAAGCAAGTAAACCTTGCTAGCGCCCGTTTCATTGCTCAAAGAAACGGGCCTTTTTTACTAGTATTGCATAAATAGGCAAGACATATTCAACATAAATGCAATTTAATGCCAGTGTATCTACGTCCATGTGTTCTAGCCAGAACAGGACCAGGGGTGCACAAGATTCTGTTCTCCTTCACCCCGGAAGTGAGACAAAATGCTGACAGAGAAAGCAGCCAGCAACTATACTCCCTGTCCTGAAGCATACAGGGTTTTGATTCATTCCGTCCCACCTCTTCTCCATCATGACTCGAGCAAAAAACAGTTTGGCATTGCCAGAGGCTCAGGTGCAGAACTGCCAACACTTCCCAGAAGAGGAAGATTCCCTCTTCTTGGGGCCAAGCATGATATGATTTTCCTCCTGTCTCTTTTAGAAAAGTTCCATTACAGTAGTAGTAGTAGTAATATTTCAGTGGAATTTTAAGGCATCTCTTATTTCCTGTGCCAAATATCCCTCCTAAGAACTTTCAAGTGTTGGCATGTATGAGTTTGGGAAACAGCAAATCAAGACTGAAAAAAAAAAAAAAAGGTAAAGACAGTAAGATGAAAGCTGTTTCCTAATTTTAAAAAAAGTTCTAATGGACGAGCAAGAAACTGTGTTATGATACAGAAGGGAGAGGAAGAGTATACCAATTTAAATGTTTAATAAGAAAATACATGTAGAAATGGAATGCTTCTAATATCTAAAATGTACACTTGCAGTGCAAAAGCACTGATTTGCCCAAATGTTTAGAATCCTCCCAAAGCATCCATTTAGCTTGAAAATAAACACCTAAATTTACACACACTCACACACTCCAATATTCAGCCGGCAGTGGTCAGTATTTCAAAGGCACTGATTATCACCAACTGAATTTGAACCCTCACCATTGGTCTACTCTGGGTTATTTTGCTGTCCTAACTTTATCCAGGCACTGGTCTGGTTAGCAGACTGAATATCTCCACTAACCCACTAAATCCTGGCACTATCCCAACCTTGGTCCCGGACTGCCCAATAATAACTGGAGTAGCCTAGTGGTTAGACTACCAATCTTGACATCCAGAAGTGGCCAGTTCAAATTCCACTGCCCACTTGTGATCTTGGGCAAGTCACTTAACCCTCCACTGCCTCAGGTACAAAATTAGATTGTGGTATATCCAGGGACAGAGAAATGCTCAGTGTACCAAAATGTAATTCACCTTGAGCTCCTACTGAAAAGAGTATAAGCAAAATCTAAATAAAGTAGTGGTTTTAGATAAGTGAGTAGAAAGAAACTGCAGGATTGTCATTGCTATCTTCTGGATTTCTGTTTCATCAAGTACCCAAGTAAAATGTAAGTGCTCTTTTTTTTTTTTTCTAATGGTCTTCAGGGTCTGCTGACCAGCAGCTACTGATAACTAATTCCAGCAAGTTTGTTTCAATTTTACTTGTAATTCCTTTAGTGTTGTAGGGCCGCTGTGGAATGTTGTCTTTATTCACACCTTGAATCATCCAATCAAAAATTTAAGACAAGCTTAAAAAGTTATTTCTCTGAAAATAAAAAATTACCCCTGAGAATTACTCATTCTGGGCATGGAAATATCTGGGACCAAGGTGCAGGACCTGGATTGTACTGCAGATCCTCCAAATCTATCATAACTTTCATATCATATTGTATATTTCTTTTCCACTACTTTGACTGCCTTTATAACTTTTTAGTTAAGGCTGCATTTCTGAAGTAGGCTCTGAAAACTGTAAGGCTGTTTATAGCTATTCAGCATGCTGTTTTATATTCTGTAATTTTTCAGTTTGATCTTGCATTTCTTATCTTCTCATTACTTTTTATTATTTAAGGGCCCTGTTTACTAAGGCGCGCTAGCGTGCACTAACACTAGAGACACCCATAGAATCTCTAGTGTTAGCACATGCTAATTTTTAGCGTGCCTACAGAGTGGCTTAGTAAACAGGGCCCTAAGTTTTTTAGTGCTGCATTTAGATTACAATCATAATTGTGCTTAATCGCATGATTAAAGGTATGTTTCCCCCCCCACACACACACTCGAGCTCCTTGTGACTCTGGGCAATGAAGGGTTAAATTAGTTGCCCAGAGTCACAAGGAGCTGCAGTGGGGAGAAAAATAATAACATACCTTTAATCACGTGATTAATCATGATCCAATTTTTAATTGAAATGCAGCCCTATTTTTAATATTTTCAGAATATTGTACACTGCTTAGTTAGTATTTCAATATATCAAACTTAAATAAACTTTAAACTTGAAATTTGAAACTCAAAAGTGCATGTCCTCTACACTGTCCACCTACCCAGCCTTCCTGGGCAACATATAATGTAAATATGCTTCCCTTGTAAGGCACCAGTTACACTCAGAGGCACACTAAGTATTTCAGTGCTCCAGAAAACTTACAGTCTAAGGCAGTGGCGTTCCTAGGGGGGGCTGACACCCTGGGCAGATCGCCGATGCGCCCTGTCCCCCGGGTGCAGCGACCCCCCCCCCCCCCCCCCCCCGGCAAAAGAACTCCCCCGCCAGGTGCACTCCGCTGGGGGGGGGGGGTGCCACGCGCCTGTTCCGGAGCAGAGGGAGCACAGAACGAACGTAGCGGACAGGCGCACGGCACCCCCCCAGCGGCGTGCACCCAGGGCGGACCGCACCCACCACCCCTCCCCCTTGGTACGCCACTGGTCTAAGGAGCCTTTTTACTAAGCTGCATTAGAATATGAGCTTAGGGACTTTCCCGCATGCTAAGCCCATTTCTAACATAGCAGTTTTGTAGGCATTTTTCAATTTTTGTGCAGGTATGGAAAACCGGTATGAGGATGTTATAATGCCGTTGTATCGCTCCATGGTGCGACTGCACCTTGAGTATTGTGTTCAATTCTGGTCGCCGCATCTCAAGAAAGATATAGTAGAATTGGAAAAGGTGCAGCGAAGGGCGACGAAAATGATAGCGGGGATGGGACGACTTCCCTATGAAGAAAGACTAAGGAGGCTAGGGCTTTTCAGCTTGGAGAAGAGACGGCTGAGGGGAGACATGATGAAGGTATATAAAATATTGAGTGGAGTGGAACAGGTGGATGTGAAGCGTCTGTTCACGCTTTCCAAAAATACTAGGACTAGGGCAGTGGTGTGCTGGTAAATTTTTAACAACAGGCTCTCTCCATGGTCCACCTCTGCGCCCCCCTCCATTCACCTCGGCGCCCCACCATCCACCTCTGCGCCCCCCCCCCCCAAAAAAAAGATTTTGTAGAGCTGGCTATACCCAGGTGGGGGGGGCCGCCAACACATTACTCTCTCCAGGAAAAAAAAATTAAATTATCCCAGGTTCCAACCTAATTCATGTTTAATATGGGATAAAATGCCATAAATAAGTAAATAAATATAAACTTTTAACGTTCAGCACCTGATTCTCAAAGTTGACATATTCCAAACACTATAATGAAAATAAAAAATTTTTTTCTACTTTTGTTGTCTGGTGACTTTGTTTCTCAGATCATGCTGGTCCAGTATCTGATCCTGCTGCTCTCTATCTGTTCCCTTGACTCCATTTCCAGGGCTTCCTTTCCATTTATTTATTTTCTTTCCTCCTTTCTTCTTCATTTCTGGTCCTCTGCAGACTTGACTGTACAGTGGATCCAACTTCTGCCTATTTTCTCCATCCATGTGCAGTTTCTCTCCTCACTTCCTTTTCCCTCATCTAATCTCCTTCCTCTATCTTCCCTCCATGTCCAGCATTTCTTCTCTCTCCCTTCCCTCCCCTCCATCCATGTCCTGAAACTCTCCTCTCTCCCCTGCCCCTCTCTATCCATCCATACCCAGCAATTCTCTTCTCTCCCCTGCCCCCCTCTACCCACCCATGCCCAGCAGGTCTCTCCCCTGCCCCCTCTACGCACCCATGCCCAGCAAGTCTCTCCCCTGCCCCCCTCTACCCACCCATGCCCAGCAGGTCTCTCCCCTGCCCCCTCTACCCACCCATGCTCAGAAAGTCTCTCCCCTGCCCCCCTCTACCCACCCATGCCGAGCAGGTCTCTCCCCTGCCCCCCTCTACCCATCCAATGATTCTCCTCCCTCCCCTGCCGCTCCAAAGCATGTCCAAAGATGTCCTTCGCTCCCACCCTCCCCTCCCGCTCCCCTCCGTCTTTTTTTAATTACCTCCGTCGAAGCGCGCGCCATTTAAAGCCCTGCTGCATGCTGGCCGTCTCCAGGCTTCCCCTGCTTGATTTGGATGATGTTCGTGCCTTAGTCCTGCCTTCGCGAAAAAAGGAAATTACGTCATCCGACGTCATCCGAATCAAGCAATGCTTCGGAGCGGCAGGGGAGGTAAGCATGGCCTGTGATGGCGCCCTCCTGCCATGCTTACCTCCCGCAATGGAGACGGCTCGCCCCCAACAACAACCGGCTCACAAGAGCTGTCAAAATTTAACAAGCGGCTCTTGCGAGCCGGTGCGAGCCGGCTCCAGCACACCACTGGACTAGGGGGCATGAGATGAACAATTTAAAACAAATCAGAGAAAATTTTTCTTCACCCAATGCATAATTAAACTCTGGAATTCGTTGCCGGAGAACATGGTGAAGGTGGTTAGCTTAGCAGAGTTTAAAAAGGGGTTAGACGGTTTCCTAAAGGACAAGTCCATAAACCACTACTAAATGGACTTGGGAAAAATCCACAATTCCAGGAATAACATGTATAGATGTTTGTACGTTTCGGAAGCTTGCCAGGTGCCCTTGGCCTGGATTGGCCGCTGTCGTGGACAGGATGCTGGGCTCCATGGACCTTTGGTCTTTTCCCAGTGTGGCATTACTTATGTACTGCCTCCTGCATTAACTCTGTGTTAACCAGTTAGCAGTGTTGTTCAAAGTACTTAAGTAAAAGTAAAAATAAATGTATATTTTAATAATTAAGTAAAAGTACAATGAAGAACACATTAAAAAATTTACTTAAGTAAAAGCAAAAAAGTTACTGCTTAATATAAAACTTTTTGAGTAAAAGGTAAAAGTACCGTAACTACAGTGAATGCAACTTTTGTTAACATTTTTATCGCTTTACAATTCAATCTACTTCGCTTTTAATAAAACTACATTTTGAAAATGACTATCACTCATGTGAGTGCACTTGTGAGTCTTGAATCTACCACAGCTAAAAAGGTGTTCAGCAACTGCACTATCAGGAAGTGGATTGTTCAGTCTGATAAAAAGTTCCTTCAAATCAGGCCAGGCCACAATATTACTGATGCCTTTTAACTGGGCCTGCAGGTAGTGGTCAAAGGAATTTGTCTGAAACACTTGACTTCCATTATCGTCTGCATTGGTAGTAGTGCTAATTCATCACCTGCAACTTTATCTTTATCATTGTCATGCTGTCTGTCCAAGCAATCCTGACAGCTTTCACGAAGTTTAAATCGTTTTCTGTTGTCCTATTTTTTGTCTGATGGCAAACTCTGAATATCTTTAAGAACTGATGCAAGAATATCATATATATAGAAAGTCTTCAGTCTTATGGCCAGACAAGAAGACTATCTATGCAGCGGACTGCCATGCAAATGTAACATTTTCCATGGGATGTCCAGCAGTCTGTTGTGATAGACATATGTCTGTTCACCAAGAAATGCAATCAGCTTCAGCTTCATTTCCATCTCTGCTTAAGTGACCAAACTCATCACTGTTCTGTTTGGCTGTTGACAAGGAGAGGCAACTCTACTGTTCTCATAGGCTGTATTTTCTGAACACCAAAATTTATGATGACATATCCACTGTTTGTGTGATGAGGTTTGCAGTTGCAAAGTCCTGTTCCAGGTTTTGTTTACCGAGGAATCATCTCTCTGCCACTTTTACTTTTAACTTCAAGCTCAGTTCATTCAGTCTTAGTAGGCCAAATACAGTTTGTGGCTACCGGGATTGCTACACCCCAAACACAGCCGATAAGTTCTCGGTTCTCCGTTGAGGGTCACTTCTGGCTCCAGCAAGACCTCAAATCAAAACTTATAATGTTTAGTCTTGCAAATCAAATGGCTTACCTCAGCCAAGTTGCGATTATAGAATAGTAGCTTCTATGTCATATCTTGGGATTAAAATCTTCTTTCCCTGCGCCTCCTTATCTTCAGTCTAGCTCTGTCTCATATACTCCCAGGTATGGGCTCTGCCCCTTTCGGCTCATTTCCTCCCAGGGCAGGTCCCTTGCTGTTAAGGTGGCTCAGGCTATTGGAGGGGCTTTTCTTAAGGGAGAGGGACAGTGTAACTAGTTACATTTACTTAGTTACTATACAACACTGCCATTTAGGGCATGCTAATGTGAAAGCACTAGCTGGTTAACACTTCCATGCCCATTCTGCACTCATGATGTCCTCAGCAAAAAAGTGCTAAAGAAAAAAATAGCTAATGGACAAGTTTGCACATGCTGACAGGCAAACTACCACAAAATGCTTTAACACTTGCTCAAGATCACATGGAGCAACAGTGGAAACATGGGAATTGAACTCTGGCTTCCCTGGATCTTAGCTTGCTTCTCTGACCACTAGGCTTTTGCTCCTTCACTACCAAGGTTTATGTTCTAAACCAAAGAACTTGGTGAGATTTCTATCAACACTGAGAAATGTCTGCAGTGTGCCTCTGGTCATATGTTTGAACAGATTCATTTCTACCCTTCCCAGAAGCAGGTTTTCCTGAACCGGGGAGAGAGCTACTTATTTTTGTTTTTGTTCAATTTAATATACATGCACGAGAGAAAATATATAATGAATGTGATGTTATCTCAACGGTAAATATTCATTCTGACTCTTAGCAAATGTCATCTGATAACTTAGAAAGGAAGATTCCATGTGAGCTGAACTGACGCACAACCCTTCATTTTGGTATGCATCAGAAACTGCTTTTGATTGAGGAAAAATGTGTGTGTTTAGGGTTAGTGAATTGGCATCCATTCTTGGCTCCATGCCTCTTTTCTCTAGTGTTCAGATCTGGCTGCTGTTACCAGTCATGGAGAAAACTAAAATCTTTATACACTGTGATTCGCACCAAGTATGTGTCAACAGAGGCTTCTGCCCAGGACGGAAGGGTTAGGACAGCCATATTATTGGAGATTAAATTATTAGGCATATAGACAGCTGGATGGCTACTGGATGTGAGGATTACTTGGTTACTTGCCTGCCTGGTGAGAAGATAGCTGACTTCACTCATCACCTAGATAAAATTTTAGACAGTGCTGAGGAGGAACTGGCTGTCTTGGCATATGTGGGTGCCAGCAACATAGGAAAATGTGGGAGGAAGGTTTTAGAAGCAAAATTTAGGCTCGCAAGTAGAAAGCTAAAATTCAGAACCTTCAGGGTAGCATTTCAGTAGGGTCCTGTTCATGGAACTGAGAGCACAAGAGGTAGGCAGAGCTCCGAAGTCTCAGTGTATGGATAAGACAATAGTGCAGAGAGGATGGATTTAAATTTATTAGGAACTTGACAACATTCTGAGGAAGGGGGAGCCTATTCCAAAAGGATGGACTCAACCTTTTCTAGGATGGAACCAGGCTGCTGGCACTAACATTTAAAAAGGGTATACAGTAGCTTTTAATTTAGAATGATTCAGGGTGAGGTATCCTTGAAGCATATTATTATAACAAGACATTTAGGGAATCCCAATAGAGCCAGGACTGTATGCGGGTAGAATAGTGCAAAGACTGCAAATTATCCCAGTCAAATTCTAAGCAGCTTCTAGATGCAAGTAAAAAACACACATTGAAGTGTCTATATACAAATGTTATAAGCCTAAAAAATAAGATAGGGGAGTTAAAGTGTATAGCATGAAATGAAGACAGAGAAATAATAGGCATTTCAGAGACCTGGTGGAAGGAGGACAATCATTGGGACACTGTGTTATCGGGGGTTAAGTTATACTGCAATGATAGGGTAGATCAAATAGGGGGGGGGGGGGGGGGGGGACTGTGCTGTCTGTTAAACAGGGAATTGAGTCAAACAAAATAAAAATTCTGCATGAAGCAGACAACAATGTGGAATCCTTATATACAGATAGGGCTATACTACCATCAGTCAGGCCAGAGCGATCAGACAGATGAAGATATGTTAACAGAAATTAGAAAAGCTAGCAAATTTTTAACAACAGTATAATAATGGGTGATTTAAATTACCTCAATATTGACTGATTAAGTGCCACATCATGGAGTGCTAGTGAGGTAAAATTCCTAGATGTAATAAATGACTGCTTCTTGGAGCAACTGGTCCAGGAACTGACAAGGGGGGGAGCTATTTTCGATCTAATCCTTAGTGGAACGCAAGACTTAATACAAGAGGTAACAGTGTTGGGTCTGCTGGGAAATTTGACTTAATAACTGCAGTGCAGTCACTAAGGAAATCTACTGTAGCAGCATTTAATTTTCAAAAGGGTAACTAAGATAAATTAGAAAAATGGTTTAAAAAGCTGAAAGGCATGGATTTTGTTTAAAAATACCATTTTGGAAGCTCTGACTAGATGTATTCTACATATTAATAAAGGTGGAAAGCAGAGCAAACAACAGCCAGCGTGGTTAAAGGGAGAAGTGAAATAGGCTATTCGAGCAAAAGAACATCTTTCAGAATATGGAAAAAAAGATGTGAATGAAGAAAACAAGAAACAACATAAACACTGACAAGTTAGATGCAAAACATTGATAAGACCAAAAGAGAATACGAAGAGAATCATGCCTTGGAGGCAAAATCTCATAGTAATAACTTTTTCAGGTATATCAGAAGCAGAAAGTCTGTGAGGGAATCCAATGGGACCTTAGATCATCAAAGAGTAAAAGGGGCACTCAGGGAGGGCAGGGCCATAGCAGAGAAGCTGAATGAGTTCTTTGCCTCCGTCTGTACTGAAGAAAGATATAAGAGATCTACCAGAGATGGTTTTCAAGGGTGACGATGCAGAAGAACTGAAAGAAATATGGGTGAACCTGGATGTACTGAGCCAAATCGATAAATTAAAGAGCAGTAATTCACCTGGACGAGATGCTATACACCTCAGGGTACTGAAAGAACTCAATCTGAAATTGCAGATCAGGTGTTACTGATCTGTAACCAGTCGTTAAAATCGTCCATAGTACCTGAAGATTGGAGGGTGGCCAGGTAACGCCTATTTTTAAAAGTGATCCGGGGTGATTAGGGAAATTACAGACTGGTAAGCCTGATGTCAGTGTTGGGCAAAATAGTGGAAACTATTATAAAGAATAAAATCACTGAACACATAGACAAATGTGGTTTCATGGTACAGAGTCAACATGGATTCAGCCAAGGGAAGTCTTGGCTCAACAATTTGCTTAATTTCTTTGAATGCATAAATATACATGTGGATAAAGGTTAGCCAGTCAATGTAGTGTATCTAGATTTTCAGAAAGTGTTTGACAAAGTCCCTTGTGATAGACTCCTGAGAAAATTTAAAACCCATGGGCTAGAAGGCAGTGTTCTGTTGTGGATTAGGAATTGGTTGATGGATAGAAAATAGAGGATACAGGTAAATGGCCAATTCTCTCAGTGAAGGAGGGTGAATAGCAGAGTGCCCCAGGGATCTGTACTGGGACTGGTGCTATTTAATATATTTATTCATGATCTGGAAATGGGAACAATGAGTGAAGTGATTAACACATAACTATTCAAAGTTGTCAAAATGCATGTGGTTTGTGAAAAATTGCAGACCTTAGTAAGTTTGAAGTCTGGGCATCCAAATGGCAGATAATATTTAATATGGACAAGTGCAAAGTGATGCTTATCGGAAAAAATAACCCAAAACATAGTTGTTTAATGTTAGGCCTCACCCTAGGAGTCGCACCCAAGAAAAAGATCTTGGTGTCATCCTGAGCAATACACTGAAATCTTCTGTAAGTTACACAGGTATCTGCAGCACTTAGCTGCTAACACAAAAACCAGCTGTATGTCTGGAGCAAGTGCTCACGCCTAAATATTTAACACCTATATAGCTGGTTAGGCTACTATTCTATAGAAGAAAGTATGTGTCTCTGTTCCTTTCTAGAATACTCACTTACCAGGGACCCTATTATAGAATTGCCCTGGCAGTGATGAAGTAACCCAAGCCAGTTCTGATTTTCAGTTTTGGCACAACACGGTAAGTGTGGTAAGCATAGCAGGAGGCCACAGACATTCGTGGCACACCAAAAACTGTCAACGCTTACCTGTTACGTCAACCCTGCATCACACCACCACTCGCATAGCAGAACAGCTGTCAGAACATAGAGCTATTGCTATAAAAAGAACTACATTTCAGAATAAGATATTTATGTTTTTCAATAGTGTGGGTATTAATGTCATTGAGGGAATTTGTATGTCATTAACATGAGCTGACAGTTAGTGATAATGCTTGTACATACCTCTAGGTAAGATGGTTTTCCTGCAGAAGTAGTACAGCATCTGCTCCTAAATAATCTTCCACACTTCAAAAAACATCTTACAAAATCTCATCTGACTGAGAAATGTAAATCAGTCTATGAAAGCACAGATTTTCAGAATTTCACTCTGTTATCACAGTATCTTTATGCACACTTTGGCTCCAGAATCCATTGAACTATAAAACCTTACCATGAAATGTAGCCAAGAGAAATGTAAAACAGGTGTCTTTATTTATCTTTATGCCACGTAGCCTTGGAGGTATTTTTTATATATTCCATTGCAAGCTTGAATTTAAATTCTGCACAATGTGCTTTCTCATGAAATTAAGTAACTAGATAAATCCCAAACGTTAAGAATAGATTCAAGCCTGAAATCTTGACCTCAAGGGTTTCCTTATTTATTATTATTTTTTTATTTATTAAGAAGGAAGAGCTAACCAGATCGATAAGATCCTCTCTTCATCATGGGCCATAAAAAACCTTCTGAAATGGGGTAATGTCCAAAACTTTCATTCAGTTGTGATTTTTAGATGTGCTATTAAACATATCCAAAATTACCTCCACTCACAAAACTCTTTTATAATAATATTCTCAGGCTCGGCTATCAACTGGTGAGCCTAAGTAATAGGAAGGACACTTATCTTTTTCTCATGCCTACAGCTCAGATAAGTGCTGCCTGTTAAACTGTTGTACAAATATAAAGTAATACAGTATTCCTGTTTCATGGTAAAGGGTAATTGAGCATGTCCCTACATATAACTAGGAGTCCCCACACTCGGGAGGTTTTTTTGACTCCTGAGGAGCTCGCATGATATCCACACCGGGAAGAATTCTCTCAAATAGTGGATATTAAGCATTCAATCATTCACTGATAATAGAAACTGTAAGAGAATGTTGAGCATCTGAAGTCTTTCTCCTCCTTTAATATACTAGACAGTATAAGAGATAGATTCACTTGCTAGGAAGAGAGTTAGACATTTATCTATGCAATTTGTCTGCAGTGCATCCGAGTCACAAGGGGTGTGTCAGGGGCGTTTGAAAGGCGGGATTAGGGCATGCCTATCACGTAGACATTTTACAGCCATAAGGGAACAAAACAAAAACATTCTAGGACTAAAACTAAGAGATTTGGTCTAGACCTGTTTTTGGAACGAATAAGGCACAAAATGATGCCCTAAATGACTAGATGACCACTGGAGGGAATCAAGTGTGACCCCCAACACCTCCCAGTGGTCATTGAACCCCTCCCACCTACCAACAATGTGAATAAAAATATGACTTACTAGCCTCTATGTCAACCTCAGAGTCCGGTCTATTAGAGCAGCATGCAGGTCCCTGGAATAGTGTAGTGGTCGGTGCAGTGCAACCACATATCCACACAGTAACCTGTAACTTCCCTATCCTCATCTTTTCCCTATGACAAATCCACTTAGGGAAATACAACAGGCATCATAAAATACCAATAAACAAGAAGTCCAGGCTGCAAATCTTAGGCCCAAGACCAAATCAAAGTTCAAGTACTTCCCATCCCACAGTACCCCATCCCCAAGGGCTCAGAAGGTGACCTAAACACTTAAAAAATCACATTCCTTATTCTAGTTTTTCTTTTATACCCCACTCTTTTCAGAACCAAATCAGAGAGGTTTATAATAAAAAACATTAGAACAATTTCAAAATCAAACATTAAAATAAACATAAAGCCCCAGAACATTACTACCCCAGCCTTTTCATATTCCACAGCCACCCACGTCTTTGTATCCCAAGCTCTATCAAGCATTTTGGAAATGCCAGACAAACAATTAAGTTGTAATTTTGAATGAAAAGATAGGTAACTCGTTTCCAATGAGAGTTCAAAGCGCAAGCCTGCATTATCAAAGTCTCCTTTTTAGCTTTGATCAACCACATTTGGGAAGGGCTGGGTGTCGCGTTCTCGAGGGCCTTGGCATACTGTCAAGTGCTCAAGGCAGCACTGGGAATTGTGAGCCCTTGGGCCCCTGCCACGGAGCGGCAGAGGCAGGCAAGACCGTCTTGGAACTGGACGTCCGGAAGGACCGGACCAGAACTCTGGACTGGAAGTAGGCAACTGAACCGGCAGAACAGGAACCGCTTCACCTGTACTTAGCCACCTTTCCGCTAGAGTTGAGCTCTAGTGTGCGGGCTGCCGACAGGACTTGTAGGGCAAGGGAACTGAAGATCCAGAGGACCCACCTTGGGTCTAGGAAACACGAGGGAACAATATTAGACTGCACTAAGCGCTGCATGCAGCCGCTAAGCCAGACACACCAGACAGACTAGACAGACAGAAGCTTATCAGGAGCAGGGACTAGGGCAGACATGCAAGCAAGAAAGAAGGGGAGACAGGGAATGCCCACAGGGCAAACCCACTAGCTAGGTCGAGGCAGGTAACAGGATAAATCCCCCAGAAGATACACGCTAGCTAGACAGATACAGGAATCAGGATACATAAGCAGGGATCCGGATAAGCACACAGGATATACAAGCAATGTACAAGGTAGACACACGGGACAGAAGGTAGCTAGGCAGAGCGGAAAACCGGATAACACTAGCTAGCCAAAACCAGGACTCAGGACGAACAAGCAGGGACCAGGATGTGCACACAGGATATACAAGGCAGGGGCGTAGCCACGGGTGGGCCTGGACGGGCCCAGGCCCAGCCACTTTTCCTTCAGGCCCGCCCAGCGCCCACCCTAACAAGCCCCAACCCAAGCCATCTTTTCCTGCCTCTTCTGCTGGCTCTCCCCATCCACGTGGTCTGTTTAATTTTAGTCCTTGAAGCGCCGTTCTCCCTCCAGGACCGCACCGGCGATTCCGATAGCCTTCTGCCAGCGTGCATCGTCGGGGGCGGGGCTTCTCCTTAGGCGCATCCCACCTCAGGACACGCCTGAGAGGCCCCGTCCCCGACGACGCACGCTGGCAAAAGGCTATCGGAATCGCCGGTGCGGTGCTGGAGGGAGAACAGCGCTTCAAGGACTACAATTAAACAGACCACGCGGACGGGGAGAGCCGTCAGAAGAGAGGGAGGGGATGGCGAAGGGAGAAAGCGCTGCCAAGGTAGGCCGAGGGAGACAGAAGAAAATGCCGGGGGGGGGGGGGAGGGAATATTTTAAAATTACTGTGTAGGGGTGGGGTTGGGAACAGCCCACCCAGGTTAATGCGGGGCCCGCCCAAAATGGCAGGTCTGGCTAAGCTGCTGATACAAGGTTCAAGATGTGCACACAGAATATACAAGCAGGGAGTAGGGCAGGCTGCAAACACAGATGGGGAAACCCGGACTGAGCTGCAGAGGCTACCTCCACAGCGAAGGCAAAAGGACTAGCAGCCAGGATGTGCACATAGGATATACAAGGTTCAGGATGTGCACACAGAATATACAAGCAGGGAGTAGGGCAGGCTGCAAACACAGACGGGAAACCAGGGCTGAACAGCAGTCTCTAAACACAGACTAAAGGCAGAAGGCTAGCAGCCAGGATGTGCACACAGGATATACAAGGTTCAGGATGTGCACACAGAATATACAAGCAGGGAGTAGGGCAGGCTGCAAACACAGACGGGAAACCAGGGCTGAACAGCAGTCTCTAAACACAGACTAAAGGCAGAAGGCTAGCAGCCCACAGGTACTGGGAACCGAAGGGCACTAGCCCACACAGAAGGGCAAGCAGCCCACAGGTACTAGACAGAAGGGCAAGCCCACACAGAGGGACAAGAAGCCCACACAGAAGACAGGCTTAGAAGCAACACACTAACTAACCTGTCGGCCTCTGGGCATGACACCATGCAAAGGCACTGACTGCAAACACAGGCCTTCCTTATAAAGGAACTAACTGATGAGTCACCACCAGCAGGACAGAAGCAGGAAGTTCCTTGCCTCCAAACAGAGGCTTGACACACAGAGGAAGTGAGCCCACAGGAAGGACAAGCAGGAGCCATCTTGGATACTGGCATAGAGGAGGCGGCAGCCATCTTGGAAGAGGCATAGCCCACACAGGTGAGGTCCAGTAAGGCAATCAGCACACAGAGCCAGAGAGAAACTAAGACAGAGACAGACACAGAGACAAGCAGAAGCCAGCACAGCCACTGACTCCCAGAAACAGGGTAAGTCTGAGGGTGGTCATGGCCACAGACGTGACACTGGGGATCTGCAGCAGAATCTGCTGGGATAATTGCAAACTTCTACTTGGCTGATAATCAATCAATCTTGCAGCAATCAATGTGAAATCCTGTCTTGTATGCCTTAAAATAAAACTGGAAAATAAAAATAGAATTGGAAAAGTAGAGAGGGGCTCACACGATCTCTTGTCCACCTATCCTGCCCTATTGTGTGCAGTCTGCAGCCTCCTCAGGTCTTGATTAGGTAGGCCTTGATACAAAGCATTGAAATAGTCCCATTTACTGATAACAAATTATCTGGTTAAATGTAGTCAGATAATGCAATGGTTGAACATTGGCCTGTTCAGTTACAGCTTTTCAGCAATTTAAAATTCATACGCTTACAGTGAAGTACATCAAGTTAAAATTCCCATGCATAAGAGGTAGCAGAACAGCATGTAATAAACAGTATGGGTCTACCCCATTCTCTCTCATCTGTTGTCCAAACTTATTTCTAATGAGATAAGCTTTTACTGCCTTCCAGAATTTCAAGAATGCACCACAAAGTTGCATGTCTATCTTTGCTTATAGCCTATGCTGTCTATTAAAATGTTTTATTACTTATTGTGTTGGCATTGTAAGTAGTATACTATGAGGGGCATAATCAAATGCGAACGCCCATATGTAAGGACGTCCATCTCCGAGAACGGGTCCGTGAAGGGGTGGGCTGAACCTTATTTTCGAAAAAGATGGACGTCTACCTTTAGTTTCGAAAATACAGTTTGTGCCAGGCTAAAATGCATTGGATGTGGGCGTTTTTTGAGCTGGGCATTTTCATTTTTCAGCGATAATCGAAACCGAAGTGGCTCAGCTCAAAAACGACCAAATCCAAGGCTTTGGGTCGTGGGAGGGGCCAGGATTCGTAGTGCACTGGTCCCCCTCACATGCCAGGACACCAACCAGGCACCCTAGGGGGCACTTTTAAAAAATAGAAAAAAACATTAAATTACCTGCCAGGTGCATAGCTCCCTTCCCTTGGGTGCTGAGTCCCCCCAAATCCCCCCCAAAATCCACTCCCCACAACTCAACACCATTACCATAGCACTTAATGGTGAAGGGGGGCACCTACATGTGGGTACAGTGGGTTTTGGGGGTGTTAGAGGGCTCCCATTTACCACCACAAGTGTAACATGTAGGGGGGGGGGGGTGGGCCTGGGTCCACCTGCCTGAAGTCCACTGCACCCACTAAAAACTGCTCCAGGGACCTGCATACTGCTGTGATGGAGCTGGGGATGACATTTGAGGCTGGCATACAGGATGGAAAAAAAAGTTTTTTAAGTTCTTTTTTTTTGGTGGGAGGGGGTTAGTGACCACTGGGGGAGTCAGGGGAGATCATTTCCGATTCCCTCCGGTGGTCATCTGGTCATTTAGGGTGCTTTTTTGGGACCTGTTCGTGATAAAAAGGGTCCAAAAAAAAGTGACCTAAATTCTCGCTAAAAACGCCTTTCTTTTTTCCATTATCGGCCGAGCGCGCCCATCTCTGTTTGGCTGATAACCATGCCCCAGTCCTGCCTTCACCACGCCTCTGACACGCCCCGTCAACTTTATTCGTTCCCATGACGGAGTGCAGTTGAAGACGCCCAAAATCGGCTTTCGATTATACTGATTTGGGCATCCATGCGAGAAAGACGCCCATCTCTCGATTTGGGTCGAAATATGGGTGTCTTTCACTTTCGATTATGAGGCGGTATATATTTGTATTGTTATTTGAATATTTTTAGTGCTGTAGTTGTCTATTTCTTAAGTTTGATTTATTCTTACTGTATACCGCCTTGAGGAGCCCTTTTACTAAGCCACGTTAAAAAGTGACCTGCAGTAGTGTAGGCACATGTATTGGGTGTGCGTTGGGCCAGATTTACAGCATCTTTTTTTTTTGTTACATTTGTACCCCACTCTTTCCCACTCATGGCAGGCTTAATGCAGCTTACATGGGCAATGAGAGTTAAGTGACTTGCCCAGTCACAAGGAGCTGCCTGTGCCTGAAGTGGGAATCAAACTCAGTTCCTCAGTTCCCCAGGACCAAAGTCCACCACCCTAACCACTAGGCCACTCCTCCACTCCAAAAAAAAGGGCTTTTTTTTTTAATGGGATGGGAAAAGGGCCTGCGGTAAAAATGAAACCAGCACGCCAAAAACCGGCCTGAGCCCTTAACGCCACCCGTTGATCTAATGGTAAAGGCTCACACACTACACATGTGTGACTGGTCGGCAAATTACGTACGTAGGAGGAAATAAATAATTCACCCACGCGTTATAGGCGTGCTCCAAATCTGAAATTACCTCCAGGAGAACGCACTGGCCTGGTGGTAGTCTGATTTGGGCACGCGCTGCATGAGCGTAGAGCCTACTGCAGCTTAGTAAAAGGGCCCCTGAGTGAATTCCTTCAAAAAGGTGGTAAATAAATACTAATAAATAAATAAAGAAGAACCAATGTTTGTGAACCATAATAGGTAGTATCTGTGTGAAATTGGAATGTTTTGTTAGCTGGTATGTTTTGTTGATTTGTCATTAGGTAACTTTTGCTGAACAGACTTGTGAATTATCAGCTATGTCCTGAACACCACTTTTTATAAGCAGTTCTTTCCAGGAAGCAAAACAAAAGGAATAAACATAGTGTCCATGCATGTAGTGGCTTCAGAAATCACATCACACACAGATTCTCTCAATTTGTCTTTTTCTTTTATTGCAGTGAAATCAAATTTTAATTCATGCAGGTCTGCAGCATGCACACACACTTGTGAGAAAAAGGATTACAGAACCCAAGTTTCACAGCTCTGCTGCAGAAAAACAAACAAAGGGAAACATTTGTGCTTTAGTTGTATAAGCTTTAAAAAGAACACAGAAGTCTCTCTATGTGCGCGACGGATCTAAATTAAAACAGCAGCAAAATTATTTTAAATGCACAAGGCAAACTTTTTCCTTTCCTTCAAACACACACAGAAATTATATGCCAATGTGCTATAAAGTACACAGCACTTTTCATTTAACCTACATTCTTTCTTTTTTTTTTCCATGTACATTGGAAATCTAAAATTTACATAATGGTAGACCTATCAGCAAAGCATTCACATACCTTTCAAATCCACTTTCTGGTTAGTACAATAGTGGCCATGTGCATGCCCCAGCGGGATGCACAGCTGTGCCTCTTTCTACCACAATTAATAACTTCCGCTGTATATAAAATTGAAAGTATTGAGTACTTTGGGACGGAAAAAGGATTTCCTGCGATACTGCTCCTGTTTCCTCCTGAAAGTCTATTATGCTGCACTTGAGAATTTAGCTATATAAACTGAACTGTCACAGGATGGCTGACCGATGTTCATCAGCAGTGATGCTTTCTTCATTCATTAAAGTAATTTTCCTTTAAACATTGCACTTTTTCAGTTGGCTGTTTCCTCCTCCCCCTACCCCATTTTTAGTAGCAGAAAATTGCTGATGGGGTCCAGCAGGCCTTCCCATTAACCCCTACACCCTCTCGTCAAACAAGAATCACTGGTTCTTTCAAATTCTATCCTGGGGATTATGGGATATGCAGTCTTGCACTCTGGATCAATAAAAGCTAGGGCTGCAAAACCCAGAATATTTTGGAAGTAAGCAGATCTGTGCTTGCTGTAATATTGCACTCTACAGATCTGTGGGGCCTGGCATGTTCTTAAAAAAAAAAAAAAGCCAATAACAGCTGACATAATAAATGAAAACCTTTATATTAAGTTTAACTTAAATGTGTTGCATACATTTTATATGGTTTACCTTTCAGACACTTTTTTTATTACCTCTTAATATATCTATATAGTACAAGATACATCTCCTACTTTCCAATGATTTTAGATGGACTTGACATTTCTCTGTTTTCCGAATGGTTCTATAGCAGAGGTTCTAACCCAGTCCGTGAGGTATACCATAGCAGTCAGGTTTTCTGGTTGTCCAAGATAAATATGCATGATAGAGATGTGCAGGCCCTGCCTCCATTGTATGCAAATCAGTCTCATGTATATTCATTGTGGATTTCCTGACAATCTGACTGCTCAAGGACTGGGTTAGGAATCATTGTTCTAGAGTAAATTCTTTCTGAGGCAACACCATGATAACAAAATGAAAGTCACATTCTGACCCTGTAAATCATGGACACACAGCTCCAGTCCTGAAGGACTTCAAATGGGTCTGGTTTTCAGGGTAACAGAGCTACGCAAATGGACCTGATTCTTAGGTAAACATTTTGAAGATAATGTTATAATTGGTCACATGAAAGAGAAAAATGGTGCCTATTTTATAAAGACACATAGAGGCATATTTTCAAGGGCCCTGTTTACTAAGGTGGCTACCAGTTTTAGCAAGTGCAAAAAAGTAGCGCCCGCTAACCATGTAGACGCCCATAGGAATATTATGGGCATCTATACGGTTAGCGTGCACTAAGCATTAGCGCGTGTTAAAAACATTAGCATGCCTCTAGCGTGGCTTAGTAAACAGGGCCCTTAGACTTACAAAGTTACATATTGTAACCTATGGAACTTTGTAAGTCTAAGTGCTTTGAAAATGAGCCCGATAATATACTAGCACAAATCCTTCAGAAATTGTGTTTAGTTTGAAGGCACAGAGAACATGCCTGTAAATGCTTATATTTTATAAAGTAAATGTGTAATTGCGATTCCGCCCATGCTCTGTCCAAACTCCACCCCAGGACACACCTATATCTAACGCACATACAAGAATGCACAATCTTGCCATCTTGTGTACTTTTACATTTAGAATAATGTAATAAGAGGCTTTACACATGTGCACATTGGCAAATAGGTGTAAGAATGAACTTCTATGCCATTATCCCCTTTAAGATCTGATTCACACTAATAGGTCGAAAACATATCTTTTGCAGGAAAATGTGAAATCACCTACATATATATATATATATATATATATATATATATATATATATATATATATATATATATATACTTTTTCTACACATACGTTCCTGCCTTTTTCTGGAAGTACACAGCTGGTGTGATACTTTTCATTAGACCCAAAGAAGGCAAGGTCCTTTTGGCTAGCACAAACCCAACTTCGAATAATTACAACTTACAATTAGGCAACCTTTATGGCCTCATACACGTGTTCTTGTCTGATTAGTTTTGATACTACTCTCATAAAGATGTACCATTTCTTCAAGGGAAGAAAGAGGTTTGTTTTGAGAGAAAATGCTAGGATCAAGAATTGTGTAATATACAGAGATGTCATGAGGTTAATGACATTTATTACAACTGTTTCTGTCCTTATCTATCTAGATAAATTTAGATATAGCAGTATGCAAGAATTTAATATTTATCTATGTGGTTTATAAAATACACATCTACCTGTATATTTCATCCATGTACATTTATATCTGTTCTTTGTAGGGTACATGGAATGTTGGCACTTCCTGGTGTAGCCTACTTTTAAGATAACTATGTTGAAATGCTTCCTTATGAAACTATATTTATATATCTTGCAGTCTGCACACAACCCTTAGTGGCCACCATTGTCCCAACCCCTTAACTATACCCATCAACTAATTTCCATTCTCCAGAATTTCAAATTCTGAGAATGTCAACCCACCACGATTTCTCGTATCTTCACATTAGCAAATTGTTTCATAATTTCAAACTAAGTCCAGCATCAAATTTTGAGCAAGCTGCTAAACAACTCACAATTCAAACTGGGTTATAATTGACTAGGAAATTCAGAGAAAATTTGAGCTGGGATGACTCTACCAACAACATAGCAAAGGTGACAAATGCACTTACTGATGACATTTTGTATTATCACAGGATCTTTATTCTTAGCATCCAAGACTCGACACAGGCCATGTTTCGGTCACTAGGCCTGCATCAGGAGTCTGCAAAGGATGTATATGTAAGACAATGTCTCATTTCCAAATCGTTGGTCAAAAAAACCTCCACTTATCAAAGTAACTGGTCACACCTTGTCTGCAGCTCGATAAAACAGCAGCATAGCAGCTCGCCGTGACAAGTTACTTTGATAAGAGGAGTTTTTTGACCGACAATTTGGTAGTGAGACGTTGTCTTACATATACATCTTTTGCAGACTCCTGATGCAGTCCTAGTGACTAAAACATGGCCTGTGTCGAGTCTTGGATGTTAAGAATAAAAATCCTGTGATAATACAAAGTGTCATCAGTTTGTGCATTTGTCGCCTTTGCTGTGATGTTGGTATCGCAGTAGATTTGCGAGGGTTTGTTGTTCTGTGTTTCTGTCATGAATCTACCCAAAATGTAGCTGGTAGCAAGTGGCTCACCCATCCCTGTTCCTCATATCCAGAGAAAGTTTTGGTTTACCTTTAGACAGTTGCCACATTGGCTAAACCATCTTCAAACTGGCACTAATAAAGACATGACACTATCAAAATCACTGTACATCATGCATGAAAGAAAATATATATGAAATAAATCTGTGTTTTCTTTAAAAAAAAGTCTAGTAAGTGCTAAAAAATAAGCAGGTAAAATCCTGTTCTCGAGGACCAACAAAACATTGCTGTAAGATATGTCAATTAGGCAAAAATGTACAAATGAAGGTTAGTACTTTATCACACAATGTGACCAGAAGCTCGTGAACAGCAAAATCAATGTTGTATTGTGGTGTCTTAAGGTATTAATCAGGAACTGTACACAGAGGGCCAGACTTAGACTAAATATCCAGGCTGGGCAATAGCTAAGTAGGGTGATTTGTGGGCAACAATCCTACTTGACTTTTAAACATTTTAGAAAAAAATACAGAAGGAAGCATCAGAAAACCCACAACGCAGGGACCATTGCCACAGGACACATGAAACAGGATGATAGAGGCACATTTATTAAATGACCCTCTAAGGTGTGAGCTGGATTGTTCACGTGCATATTTGATATGATCATATGATTTAGGCACACCCCTTTGTGGCATTTGATCCTTCAAGAATCCTGATAGTGACATTAGTGAATGACTCCTGATGCAGGCTGATGTCCAAAACATGGTCTGCATCGGGCCCTTCAATAAATTTGCCTCTATTATTCTGCTTCTTGTGGTCTGTTGCATTCTTTTAAACATTTTACTATTTAGCTTTATGACATCATGGGCTGTCTGATAATTTAAAATGAATTGATCTGAAAGGGGTTTCTGCAGTTTGTTGCCTATGATAGTTAAATACGTTTAATTTAGCAGGACCGGGTTGTGCCAGACCTGGTCTTACTCCACTGTATGTATGGAGAGACTTGAGATAATACACTTTGAAGAAATGGAAAATACAGGTCCCTATGTGTGATGACAAATAACTGGATAACCTAGAATCATTTGCTCACCCTTGAGTTGAGGCTAGGAGAAGCTCTAAGTATGTACTTTTGTACACTGGATTTCCAGTTGACTCCATTTTCCACTGACTAAGCTCAGTGCTTGTTTCACTCAACAAAAAGGGATGCATACCAGAAGGTAAGACTGTCACAAGAACAGACTGTCCTAGCTGGTAATCCTATGTATATATTCTATGTGTTGCACACTCTTTAAAAGATTATCACTAACAACGATGAGCAGAAAGGATTTTGAAACTTTGTTCCACAGCAAGTTACCTTAATCGACCATTTATGTGACTATCTCCTTTTTACCCCCAACATTTTTGCATCACATTTTACCTTCCTCTTGAGAATGTAGGACTACAGTTCTGGAGAAATAAAAAAAGATATGCAGTCTTAGCCTTAAATCAGGGGAGGGGGAACGAGGTCCTCAGTCCCACCCATCTTTTACTTATTTGGCCCAAAGAACAAAACCCTCCCTTGTTGGGCTAAAACTGATCTGCAGGGTCTGGGTCATGCCTTTCCTAGGCTTTCCTTTTCATTCCTTTCCTTTCTTTCTCAGCTAATCAGCATGAATTTAGGCTGAGTATTAGATGTATGATGCACAAAGGAAACCCCTGTCTTGGAGGCATAATCCCTTTTTTAAAAGAAGACAAAGCAACATTTCAGGACTCTCAAGCCGTTTTCAATGGAAAGGACAAGAGGTCAGGAATAATTAGGGCGTAACGGTGATTAAGTCTCAAAGGTGAAACAGGCTTCATTTGTTCACCCTTCACATTGTCATTTTATGGAGCATTTGATCTCCAGTTCATTAACATTCTCAGCAGCTCATCTGTGTTGTAAAAGAAAAATTAACATTGCAAGTTTAAAATTCCTTTTGATGCAAAATAAAATGCCTATTTATATTTTAAAGCATCCTAGCCTTATCAATTATATTAATATACAAAATTAAAAATCTAAAACTCTTTTTAAATTTGTAAAAACAATTGCTTTTTTTTTTTTTTTTAAATTAGGATGAAGTTCAACTTATCCAGAAATGAGTTTATTAGCTCTTTCTGGTTTGTTTTTAAGTATTTCTGTATCTATTTTGCTTCATATTAGTGATACAATTCAAAAATCTAAAGCCGTCTATGAAAAATGATAGTAGATAAGGGTAATGTTGCAGAGCTACTAAATATCACAACCTTACAGCAGCAGATATGGGCCAAAATATTTTGTGTTCGTTTGACTTAAGATTTAACCCAGACAGACACTTCTGATGACAAAAAAATTAAGGGGATTTATAGGGGCATGTTCAGTTCTTCCACTTAATGCAAGCTTACAGTCAAAATCAAAATGTGCCTTAAGTGCAAAGGCTCTGGGGTAACTGTTAGGGGTGTTATCTAGCATTCACCCTACTGTTTCTGCATAGGTATGTTCCTTTTTGTGCTTTACTTTCAACTGCTATGAGCTTGGCTGTACCTATTGAAGTGGTGTTAGGGGAACCTGGGTTAACTACACATTTGATGGCATGTGCTGCTTACCACATGCTGATTCCAATGTGCAGTCCCCACCCAATCTCTGCCCATACCCTGTCCAGTCCCTGCCCTCTCCCATGCTAAGCAGTTAACACCAGACTTTTACCGAACAGGGGTTTTTAACACAAGCTAGATGCTAGTGCGGGCTGACAGGTAGTGTATCTTAGTAAATATGACCCATATTTCCTCATTCCTTCTCCCATCTACTTTTCAATCTGGTTATAACTTTTAGGGCTCCTTTTACTAAGATGTGGTAAGCCCAACGCGAGCTTAGCGCTCGCTATAATGGAAGCACCGCCAGGCTACTGTAGCAGCCTGGCGGCACTTCCCACCCCTACCACGCCGTCATTTCCGGTGCTACAAAAATTTATTTTTGTAGCACCGGACTGTACTTGGCGGTAATCGGGCAGTGTCATTCACTGCCTGGTTATCACCATTTTAGCACGGGAGCCCTTACCGTCACCTCAGTGAGTGGCGGTAAGGTCTCCCCCCCAGAAATAGCCACACAGCAAGTGCTTTACTTGCTACCCAGTCATTTCCTGGAGGAAAGCGAGACCTTCCCTTTTACCAGCTGCGGAACAAGGGGGGCCTCGGCGCCAGTGTAAAACGTGCCAACTCCAGCGCCGGCCCTCTTTTGCCGCAGCTTGGTAAATGGGGCCCTTAGCCAGGTAATAATGGTTGCCCAAGGCTGTTTTATGACTGTCCAAGAATGACTACAGGGAGGAATGACTAAAGATATGCAAACTGTAATCACTCCAATTAAATACTTTCAGCTAAAACTATGCAGCACTATTCTGTCTTAAAGTATGCATTAAAAATAATCATATAAACGGGCATCAAGGCAGCCTATTAGCAAAATGAGAACCAGCTACAGTCATCATGACAGTGGCTGCTTTTAAATGGAAAATTCCATATTTGCAATTATATCTGTTCAGTAAACAGTTTTCAGGGCGGCAGTGTTAGTCTAAAACAAAGCTAATGGCAGAACTGTCTTTCCAGAAAGCTTTTTCTCAGCAAGAAATTGTGCTCTTTCAATACGCAGTGAAAACAACAACAACAAAAAAACAACTGCTTTATCACTGATTCACCCTAAGAACTGTATTTTTCCCCATAAGTACTTAAATAGATGTCTTTACATTTCTGGATGTATCTACAAAGTAGAACTCAACTTATCAGCATCAACACTTATTTCACAATATTTTCATCATGAGTGCATAAATTTACAGTATATTTTTGTTATTATTTTTTTTCAGGATTATTTTAGGGGACTTATTTACAATTTCCATGTGGGAAATCTGGCATTTGCATGTGGGAAATCTGGCATTTGCATGTGGAAACATCATCCTCCTGTAAATTATGTTAGAAAGGGCTCAGTTTATGTGTTGATATAGTACATAATAGTTAGAAATTGTGAGGGGGTGTGTTTGGGCCTGGTTTGGGCGTGGTCTTGTTAGGTCAAATATCTACATGTGCATTTCCCATTTCATAAAAGGAATACATTTGCAGGACCTAATATTTCCACATAGGGATTTACAGCTGTTCTTTGGCTTGTACAGGTTTTTTAAAAATGCTCAGTTCGGCAGCCCTTTACAGGAGGGATTAAGGGCATTATCCTTTGTTTATTTCTTCCCCTAAATTGACTCTTCCCTGGCATCTTTGGCCAGGCCAGCTTTACTCTGATACAACCATATTTACAACCCCCACAGCAGGCATGGGTATACTGAAACACAATGTTAGTGTTGGTGTTGTTCCTGGTTCAGAGCCACTGAGATTTGCTGTGCAGCAATAAGATAAGGGGAAGAGCACTGCTGTTGATTTCAATATACATATTTCTATAGCAGTGAATTTTTAGACAGTTGGAAGGTTCGGAAGGTGTATTTTTTTTTTGAGAGTGTGATTTTGTGGATGAAGAGTCAAGCGATTTGGACAGTTCATAAGCAAGTTTGGACATTTTGGGCTACATTTAGTAAATGATGTCCAAATTTTGGTCCTGAAAAAAATTGGCAGCCAGCACTATTCTATAAAGGACACTCCGGAACAAGCACTCTTTATAGAGTAGCACTGGTTGCTGAATTCTGCGCCCAGCTTTGGGTATAAGGACTTATACCAGCTGAAATCAGGTGTAAACCCTGGCACACATCCATGGTATTCTATAATATTGTGTACAATTTTCTGGAATGCCCCTGACCTGCCCATGCCCCTCCTAAGGTAATGCCGAATTACAGTTGTGCACAGATACACACTATCCTTTAACTGGGCACGTAAGTGTATTTCCATGCTGATGTGCCATTTCAGCCCCATTTTGGCACCTTGTATCAATTGGAACACATTTCTGCGCTGAAATTTGTGATAGAATTAGCGCCTAACTTTATACACCATTTATAGAACTCTCCTGTTTCTGATGAAAGTACACAATGATATAAAAATTTGGTGCGGGCAAATGATACCGCTCCTTAAAATATATAACATAAAATTATAAAATGACACTATAAAACTGTGCAAAATAATACAAAACACACTAAGTTGATGCACTCTCAATGCAAAAATATTGTGGAATAAGAGATAGTGATTGTTCTACTTCACAGGAAAATATATTATTATACCCATAGAACATTAATTCCATTTTTAATATTTTGTATTGTTTACATTTCTGTGAACATTCAAGATTACAAATATGTCATGTCACCTTCAGAAAGAAACTCATTCTGATTAGTTTTTTTTTTCTGTCCAACTGAAGAGGGCTAATATGATTTTACATCTGCCCTTCTGGGGCCCTTTTACGGAAGTACGCTAAGCCCTAACGCAGGCTTGGTGCGCCAAAAAAGACAACACAGGATGTGTTAAACTGTCTTGGCATGTGCTAACTGAATAACATTGTCTTAATGAAGGAGCCCTTAGCTCTTCCTAAATAGTAGGCAGTAAGAGCTCACGCATTAAGGGCCCTGTTTACTAAGCAGTGTTATAGGCGTGTTAATGTTTTTAACGTGCGTTAACTATGTACACGTGTTAACCATGTATGTGCCTATAATATCCCTATAGGCACCTACATGGTTAGCGCTCGCGTTGTGTAGGCGCGCTAAAAACACTAACGCACCTTAGTAAACAGGGCCCTGAGTATTTGTGGTTTCTGCATGCTGATAACATTAATGCATGACGTGCAAATAAAAAAACTAAAAAATGCCCTATTTTATGGACACACTAGAAATGGGCTTAGGGGTCCTTTTTCAAAGGCACACTACTGTTTTTAGCGCGTCCATGAAATATGCATGTGCTAAACACTTGAGACTCCCATATATTCCTATGGGTGTCACTAGCATTTAGCTTGCACTAAAAACACTAGCAAGCCTTTCTAAGACCCCCTTAGTGCGTGGGACAGTCCTGTGTTAGGATGCGCTAAGCCCATTTCTTAGCACATCTTAGTAAAAAGGCCCCTGTTTGTAAGCTAACTGCTTTCCCTATGTATTAATATCAACCTCTAAAAGTATCCACTGATTTTTTTTTTTAAATTTAAGCTATCCTCATTGATATAGGTATTCCATGCATTTTTTTTTTTTACTTTCACTTCATCACTCTCACTACACCTTATTCCTAAAAAAGGAAAGCTTAGGAAAAACAAAAATGAAAGGCGCTTGTAAAAAGTCAACATTTCAGAAAATAGAAAAAGCTAAAACACTAGCACCACACTCGCATGCAGAAATGGCTCAAAATTCATAATAACTCTACTAATAAACATCCTTGCAAGGGAAATAAATAATCTTACTGTTATCTAACATTAGTTATTATCGAGTGTGCTTATTGCTAGAAATATACTCATACTATATAAAATGGACCTTCCTTAGTTTACAGAAACAAAAGAAGGAAAAAAAAAACAACAACCAGTTAAAGTTTTCCAAGATTCCTAAATCCTATAGAACCGAACCTCAATGAGTATTCGTGACTTAATTATTTCCTCTAAATTTGTGCCTAATCAAACACAGACAGCTCTCCAAATCTATTTGCAAAAATACTCATTGAAAACACTATTGTAAAATGCCACAGTAAAAGAAAAATACCTTGTGCTTCATGCTAATATAGGGATTTTTTTAAACTAAAGATTAGTGTTTGTTTTCTGCCACAAGAGTAATTTTGGGCTCATTTTACTAAGTGGGCTTACCACTCGCTAAACAGGAAGTAGCGCCGGGCTGCCGCAGCAGCCCAGTGGTACTTTCCACCCCTAGCGTGCCATCATATCCGGCGTTACAAAAATATATTTATTTTTGTAGCACCAGAGTGTACCTGGCGGTAATCGGGCAGTGCCACATGCTACCTGGTTACTGCCAGGTTAGCATGGGAGCCCTTACTGCCACCTCAATGGGTGACGGTAAGGGCTCCCCCTGAAATGGCCGCTCAGCAAGTGCTTTACTTGCCGCATGGCCATTTCCTGCTGGAAAGAGAGACATCCTTTTACCCACTGCGGTAAAAGGGGGCCTCGGCATGCGTGAAAAACATGAGCCGATGCCAGGCAGGCCCCCCCCCTTTTGCCTCAGCTTGGTAAAAGAGGCCCATTTATTCCTATGGGCCCTGCTGCAGATAATATGTACTAATCTTTAGTAAATGGCCCTCATGATTTCCTGGACTGAAATGTTAGTGAGTATATACATTAAATGTTATTTTACAGCAGATATCTATGCTTAGTCCAGGTTTCCCAAACCTGACTGGTAACCTTTCAGCCCAGCTGGGTTTCAGGCTCTTCACAATGAATATGCAATGTATCTCATGCATATTCAGTGTGGATATGCTAAAAACCCATGGGTGAAAAAGAGAACACAAACAGAAACTATAAGCTGTAATATTGTAAATAAAAACATATAATTTTCTGCAAAAGCATAATAGCATGGACGGTTGTCCTCTGTGCATATGCTCTTTCTATGTAACACTTAGGGCTCCTTTTACAAAGCTGCAGTAGTGATTCCTGGTACGGAAAATGTGATGAAGCCCTTTCAGTTCCTATGGGCTTCGTCAATTTGCCGCGTAGGAATCGCTACTGTGGCTTTCTAAAAGGAGCCCTTAAGCTTGTGAATTAAATACTAATGAAAGGGGGGGGGGGGGGAAGGGGAAAGGGAATGGGACTTGATATACCACCTTTCTATGGTTTTTTCAATTACATTCAAAGCGGTTTACATAGTATATACAGGTACTTATTTTAAACCTGGGGCAATGGAGAGTTAAGTGACTTGGTCAGAGTCACAAGGAGCTGCAGTGGAAATCGAACCCAGGTCCCCAGGATCAAAGTCTGCTGCACTAACCACAAACAACCTCTAAAGATCATATTGCACGTTTCATATTTTGTTTCCCACCTCTCTATGCTGTATTTATCCTTTCACTCTATATATGGTTCCGACCAGCAAAGAAGAGGAGGAAAAAATGATAGCACTAATGTTTTATTTTACATATTTTTTCAGTGTTTTAGTTCAGGTGTACTTAGGTGTCTCCTCTGCTTGGCTGTGAGTATAGCAAGAGGATGTTTAATTAAGAAAGACAGACTAAGGGGCCCTTTTACTAAGCAGCGGGAGGGCTTACGCGCAGGTAGAATGCGCCAAATCAACATTACAGCCCAGGTAGTGTGGACACCTGGTTGTAATTTTGAAGTTGGTGCGCTCTGTTTCTACCACGGGGAGCGTTCCCAGCAGTAATCGGCAGCTCGACCACAATAGTGCGCGCTGCATGGTACATAAGTATTGCCATACTGGGAAAGACCAAAGGTCCATCAAGCCCAGCATCCTGTTTCTAACAGTAGCCAATCCAGGTCACAAATACCTGGCAAGATCCCTAAAAAAGTACAAAACATTCTATACTGCTTATCCCAGAAATAGTGGATTTTCCCCAAGTCCATTTAATAATGGTCTATGGACTTCTCCTTTTTAAACTCCGCTAAGCTAACCATCTTTACCACATTCTCTGGCAACGAATTCCACATGAGTAGTGCATAAGCCCTCAGGCGGTAAATAGCTGTGTGCTACTTTTAATTTTAGTGCGCGGCCATTTACTGCCCCAATAAAAAACTTTTTTTTCCCAGTTGAGGTAAAAGGTAGCCTAGTGCGCACCAATTTCATGTGTCCAAACTACCACTGGCCACTTTTTACCGCAGCCTAGTAAAAGGGCCCCTACAATCTTAATTATAGCGAAACAAGCTATAAAATATATAAAGCAGGGAATGAGGACTGAGGCAGGATCACTGTCAATTCTTGCTATAACCATGTGATTTTTACCTATGCCCAGGGCGTCATTTCAGCTACTGTTTAAAAATAAGGTGCTTCCCACCCAATCCCCCAGTCCTGTCAGCCATTCACATCCATCTGTAACCTGTTCATTTATTCATATTATATTTCTCAAATAGACTCCTTAAGAGTTTCAGTCTCAATGCTCCAAGTCTGGACAGGGAATGCACCATTAAACTCAAGTTGTGGTACAGCAGCAGGAAATGACATCTGATTAAACAGTTCTCCTGCTACCAGCAGGGGGCACATGTTCAGGATGATTGAGAGGAAAAGTAATCATTGGTTGTGTTGAGCCCCAGGGATGGGAAAGGGAAGCCTGGGAATAATAGCATCAAAAGGTGTGATATCTTCTAAAGTAGGGTTATCATATGGCTCCAGAAAAAGGAGGACAGATTGAGCCAGTCTGGGTTTTACTTTCATTGCTTTCAAAATGGAAGCAAAACCCGGACTGGATCAATGTGTCTTCCTTTTTCTGGAGCCATATGGTAACCCTATTCTAAAGCAAAGCGAGAAGAAGGGAGAAGAGCATGAAGGATGGAGCGAGACACAGAATAGGGAAATATCGACTGAAGAGAGGGAGTGGGAAGGGGAAGAGGGTATGAGAAGGGGAAGAATGGAGAAAGGGCAGTTGAGGAGGAAACATTTGTCTGGAGGGAGGAAGGGAGCAGTTGTGAAAAGACAGAAGAGTATGTGGTGGGATGAAGGTATTGGGGGTGGTGGTGGGTGCCAAAGGGAAGAACGTCTAGAGGGAGGGAGAAACGGAGTAGGTGCTAAGTTAGGAAAAGAGTGTCTGGCGAAACAAGAGTGAAGGGTAAAGAGCCTCTGGTGAAGGGAAGAGAAAAAGAACCTGGAGGGGTGGAGAGATAGTGTAAAGGATCTGAAGAGGCTAGAAAGCAAAGCAAAAAGATAGGGGACTGAAGAAGGGGTGAGAGAATGTGGAAATGAGACTGGGGAGGAGTTGAAAGAGGAAGATTGCAAAGAAAGTCTGGGAAGACAGAAGGGAAGAAGTAGTGGGGGGGGGGGGGGGGGGGGAGGGGGAGAGATGTGTGTGTATGAGAAAGAGAGAGACTGTGCCAGGAAAAGTTAGTCCTCCCCATCCCCGATCACCTGTGTTGCCTACAGCTTGCTTAAGTTAACCATAGGCTGTGCAAAAAAAAAAAAAAAAAAAACAGTTCTGGCTACATCACTGTGAAATATTACCTTTAAATTAAAAAGTTTAAAACTCCAGCAAGGTAGTGCTAATGTCATAAAATGTCACAAACTGTTGCTAAATTCCACAACAAAGAATACGGTTCTATAGGTTAGTATAACAAAAAGTGTATTGTTCAAAAATATTAGAAAAGGTTTTGTTGCATTATAATGAATCATCAAGATTTCAGTAATCTATCATCCTCATATCAGCATCTTTTGTACAGTAGATTCTTTGTACTTTGTGATACATTTTATTGAACCAGTGCAAAAATGAGTAAATTATCAACAGTTAGGGCCCACAGGAATAAAATGGGCCCTGTGGCAGAGAATGAGCTAATGGTTAATAAATGAAGAAATTTGTTGGATGTGGCTAAAAGTCACTTCTTCAAATACATCTGTTAAAAGGTATCATAACCCTGCAACAATCTCCTTTTGTCTGGTAATATATTTCTAGAACCCTTTTATACAATGGCTCACACAAATGCAAACCATGGCATGTGGGATGTTGAAGGAATAAGCCAGCTCTAAACCGGACACAATTTGAGCTGAGCCTGGCCCCTATTTCCACTGCAGTGAATGTGTTGTGGCATAATAGATAATAAAGATGGGGCCACTGGAAGATTCCAGAAATATTTATCACAAGGGTTCTCATCCCAGCCCTCAGGACACACCTAGCCAGTCAGGTTTCCAGGATACCCACAATGAATATGCATGAGATAGATTTGCATGCCCTACCTCCATGGTATGCAAATTTATCTCATGCATATTCATTGAGTGTATCCTGAAAACCTGACTGGCTAGGTGTGTCCGCAGGACTGGGTTGAGAACTCCTGATTTATAACAATTATAATGAAAATGCAAAACTGATTTCGGAATAATCTTTAGCTGTAATTTTGTGCTATTATTTTGCAACAGGAATAGAATGATTCAGCTAGTCTCCTCACAATGGTAGTTTAGTCTTCAGGTTTCCTTGATCAGCTTCAGGGAGGACAGCTTGGAGCCCGATACAATAGAGGAGCCATTCCCAGTCCAGTCCTTGGAGCACACCTTGTCCTATTGGGTTCTCAGGATATCCACTATGAATATTCATGAGTTAGATTTGCATGCAATTGAGGTGGTGCATACAAATCTATCTCATGCATAGTCATTGTGGATATCTAGAAAACCAGATGGGACTAGGTGTGCCCTGAGGACTGGGTTGGGAATGGCTGCAATAGAGATTCTAAAACTTCCCAACGTAGAAAACTTCAATTTAAACATATGTAAAATCCAGGAAAAAAAATATTTAAAAAAATTGTAAAATGAGAAAGGTTTCAAAAAGTGCAACTTTAATGCACTTATGTTTTTCCACTGGTCCTGGAAATATATCAGAATGAGATAAATATCCTGGTAGCTTAGGGGTCCTTTTACTAAGCCGCGTGTCTATGCGTGCCCAATGTGCGCCAAAATGGAGTTACCGCCTGACTACTGCGTGGCTCTTGCAGTAATTTCATTTTTAGCGCATGTCCAATACGCGAGTCTGGAAAATATTTTTTATTTTCAGGCGCATAACAGATGTGCGCCAAGTGGCATTTGGTGCACGTAGGTCATTACCGTCCGGTTACCGCATGAGTCTTTACCGCTAGGTCAATGGCTGGTGGTAAGGTCTCAGACTCAAAATGGACGCGCGGCAATTTTTGCCACACGTCCACTTTTGGCAAAAAATTTTTAAAAGGTATTTTTTACAGGCGCGCTAAAAAATGGATTGTCGCGCACCCAAAACGTGCACCTACTCTACCGCAAGCCATTTTTCAGGGCGCCTTTGTAAAAGGACCCTTTAGAGAGGAAGGTTGTGCCTTCAGCTTTGCCCTCCTTAGAGTCTCTTATCAAGCCGCAATAGCGGTTCCTTCGTGGCAATGCCGACGGAGCCTATTCAAAGTGAATGGGCTTTGTCGGCATTGCCGCACCAGGAGCCACTAGCGTGGCTTGATTAAAAGAGGCCCTTAGTTTATAGTCAGTAGGCTACAACTTTAAATGTTGACATCCCCAATGAAAAGAAGACACTCCCACAATTAATCAGTGCAGTGTGCCTCAGTATTTTCCTGGAAATATATCCAGCTAGTCAGATTTCTAGAACTGTCATAGTAAATATGCATGATGTTGATTTGCATACACTGGGTCTCTAATGTATGCAGATCTTTCTCATTCATATTCATTATAAATATTGTGACAGCCAGATCTAAACTGTCCTCCCTGCGCAGTCCCCCCTCTACACTTTGCCTCTTCCTTTTTCTACCATTGCTCTAATGGCCCCACTGTAACTGTACCAGTTCCTAAGATGCGATAAAAAAGATGTTGGTTCTTTTCTTGATTATCTAAAGGTTGCTCCTATTCCACGGAGCCTTTCCTCCTCTAAAAAAAGAAAACAAAACAAAGTCCTGTGAAAGACTTATCAAAGATTTTACTGCCTAAGAAAGAATGCTATGTCAATTTAAAAAATATATTTATAGGATTCCAAGCTCCTATGCAAGAAAATAGTGTTTCTTCAAAAAGGCCCACGTCCTGCCTTGAGAACCAGCAGAGTCACCAACTAGCTTCACTTTTTCAGCATAGACTAATTCTGGTTTTATTCTATTTATTGCTTTATCTGCATGAGGCCTGCAGGCAGTTGGTAACCTTAAGAACGTTTTTATCATCATTTTCAGGGTTTCAATTAACTTTTTTGTGTGAAGGTCATGGAGAGCCCCACCTTATTTCATTCAAACTGCCTTAAGAGATCCCAAATACCAATCAGAAATTTTTTGGTAAATCAATAATTTACCTAGTATCTTTCCAAGATGCTTCAGCGAGTGGCAATAAGGGTTCAACTTACTCTACTGGTGATTGGGGGGGGGGGGGGGGGCTTTCTTTGGACTTTTGCTTGTTGATCTGCTGATTTACTCAGACACATATACATTTGACAGGTGCTGTAAATGCCCGAGATTTTCTGCAAAATGCAGAAAGAGTGTAACCAAAATACGATACATTCAAAGAATATGCATTAGTTAAAATTCTACAAAATGTAAAGACTGCTGTCAGCAGCCTCATCCCTGGATGGTATGGTATACCTCCCCCTTCCCCATCCCCTCAGTTTGGTTGCTATAAAATCGAAACTGAGTGTAGTACAAGTAAATAGCCCAATCAGGAAGTGCTTTCCATTTACAGAAGGGAAAAAAAGGAAGAATGAAGCAGCAAGTGATATCTGTCTCCTCCTTCTTATTTAGAATTATTGTGGGAAAGGGGTTTGTTTTGTTTTCAAGTAGACAGGTGAGTTAAATTAATCCTACCTGCCTTAGGGCCCTGTTTACTAAGGTGCATTAGTATTTTTAGCCCGTCTACCCTTAGCACATGCGCTAACCATGTAGGTGCCTATAGGGATATTGTAGGCACGTACATGGTTAATGCGTGTATATGGTTAACGCACGTTAAAAATGTTAACGCGCCTATAACTCTCCTTAATAAACAGGATCCTTAATCAGTCACACTGCCATGTTCTTTTCTTCCTGTACCTGGATCACTGAGATAAAATATTTGCCCACATTGTATCCTGCCTTGCAAAGTTTTTTTTTTTTCTTTTGGCAAGGAGAGACTTCAAGCTAGTCCTGGTTTTCTGAAGACCCTTCCTGTTGCAATTTGATACCCGCAGGTCCAGGTTGAATTGGAAGAAGCAGAACTCCAAATGCAAGTTCTCAAACGTTTCAGAACATGGATGGCCTAGGCCTCTCCTAGCTTCACATATTCTCTCCTCTCTATTCTGACTAGCTCTGAGCATGGCACCTGTTCTGGGAGTTTAATGCTCAAAGAGACAGTACCATCATATAAACAGAGGAGTAGCACTTCCTTTTATGGTGAGGATACCATGACCTCCTTCTCTTCCTTTGGTATAACTACCCACTAAAGAGCTCTAAAAATACACTACAGCTAATATTTTGCCACAACAGTTGATTCCTGTCTCAGCGATTAATAATTTCTTTGTTTGTATGAACTGCAGGAAGGCCACAGTTCAAGGCTGGTCTGTTCCAAAATCATATTTTCAGATATCCTCTTTCTATATAAAATTGTAAATTTAATCTTCTCTTCTGATTTATAATTCCATTTGAATGTTTCAGTCTCAGAAAACCAGCCTTCAATCGTGTGTTTGTGCCTTGCTATAATCACATACATTTACATAGTTTGCATCTTAAAGAGACCCAGTTTATATTTCACAAGCATTAAATGCATCCTATGATGATGATTATTATTTTTTTTTGTAAATTAGTTTTATTTGCAGATATCCATTCCTTTTCCACAATCACTCAGCCAGTTGCCCGTCTGCTCTTTGGTGCCATGGGACGTCCAACTCTCACTTTAGACATTGACGGCGTGGGCATGCTTCTTACACAGAGGCTTATCTTTCTTGGAATAAAAGGGCTGGCCTTCTAGATTCACATGGCATACCTGACATAGAGAAAAATAAAACATAAATGGTTTTGCGTGGGATGAACCATAAGCCTTGGCAGACAAATTCTACTGTAAAAATGGAGGTTCCGAGCTGGCTAAGATATTCCTCATTGGTCAGATCCATCTGTATGGATATGTAAGCAAAGCCCAATATAAACAGAAAGGTACTGTACCCCCAATCATGATACTAATATGTATAGACAGCACTCACTGACTGGTTTTTTTTACATGTTTTACAGTAGGATGCCCGCAAATTGTTATTTCCTTTAGTTGGTTCCATACCATTGACAAATATATGGTACAATTTCATTTTGTTTCAATTTCTGTTACCTTTGATTCTCTTCTGAAACACAAAAGCCATATGTACGCTAGGTATAAAAGGTTTTCAGGGTAACAGTGCATGTGTATCTAGCTTTATACAAGCGTTCACATAGTTGTCTCAGTTCCAGAGTATTGAAGGCTTGAGGGCAGGGAGGCTAAGCATTCAAGGCAATTTAAAGTAAAAATAGAGATCAAATCACTTATCAATATAACCTGATATTTTTATGCTCCAATGATCAATTCCCTGCGCTGTTCCGAAACAGTGCCTTAAAAATAGAGCTGGAACAGCGAAGGGAATTAACTTCCCAATGATCAATGCCAATAACATGCAAATTTAGGTGCGTTATTAGCATTGGTCATGGGGGGGGGGGGGGGGGGAGTGCAGGAGGATTATGCCTGGGCATGCGCTCTGGCACAATTCTCCCACATTTGTTTGACAGATCCGGGCTATCAAAAGCCTGGACCTGTCAAACACAGGAGGTCCATGGTGCCACAGAACCCCTCCCAAAAGCAAGGTCCTGGTGGCCTAGTGCATCCCCCCAAGTCCCCTCCCCAAACAGCAACACAGGGGCCTGGAGGTCTGGCGGACCTCCAGCCACCCAACCCTCCTCCTCCATCACCCACAAGGTATGGGAGAGGGGGCCACTATTCCACCAGGGTGAGTGGGGGTGGGATGTGTAGCCCACTGGGCCACCAGTGATTTTGTTTTGGTGTAGGGGAGGTTAGGGGGGCTAGAGAGCCACTGGACCTCCTTCTCCCTGTGCCCTTGTGTCGGGGGGAATCGGGGGGGGGGGGGCTAGAGGTTTGCCAGACCTCCATTCCCCTGTGTTGCTATCTGGGGGGGGGGGGGGCTTGGTGGATGCTAGACCACCAGGGTGGGTGGGGTGTAGCCCACTGGGCCACTAAGGATTTTTTTTTTTTAGTGTTGGGGGGTTGGGGGGGGGGCTGGAGATCCACCAGATCTTCAGCCTCCGATGCCCCTGTATTGGGGAGGGGCTCGGGGATTCTAGGTCCACTGGACCTCCTGCGCCCTGTGTAGTCTGGGGGAGGGGGGTTGTGGGGGCTTGGAGGGCATCCGCGTTTGGTTCTGAGTATCAGCCTGTGAAGGTCACAGATTTTATTATATATTTATATTTTTTCACACACTAACCAGAATTTTGAGCCTCCTGTTTTTTTTTTTGCCAACTTTAATTTAAGACTTCACTTAACTCTGTTTTGGAAAGTTCAATCTTTTCTAACTTATGACGCCCTTAACACAATTTGTGTTCCCTATATATGAAAGTACCTCCAGACTTGAATGCAGAAGACTTTCTGACCTCCCAAAAGTCTACTGTAATTGAAACCTTGTCTCTACTTAGGACTGTTAAAAACAATATTTATTGTTAAACATCACAAGGAGAAACAGTTTAGCGAGCTGTGCTGGTAAAACACCATCTACTGTATGTTGATTATTCCCTGTGTTAATCATAGTCTGAAAAGGCTCTTATTTACTCAAGTTACACAAAGTTTTTTGCACAAGTCAGAATATTAAGTAGATCAGAGCCACCCCACCCACCCTTAGCGTGCAGCTTCAAACACTATCAAACTGAATAATTTACAACTAGCAACTCAGCCCCTGTACACTAAAGCAAAAATCTCATCTCAGGCCTCCTGCATTAGGGATTCTGCATTTAACTCACATCTTTTATCAGAAGTTGTTCAAGATGAATTATGATCAGGTACAAGGTATCTTCCTGTCCCTGGAGGGTTTACAATTTACAAAGCTGCAGTAGAAAGTGGCCTTAGCGGGCCCTAATATGGGCCATTTCTACCACAACTGGAAAAATGGACGATTTTCCATTTTATGAATTAATGGCCATGCGCTAATGTTGCAATTAGCGTACGGTCAAAATAAAAATTAGCACGTAAGCCACCTATTTTGTAGGCAGTAAGGGCTCACGCGCTAATCACTTATCGTGCGGTAGTGTAGATGTGCTAATTGAGTAGCACAGAAATGCCCATTCTGTCTCCAGATATGCTCCCTCAGCCAAAAAATAAAAAATATTTTTTAGTGTGTGGGTAGCGCACGCCCCGCGATAAGCCCTTTAAGCGTGCTTACCGCAGCTTAATAAAAGGATGTGTAAATTTGTACTTGAGGCAATGGAGAGTTAAGGGGAAAGGGAAATGGGACTTGATATACCACCTTTCTGGGGTTTTTGCAACTACATTCAAAGTGGTTTACATATATTCAGGTACTTATTTTGTACCAGGGGCAATGGAGGGTTAAGTGACTTGCCCAGAGTCACAAGGAGCTGCAGTGGGAAGGAATCAAACTCAGTTCCCCAGGATCAAAGTTCACTGCACTAACCACTAGGCTACTCCTCCACTCGGGGACTTGCCCATGATCACAAGGAACATCAGTGGGATTTGAACCCTGGCTTCCCAGGTTCTCAGCCCATTAACAGGGTCTTGTCTTAAACTTCTCCCTTGATTCTATAGCAAATTCCCTACTGTGTTAAAAGTAGTCCTACATTTGTTTAAGAGCTTCCAGTTACAAGTCTGCCATTCAGAGAAACAAAATACATTAATAGTTTGAGTCTAGAGAGGTGCTTCTCAATCCTCACCTGGAGGCACACATAGCCAATTAGGTTTTAAGAATTTGCATGATGAATATGCATGAGACATATGCATGAGACAAACTTGCATATAGGAGAGGCACCATTGCCGGGATTCTATATATGACTCCTTAATTTCTGCATGGAAATCAAAGTATATTCTATAACAACGTGCGTAACTTAATTGGTTAACTAGCTAATCAGCACTGTCAATTGGTTGTTAGCAAGCAATTATCTGCACCAATGGGCATTAAGATTTATGTGCACAACTCGCTAAGCTTATTCTGTAACAATGCACCTAAATTCTAAGTCGCATAGATGAAAAGGGGGTGTGGCCATGGACGAGGTGTGGGCGTTTCTAAAATCTATGCACGTTGTTATAGAATACACCTACTCTGTGCCTAATTTAGGCGTTGGGATTTATGCCAAGTAAAACATGGCGTAAATGGCCGTGACTACATTTGGTTGCATGGAGAGGTGCTCAACATGATTCTACATACCTCACGGAAATTTAAACCTATTCTTTAAAATGTAGGTGTACTTTTACAGAATAAACCTAGGCGTATTTTTTAATTTCCGTATGGAATTTTCAGGCGCCATATATAGAATCTAGCTTCATATGTTGTTCTGTACTAATGCAAACCTGCCTCAAGATTTAGGCAAAATCATGCTCCTCCCCTGTGAACACCCCTCTGACAATCATGTGCTAAGCCATTTTAGCAGGTAATTATAAAATACTGCTTAGGCGCGTTACTGCCATTTATGTGCATAAGTCTGCAATTAACCACGTGGATGGCAGTATTCTATACATTTTTGTGCACAAACGCTTAAATGTGTAGGTAAACTGTTATAGAATGAGGGGGTGTTTGCAAATCTGTTCCACGTATATTCATTGTGATAATCCTGAAAACTACTCGAAGGAGAGGGAGGAGAAGCACTGCTCTAGAGGAACATATCTGAGGACTTCTACTTGATGTTGCTCTCTTACCAAGTTAATCAGGTAATCATTAACTGACCATTTATGTATTTAAAATATTTATATGACGCTTCTGCATACAATCAAAGGTACTTACATAGCTAAATAACAGCTAATATCCCTCATGTGCCAAAGTGCTCAAATGCAGTAATTGCAAGTCCAGGAGGTGAAATTATAGACTGGTGCTCACATATGTTATGGGGGAAGTTTTCAAAAATATGTGGGTAGTTGCAAAGTTCATGGGTTATTTTACTCAGAAGCTTGGCAATTGTCCTTAAATGAAAAGTGTACACAGACTTTCAATTTCAATTAGAAAAGCAATACCTGTCAATAGTTTTCCCCTTCAAAATAACATGTGTTTTCATCTAAGCTAATCCACCTCCTTTTCCCATGGCTAAAAGTACACTTTATTGATTTCTGTGCATACTTTTACCCATGTACAGGATTGACAGTTTTCAGTAGCCTATGCAAGAATATGGCTTCTGAAAACTGTTCTTCTCTGAGATAAAACTGGAGGCCTAGGTACCTACCCCACAGGGCTTAATTTGCAGACAAAAAGGAAATGGAACTGGGGAAGGGTCAGGGCCAGGGCTAGGAGCAAAAGGAATAGAGGGGCTGGATTAGGCAGCAGAACAATGAGGTTTAATTGACAGGAGATGGCGGGAGTTTGCCACCATACAAAGTTTGAGTGTATTAAGATGGCAGCAGCTGTGTAGGGAAGCAACTAAACCTCCTTGGGTGTAGATGGCTTCAACCTTGTCACATGACACCATCTCCTGTTAATCAAACTTCCTTGCAGCAAAATGACTTAGCTGCTCTGTTCTAGGCTCCGCCCCTTCCTCTCTCACTCCAGCTGGCTTCCTGGAAGGGAAGAGCTGGAGCAAAGCATGCCTGATGATGCTCTGGAGACTGAAAAATGGTGGAATTATATTCTAGGCTATTCCCCCCAGGAATTAAGCCCTGCTACCCCATCTCTATTATTCACTGTATCATTTGGGCTGACTGACTTAATCGTGCAAAGCTCACGCTTAGATTGAGAGCACTGTGCACACTGAAAGAACAATAGATAGTTTAAAATAATATATGGAGCATGTCAAACTTTTGCCAAATGATCAACTTCTCATTAGGACTAAATACATCACAACTATAAAACTTTATTAGAAGTAGGAATGGAGTCTATATTAGTCTGTGAAAAAATGAAATTAGATAAAGAGGCTGACTTAGATTTAGTGTCTGTCACAGAGATATGATACTCAAGAGACGGATGACTGGGGCATATTTATACTGGGCTATAATCTATTCAGGAAGGACAGGACAAGAATTAAGGGTGAAGGAATGGTGGAATAAAAAAAAATGATATTAAAGCAACAGAATTGCAGGGTGTATGAGACACTGAGGGTTAATTTGGAAAGAGGGAATTGAATATATTTTTATATTGCTGTGATATGCAGACTTCCCTCACAGGCAGAAGAGAGATTTAATTGATGGCATTTACAAAATTGCTATGAAAAGGGAGATTCCAGTCTGCTGGATGTTGATTGGGACATCCTGTAATCCTGGGGGAATTTGTTCAGAGTTCCCCACCTGCACAGAATTTTGTACTTCCTATGCCTAATTCTGCTCAAGCACCGGCATTGGCAGCTTTCCTGCATTCCTATTCTCTCTTTCTACCCGATCCCACAGCAAGAAGAAGTGGCACATTGTATACACTAGGCCATGTCTTCCTCCTCTGCCATCATAGGTACGTCTAGCTCCATCTCTGGCCGTCTTCAAATCTAAGCTAAAAGACCACCTTTTTGATGCTGCTTTTAACTCCTAACCCTTATTCACCTGTTCAGAACCCTTATTTTATCATCCTCACTTTAATATTCCCTTATCTCTTGCTTGTCCTGTTTGTCATAATTAGATTGTAAGCTCTGTCGAGCAGGGACTGTCTCTTCATGTTTAAGTGTACAGCGTTACATATGTCTAGTAGCGCTATAGAAATGATAAGTAGTAGTAGTTGTCTGCTTATTTGATCTGCGTAGGCCTCTGTACAGCTGCACAGTTCAAAAGAGCAGTTGGGCCTAGGACAACAGAGGAGGATGTGGCTCAATGTGCAGCTGTTCACCTTCTCCTTCTCTTGCTATGCAATCAGGGCAGGTAGGGAAGAAAGACCAGGAGGTGCCATAGGGGGAGGGGGGTCTGGAATAGGCTGTGCCATGGTGGTGTGTCACTGTAGAAAGAATTTGGGTGCCAGGGGTGTATGGGTACAGAATAAGTTTTGGGGTCTGATATAAGTGTGGGATGGGGGAAAATCAAGCTTTGTGGTGTTACAAGTGGATTGGGGATTAAGTTTGATGGACGTGCCATGGGGCTAAGAGCACAGCGAGCTTTACAGTGTGCCTTGGGAGTGTGGGAACCAACTTGATGGTGTGCCTGGGGGTGTGTGAAGGAGCATAAAGAAGGTGAGGTGGGGTGTGTGCCTGGGAAGGAAGAAGGAGAGTTGGGGATCTGTGTGTATAGGGCAGGGAAAACGATGTAGAAATGGGGTTATATGTGTGGGAGGGGGAGAAAGGAAGAGAGGTGGGGTTATATGTTTGAGAAGAAGGAGAAAGAAGGAATGTGTGTGGGAAGGGGAGACCTTGGAGACAAAGGGCTCCTTTTACAAAGCCATGGTAGTGATTTCCACACTGCAACTGTAACGAGGCCCACAGGAATCAAATGGGTTTCATCGCATTTGCTGCACCAGGAATCACTACCGCTGCTTTGTAACAGGAAAATACTGTGCTCAGATTTTTTACACAAACTTTTAAATTTCTTCCTTTTTTTTTTTTTTTTTTTACTTGTTGCACAGAATCCCCCCCCCCCCACCTCCCCCAAATTAATCCTAGCTCCTGTATGGTATTGCCTTGAAGTAGGGAAATCCTGGATTTTCTACAAAGACAGCTCTTCTAGCAACTGGTAATAGAACCAGTGCAGGATGGTGGGATAATAGACCTGGTGCTTACTGTAAACAGTAAAGAAAACAAAGTTTTAGTTTTAGTTTTACCCCTGTGGCGCAGGAGGAGCTGTCCTGAGCATCTCCACAGCACTCACAACAGTGAATGGAGTGGAACCGGAAAATGTAAAATGATTGATTACCCTTTCAAAAAAGTACAAGGACTAAGGGACACTCAATGAAGTCACTAAGTAGTAAGTTACTAAGCCTCAGTTACAGTATATGATGTAGCAAATCATATACAAACAGCTTTTGAGTTATTTTTGCTTTTTCTAGTAACTTGTATTTTCATGCTTTTTTTCCTAGGTTAACTCCTTTTGAATATTGTCCTTTGAATTCATTGTATATCTTAGTCTGATATATCACTTTTTCTTTTCTTTCTATGATATTATTTCCATAGCTTGTTCCCAAAGGAAACGGTTAATGCACTCTACTTTTTTGAATTAATGTTTTTGATATTTGACATATTTTTAGCCCAAGCATGAGTTTTAAGTCCTGACTTATTACAGTCATCTTAACACTGTTGCAGCTGTGAATTCCTTCACAAAGCTTTTATGTTTTTTATGTTTAGCGTTGATCGTGTAAGTGTACGAGAAGCATGCTATTTTATCTGCAGCTACAAAACATACTGTTTGCTGTTATGTCAGTATTAACTACTCTAAGGGTTTCATAGCCCTGAATCAACTCCTGGAGGGTATAGCAACTTTTGGAAATGTTACATAAGTACAAAAGTATTGCCATACTGGGAAAGACCAAAGGTCCATCAAGCCCAGCATCCTGTTTCCAACACTGGCCAATACAGGTCACAAATACCTGGCAAAATCCCAAAAATGTACAAAATATTTTATACTGCTTATCCCAGAAATAGTGGATTTTCCTCAAGTCCATTTAATAATGGTCTATGGACTTTTACTTTAGGAAGCCGTCCAAACCTTTTTAAAACTCTGCTAAGCTAACCGCCTTTACCACATTCTCTGGCAACGAATTCCAGAGTTTAATTACATGTTGAGTGAACAAATATTTTCTCCGATTCGTTTTAAATTTACTACATTGTAGCTTCATCGCATGCCCCCTAGTCCTAGTATTTTTGGAAAGCGTGAACAGACGCTTCACATCTACCCATTCCACTCCACTCATTATTTTATAGACCTCTATCATATCTCCCCTCAGCCGCCTTTTCTCCAAGCTGAAGAGCCCTAGCCGCTTTAGCCTTTCCTCATAGGGAAGTCGTCCCAACCCCTTTATGATTTTCATCGCCCTTGTTTCTTGTTCTCATTTTTTTTTAAATAATATATTTATTATCTGTCTTAATAGAAGACTACTGTTATGACAATCTGAATATGACAACATGTTTCTAGCTGATTTGAAAGGTATATGCTGTATTATATAACTCAGTAACTTATTATGTTTATTCTAGTGTGTGTGTTTTAGATTTAGATTTCATTTTATGTCTGTTGGGACATTACTCTATTTGAAGTCATTTATTTTATCTATTTATGTTTTGCTTTTATTAAGATACCCCTGACAAAGACCGTGTTTGTTGAAATATGGCCTGTGTTGGGTTATTCTATCAGCATTTTTTTTTTTTTTTTAGAATAAACTTTGGTCATCCTGAACATTTTTGTTGGCTTCCTCCACTTCTTTGGTTTGATTAGGCCTAGATAGTGACATACTCCAAGGTGTACAGTCTTCTGTGTTCACTTGAAAAAAAAAAAAAAACCCCAAAACAAATATGTGTGAACATTTCCTGAGGTCTAATTTGCTTGTTTGTTACAGAGGTTTGCACATGGTTATGATCACATTTGTTATATGACTCTGGCTACATAACGGATGCTGAATCTACCTACTTCTTTTTTTCCCCTTTCAAAATGTAACATTTATTTCTAAACTTCTCTATCCTATGTTAGAATGAACTGTAAACCATTTAGATGATGTTTTCGATGGGCAGTATGTCAAGAAAAAAAGAACCTGAACCTACATTTAAAACAAACAGGAGAAAATATTTTCTCACTCATTGCATAGTTAAGCTCTGAAACTCATTGCTGGACAGGGCCGGTCCAACCCAGTAAGCGGGGTAAGAGCCGCAGGGGGGCACCTGCCTTCAGGGGCGCCTCCCTCCCGGCGGCCCGCCCAGCTGTTCAACGACGGGTTCCCTCATCCTGTGGCATGTCTTCTCTGCTGTGGCCTGCCTTCCCATGCGCCTTCCCGGTTCCCGGCTTCCCCTGCAACGCTGCACGCGGCGCTGCTCTTGCCTTGTTGCCTTCCACTCTCGACGAGGCCGACGTCACGAAGATGCCTCCTCCTCCCCATGCGGCACCTTCGTGCGCGCCAGTGCGTGCTTTCCGGTTGAAGCTGAAGAGTGTCTCTCGCGTCTCTCTGAGTGACTGAGTCCTCCGGCCGGCACGCTCTGCCACAGAGCTGTGAGGGGTCTCAGTTCTTCTTCTGGCAGTTGCATTCATCGAATCAGGAGTCAGACATAAGTAAGCTTGTGCAGTGCTTTGCTGGGGTTTAATTGGTACATGTTTGAAACTTGTAGAGCTGTTGTTAGTGGGCATTCAGTTCATTTCTATGCCTTAAAATGTTTTGTGCATGAAAAATTGTAGCTTCCTTAGGAAATTCATTATTAATAGCTGACTTTTCCATCTTTAGGGGTAAAGGATGTATAGAAGTATATACTGAAATGAACAGGTTTTTCATTTTACTTCAGTGTGTATTTTGTGAGCCCAGGTCTCTGATCCTCAATGTCCTGGGTTATTTCCTTTCATGGTTACAATTAGGCTGCCAACTGGATCCAGATTCACAGGACAGGATTGATCCAGTCCTGGGTTTACCCTAGTGCATGCTGGAACTTTTACTCTTGCTTTTCTTACGGAATGCAGTGAGGAAATTAGAACTACAGGTCCCTGCATGCAACATGGTAAACCCAGGACTGGATCAACCCTGACGCATGAATCTGGATCCAGCTGGCAACCATACAAAAGGTAATTATTTCTTCCTTTTCAATTGGCATTGGCAGAACTATGTGTACATAGGATCTTTTATATGTTCTTCCCACACCCTGCGGCTCTGATATGCTACAGAACAGATAGAGAAGAAGATAAACGGTCAATAAGTCACCTTTTAAGTCTGCAGAAAAGCTGACTTTTAGAAGTTGGTCTCTCGTTGGCCCCTTTGTGTCTGGGCTGAAAAAAGGGACAGGGTGGGAGAAGAGAGAATGAAGATGCTAGACGGGGGGGGGGGGGGGGGGGGGGGGACCAACTGATAGTCTGCAGGGGGGCACCAGAGACCCTAGGACCGGCTCTGTTGCTGGAGGATGTGATATGATATAAGCAAGTTAAGGTACCTGGGTTTAAAATAAGTTTGGACAAATTTCTGGAGGAAAAATCCATAAGCCATTATTAATGTAGATCTGGGGAAACCACTGCTTATCCCTGGGGATAGGTAACATGGAATTGTGATAATTTTTTGGGACTCTACCTGCTGCTTGTGAATGGATTGGCCACAGTTGGAAACATGATACTGGGCTAGATGGAGCTTTGGTCTGTCCTTTTAGGGCAATTCTTGTTCTTAAACAGCCTGCCACCACTGAGAGGCGAGAGGAGTGCTGCAGCAAAACAGCTCCCTGACAGCAGCAGGGCCAGGCTGCAAGAGGGCGCCAGTCGGAGACTAGAGGCTGCCAGGCACAAACAAGAGAGACAGCAGCATTAGCACAGACTGTGCCTGGACTCCTGAGCATTGGAACCAGGAAACAAGAAGAGGAAGGATTCCCTGCAGCCCCAACCAAGCTGACATGGAAGTGGAGAGGAGGGGGAATCAAGATGGCATCAACAGCAGACGTTGGGATTTTCAGTTCCTGAACTCCCACAAGTGACCTGACGGGTGACTATTTTCCCCGACTTAAGATGGGGAAAAGGGAAAACGGCGATAATTACCTCCAAAGTACCGCCGTCAACTCCTGTCCTCCGCCAGGCTGCAGGGCTTTCGGGCTGGAATCCCTGGAGCGCAAATGTCTACTTCGATTGGTCCGGCACTATGTTCGTAGAAACAATCTAAGATTTCTTAACTTTCCGAAGTCTCCTTTGATTAACGTTTTAGATATGCTTAAGAAATACTTTAAGGATGTTCTGGGGATTCCAGAGGAGGTGTATCCCCCCATAACATGGACACAATATATAACGGGTATATTCAGTGGGCCTCAAGATAAAAAGCAACCAACTACATCTCAAGATTTAAATTTGACTGAATTTTTGGAGTCTTCCCTGGAGTTGATCTCTGAACGGATGACATTATTAGTCACATTTGTACTTGAATATGATCGTAACGATATCCTAAAGTCTTACTTCAGACATATTAATGAGTTATTTTTGGGACAAAAAAATTCAAGTATTTCCGGACTTAGCGCGAACTACTCAAAAGAAAAGGAAGGAATTCTTAACCTATAAATCTAGAATTTTGAAGTTGGGTGGTTCCTTCAATTTAAAATTTCCTTGTCGATGTTGTATTTCTTTGCAATTGGTAAATTATCTTTTCTTTAGTCCTCAAAAATTACTTGAATTTATTGAGTCAAAAGAAAAAGCTGTACCGCCAATGGAGACAGTCCCATAGTTAAGGAGAGTGCTGTAAAATTGGCTGTGGATGTTTTGCTTTCCCATCTGTTATTTAAATGTATGTAAATATTTCCATTTGTTTTATATTTCTTAGTTCTTGATTCGACATATTGTGGACAAAATGAAAAAAGCTTTTTTTTTCTTTAGCTATATGTGGTATTTTGTAATGCCGTATTATATTTCTGATATTTCCATACATTTATGTTCTGTTATTAATATAAATGTGAAATGAATAAACAAAGAATTAAAAAAGGAAGTGGAGAGGAGCAAGGATACTCCTCCCCACCTCCTGTCCAAGAGAAGGGGAAGCATGAATGGTACAGGAGATCAGCCAGTCCTTGGAGCCTGTACCTGCTTCATGGGTGGATGCTCCAAACCTAACGCTAGTGGTAGAGGTGTTTAGCGCCGGCATTAGAGTTCGCAGAAGTTTCAGTGGACATGCTGGGGACAACTTGCGTGCCAATAGCATTAAAATGTAGTCAATCCTATGTAAACGAGATCCTTAGTTATTCCCTCCCAGTAACAGCATATACACCAAACCCTGCTTTTACTGATGAAAATCTAAAATGCTACTACTTTGGAGCTGGCATTAGAGTGTTTTGAAGAGAGGATATCTCATGGAATTTGAAAGTAGCAGTATAAAATCCAAGCCTCCCCCTCCCCCCCAAAAAAAGTTGTAAGTATTTGGACTCTTTTCCTGCATGTGTGTGAGACTTGTCTGCCTGTCTTGGTCCTCTCTCTCTCACCTTCTGCACTCACACAACCTGTCAAAGGGGCCAGAAAGCAGTTTTGATTTCAAACTTGAGACTGTCTATTATTGTTCATAATTTTTATTAGTTTTATATACTTATTACAGAAATTATCATACTGCAAAAGTGTAATACAGCCATTAATGAATAATACAGGAAAATTATAATTATTCAAAACGTCCTAATAAAGACAGAGTTTGGCTTCCTTAGACCTCAATAATGCTCAGCTCTTGTGCAAGCATGCATATAATTTGCATTTAATTTGTTCTCAGCCTTGGAGTTCTGTTTTTCAGCGCTGAACCCACAGTTTGAGATGAGCGCTGTTAGCTCTAGTGCTGGAATTCTGAACATGGCTGTCAGTAAGAAACAGAGCATGTGAAGGCATGCCTTGGGGGAGGAGCAGGCACCCACAGATCAAAAGGCTCCAAGGAGAGGAGCAGTGAAACCAGGGACAAAAGATGCCTCCCTCCCTCCACCCTCTAGAAATAATAGTGTGGTGCCAGGAAAGAAATCAGTGAACTGGAAGGAGAGAACCAGAGAGCTAGAGCAGATAGCTGAGTTGCCCAGCCTGGAAGAGATATACCTTGAGCTGAAAACTGAGGCTGCTGAAGAGCAGCCAAAGAGGCTGCAACCTGTGAAGTGTCCCTGTAAAGAGAACCAGGGGCCAATACAGAAAATCATGCAAAAGAGCTGTGTGTCAAGGGCCAAGCGTGTGGCTTCTATCACAAAATTATCTCAAATATATATTGTGGCGATGCAGTAATCAATGAGCATGCAAATTACTGCTTTGTTAAACTCATGGCGGTAATCCACAGTTCACTGAGAACATGTTCCCCTTTCTATCACTACTTAAGCAGTGATTGGCTCATGCACTGACAGGAAATGGGGACATTAAAAAGAAAAAAAAGTCACCACGTCTGCATTCCCAACATTACAAATCCGTGCCTCCCCTTCCTCTCTCCTCCCCATCACTCCTGCCTCTTCAAGGTATGCTTGGAGAGGAGGAGTCTGGGAGCCTCGAGAGGGGTGGTACTGCTAGACACCAGGGCTATTTGTTTGGAGGTCGGGGTGAGGGGTACCATTAGACACTAAGGGCCTCTTTTACAAAGCTGTGCTACCGATTCTTGGTGTGGCAAATGACAGAATGCCCATTCAATTCGTATTGGCTTCATCTCATTTGCCACATGGAAATCGCTACAGTGGCTTTGGAAAAAAGCCCCATCTGGTCAATGTTCAAAATGATTTAACTGACCAGAAATAGCTGCTGACTGGTTAAATCACTTGCTCAAGGTTATCCGTTCATTTTCAGCGGCACTTAGCTAGTTGTTACTGCTGAAAATTAATGGTTAGCGCTTAAGTAAAAGATGGCTATTTTGGGGTGTTACGTGGCAGAGTTGGTACTTGGCCAGTTAAGTGACAATATTCAGCACTTAACCAACCAAGGTATCTGCATAAATGGGACTGTGTAAAACAGAGTCCTACCTTTACGCGGAAGCCCACGGTTGGTTAAGCTTTAAATATCGACTTAACCAGGCATGGGTGTTAGCAAGCAAAGCCAAGACATGGCCCGCCACAGACACAGGGACCTATCCACAAAGGATCCAGGATCAGTGCTGACTCGCACGTCAGAATAAATATCCAGTCATTTTGCCTTGGTTAAAAAAACAGAACTCTTAGCAGGAAAAGAGAGATCCTCCTGGGACTGGTGGAAGGAGGCCTTACACAAATAATGTGGTTACAGTTGTAAAAGTTTATTATTACTGTAGATATTGTGAAACACGAACAAGTCAAAGGTTGTTGAATAGCTTGAATTTGGTTTATGTTATTTTACTCTGCTTTCATTTCCTTTCTACCCCGCTCTACTGACTTTAATAAAAATTCATCCTTGTTGGTTATTGACTACATTTCCTCATCCTCAACCCCCCCCCCCCCCTTTTTCTGTTCTGTTAACCTTTTTCTTTGACAATGCCAGCCCCTCTCCTGTACCTTCAGGGAAACCATTTGTGGCAGTTTCTAGTCACGGGACAGAGGTGTGGTGTCTCTTTGTGCTCCATGCTGTGGGAGGGTTGGTGCCCAGTGGTCCTGGCTTGATACTGGTGTGCCAAGGGGAGCCCAGAGCCTTTCTGTGTAGGCACAAGGGTTATAATATGAATAGGGAGAGTATTTATAACGTCATAGTAAATATTCATCCATGATTCAATGATGACTGGATGGAGAGGAAGTGAAGTCAGGACTTGGGATGGTGGCTTGAATCTTGAGTTCATGTAGCCTGCAGTAAAATGAAGGCAATTATAAGTGGCCCACTCTACTTTTAGCACCCAATTGTTGTACTCCAAGTGAAGAATTGCTAGCAATCCTGCCACAATGACTGCAAAAAAGAAAATGGTGGACTTATAGTTCTCTTACCCGGGCAGCTCCCAGCAGCGACACATGCAGACAACATGGCAGTGGCAGAGTGCTCATGGGGGAGTGATACTGAGGGAAGCAACCATGAGGCCGTGGTGGTAGTGCAGATGATGAGCCAATGACACACAGTGAGCTTCTGTCATGGCTCAAGGAATTACAAGGTGACCCATCCTTCTTTAGAGGGAAAGTTGTTATGCTAGTGGGCAAGCTTTGTGCAGACTGTTGATCTGAGCAGGCAACTGAAGGAGACTGAGAACAGAGAAAAGAGGTAGACTGAGGCTACAGGGAGCTTGGAGTGCCAGGAGGCTGACCATAGAATGCAGAACAGAGCTCTGCGGGACCAGGTGGAGGATAGAGTGATCACTGGATAATGTAGTTTAGTATTAAGGCAGAAGTGCTGATGGTTCATTAAAAAGTGAGAGCACTAGACTTTAACAAATCTATTTTTGTCAAGATAAGGTGTATCTTCAGGATTGTTAGGTGGATCAGAAGCATCTAGGGGAAACAGAAAAGTCTTTACCGAAGAAGATGTAAGAGATCTACCTGTAGATGAAATGGTTTTCAAGGGTGATGATGTGGAGGAACTCAACGAAATCTCAGTGAGCTTGGACGATGTATTGAGCCAAATTGACAAATTAAAGATTGATAAATCACCTGGACCGGATGGTACACATCCCAGGGTATTGAAAGAATTCATAAATGAAATTTCTGATCTGCTGTTAGTGATCTGTAACATGTGGATAAAATCATCCATAGTACTTGGAGACTGGCTAATATGAAGCTGATTTTTTAAAAGGGTTCCAGGGGTAATCCTGGAAATTATAAACCACTAAGCCTGATTTCAGTGCCAGGCAAAATAGTGGAAACTATTATAAAGAATAAAATTACAGAACATGTAGACAAACATGGTTTAATGGAACAGAGAAAGCATGAATTCAGCCAAGGGAGGTCTTGCCTCACCAATCTGCTTAATTTCTTTGAAGGCGTGAATAAACATGTCGATAAAGGTGAACCAGTTGACGTAGTGGATCTAGATTTTCAGAAAGCTTTTGACCTCATAAGAGACTCCTGAGAAAATTAAAAAGTCATGGGATAGGAGGCAATGTCTTTCTGTAGATTAAGAATTGGTTACTGGACAATAAACAGAGGGTAGGGTTAAATGGCCATTTTTCTCAATGGAGGAGGGTGAATAGTGGAGTGCCGCAGGGATCTGTACTGGGACCAGTGCTATTTAACATATTTATATATGATCTGAAAATTGGAATGACGAACGAGGTGATTAAATTTGCAGTTGACACAAAACTATTCAAAGTTGTAAAACCGCATGCGGACTGTGAAAAATTGCAAGAAGACCTTAGGAAACTGGAAGACTGGGCATCCAAATGGTAGATGAAATTTAATGTAGAAAAATGCAAAGTGATGCACATTGTGAACAATAATCTGAATCATAGTTATCTGATGATAGGGTCCACTTTAAGAGTCAGCACTTATGAAAAAGACCTAGGTGTCATTGTAGACAATACGCTGAAATCTTCTGCCCAGTGTGTGGTGGTGGCCAAAAAAGCAAACAGAATGCTAGGAATTATTATGAGAGGAATGCAAAATAAGATCAAAAATATTATAATGCCTCTGTATCGCTGTATCAATTCTGGTCGCTGTGTCTCAAAAAAGATATAGCAGAATTAGAAAAGGTTCAAAGAAGAGCGACCAAAATGATAGAGAGGATGGAAGCAGGATACTGGGATAGATGAACCACTGGTCTGACCCTGTATGGTTATTCTTATGTTCTTCAAAAAGCTATACCATAGGAGAAACAAACCTCTCTGTTAGGAAAGTAAATAAAGATAAGAGGAAAAGGAGGCTGCTATGGTTTTCAAAAGAAGTAGCTGAAAAGGTAAGGAAAAAAGATTAGCGTTCATAAGTACAGTAGATCACAGAAAAAGGAAGACAGACAACAATGTCTAGGAAAAGGTGAGAAGCTGGGAAAGTAGTCAGAAAAGTTAAGAGTCAAATGGGGAACAAGATTTTTACAAGTTAATGACAGGTGGAAATACAAAAGTATCACTGAGACTCAAGGTGAAAACAAGGAATACCTAGAGGATGATAAGGAAAAAGCTGAATTAAATAAAATAATATTTCTGTTCTGTGTTCACTGAGGAAGAGCTAGGTGTAGTACTGCTAAAATAGACAAAAATAGGAATGGAAGTGAGCATAGGCGCCGACTCTGTGGGTGCTGTGGGTGCTCAAACACCCCCAATATTTTCACCCACTCAGGCACTGGCAGGGGCGGGGGGCGCCGACTTCTGAAGGACACCGCCGCCGCTTACCCCTCTGACGTTGCAGACTGCAGCTGAGGCTGAGCGTCTATTTAAATTTATCTCCGTCGCAGCGTCCCGCCTTCTTCAGCGTCAGTGAAAGCGCTGGCCGCTAGCAGCCTTCCCTTCCCTTCGCTCAACAATGTCCCGCCCTCGCAGAAATGATGTCAGAAGAAGGCGGGACACTGCCGAGCGAAGGGAAGGGAAGGCTGCTAGTGGCCAGCGCTTTCACTGACGCTGAAGAAGGCGGGACACTGTTGAGCAAAGTGAAGGGAAGGCTGCTAGCGAGCGGCCAGTGCTTTCACGGAGGTAAATTTAAATAGAAGAGGGCGGGCAGGTGAACATGGGAGCGGGAGGGTAGGGTAGGTGAGAGAAAACTAGCATTGATCGATGGAGGGGAAGGCAGGGCCCAGGGAGAGAGGAGGGAAATGGCTTGATATGGATGGATGGATGGAGCATGGAGGTGGGGAGAGAGGAGCATCGATGGATCATGGGAGGGCAGGGCCCTGGAGAGAGGAGGGAAATGGCTTGATATGGATGGATGGATGGAGCATGGAGGTGGGGAGAGAGGAGCATCGATGGATCATGGGAGGGCAGGGCCCTGGAGAGAGGAGGGAAATGGCTTGATATGGATGGATGGAGCATGGAGGTGGGGAGAGAGGAGCATCGATGGATCATGGGAGGGCAGGGCCCTGGAGAGAGGAGGGAAATGGCTTGATATGGATGGATGGAGCATGGAGGTGGGGAGAGAGGAGCATCGATGGATCATGGGAGGGCAGGGCCCTGGAGAGAGGAGGGAAATGGCTTGATATGGATGGATGGAGCATGGAGATGGGGAGAGAGGAGCATCGATGGATCATGGGAGGGCAGGGCCCTGGGAGAGAGGACGGAAATGGCTTGATATGGATGGATGGAGGTGGGGAGAGAGGAGCATCGATGGACATGGATCATGGGAGGGCAGGGCCCAGGGAGAGAGGAGGAAATTGCTGGACATGGAGGGGCAGGGAGGAAGGAGAATTGCTTGATATGGATGGATGGAGGTGAGGAGAGAGGAGCATGGACATGGATCATGGGAGGGCAGGGCCCAGGGAGAGTGGAGAAATTGCTGGACATGGAGAGGAGGGCAGGGGAGAGAGGAGAATTGCTGGATATGGATTGATGGAGGGGGCAGGGGAGAGAGGAGCATTGATGGACATGGATGGGAGGGCAGGGGAGGAAGAAGAATTGCTTGATATGGATGGATGGAGGGGGGCAGCAGGGAAGAGAGGAGAATTACTGGATGGAGGGCAGCGGAGTTGCTGGACATGGGTGGATGGAGGGCATCAGAGAGGAGGGTTGCTGAATATAGGTGGATGGAAAGGAGCAGAGAGTTGCTGGACATGGATGGAGGGGAGGGCAGTGGAGAGAGGAGGGTTGCTGGATATGGGCGGGTGGAAGGGAGGGCAGGGAGAGAATTGTTGGACATGGATGGAGGGGAGGGAAGGGAAGACAGGAACGAGATGCACATGGATAGAGGGGAGAGAGAAGAAATGCTGGACATGGATGGAGGGGAGGGAAGAGAGAGGAAGGAGATGAGATGAGGGAAAAGGAAGAGAGGAGAAAAACTGCACATGGATGGAGAAAATAGGCAGAAGCTGGATCCACTGGACAGTCAAGTCTGCGGAGGACCCAGCTTTTACTTATGGATATAGAGCAAGAAATGAAGAAGACAGGAGGAAAGTAAAGAAATAAATGGAAAGGAAGCCCAGGAAACAGAGTTAAGAGGACAGATAGCAGCAGAATCAGATACTGGGCCAGCATGATCAGAAAAACAAAGTCACTAGACAACAAAGGTAGAAAAAAATCATTTTATTTTCATTTTAGTGTTTGGAATATGTCCACTTTGAGAATTTACATCTGCTACATCTGTTGTCTTATTTTGCAATGTATAGCAATGTGTTTCTTTCTGTTTGTCTGGTATTGTGCTGCATGCAGGGTCTAACTTCTTAGGATTTCAGGTTAATTTTTGAAGAATTTGAAGAGGGGCTATCTCTGTTCTGCATGTGTGACTGCAAGGCTAAGTATCTGAATAGGGATCTGTTTGTTAGATGCTGAGATTTTGCTAACACATTGTTTTTCAGAGTTGGCAAGACTGTCTGTTCTCATAATTCATGGTTTGTGTCATTTAGAGTATAATGGAGCTGTAACAGCTTACAGAAATTATTTATAATGAAAACAAAAAAAGTTATTTTTCTTCTATACTGGTGTAATATTTTCAATGATGCCATGGCTGGTAAAAGGAGTGTGATTACTGTAGGGGCGGAGCCATAGTGATCCCACCCCTGGATGTGTAGGGGCGCTGACTAATAGGCTGCAGGAGGACGCCAGAAACCCTAGGACCGGCTCTGCACCCGCCGGAAGTCGGAAGTTTCCTTCGCAGCCAGCCTACCTGCCCAGTGCCCGCCCTATTCTCCATCAGTTCTCCGCCGGTCCGTCCTCACCTTCCTGTGTGCCGCCCAGAATTTTAAAACTCATCTTACCTCGGGTCCCGGCGGCAGCATTGAAAGGCGAGCAGGCTCGGCTCTTCAGCCTTCCCTTCTCTCTCAGCTCTGGTCCTGCTCTCATTTTCTGTTTCCACAAGGGTGTGACCAGAGCTGAGAGAGAAGGGAAGGCTGAAGCATCGAGCCTGCTCGCCTTTCACTGCTGCCGCTGGGACCCCAAGGTAAGATGAGTTTTAAAATTCTGGGCGGCATGCAGGAAGGCGAGGACAGACCGACCGAGGACTGTTGTGGGAGAAGAGGTCAGGCTGGGGTTGGGACTGGCACTCGGAGGAGAGGGGGGCCTGGAACTTGGAGGGGAGGGAGGGGGGAGGGAGGGGGCAGGGGAATGCACCACCTGTTAAAAAAAAAAATTCAGCACCCCCAATCATTTTGAAAAGTTGGCTCCTATGGAAGTGAGGTAATCTGCAAACAATTATCTGGTATTTCTAAGGAGCTATCTAAATTAAACGCAAAGTAGTGGAACTGAATAAAATAAATCTGAGGATACAGAAGGAACTTAGGGAAGTTCTGGTGGCCCCACTGTCTGACCTTTTAGACACTTCTTCAGAATTGGGAGTGGTCCCAAGGACTGGAGATAGGAGGATGTGGTTCAGTTTAACATGCATTAAAATTAGCATGCATTATGTTAATTTGCATGCATTACAAAGCTCTACCACATGTTAATTTCTTTTTAATTAAATTGAATGTGTGGAATGAACTGAATAACACCTGAAAATCATGAAAATTTGTGAAAATTCTGACATTTGTTTTGCTTGTGCATATCCCTACTATTTATTCCCTTTTCCATATCACATGTTTGTCTCCAACAGCACTGGCCCCCAATGCAGATCCTTTGAAATCTCGGGATTAATAATTATAAGAGATGCCTACTACTTACAACAATACAGTTATAAAATACAAAAAGTTTAAAAGTTTACTAATTTCTTTGAGAAGAAACATTAGAATGTCTCTTGTGGGCCATGATGGCTAGTTTGTTTATCCCAGCGAGTCCCAAACCTGTCTTGGGGGAACCCCAGCCAGTCAGATTTTTAGGATATCTGCCTCTATAATATACAAATCTAACTCAAGAATATTCATTACAGATATCCTAAAAACCTGACTGGCTGGGGTTCCCCCAAGACAGGTTTGGGAACCATTGGTCTATCCAATCCTTTAGTAACCAAAGACTTCTGCCACTGTATGAAACAAAATGCACAACTGGTGTTTTCAGGCAACAGTGAAAAGTAACAGAAATAGCATTTCATGAAAACACAACTGAATTGTCTTTGAGCGTGAATCCAAACAGGAATGCAAGAAGACAGTACAAATGTTGACACTGTGATGCTAGTAAAATTATTAAGTGCACTTCCTTTAAAATGATATGTGTTCCCTGGCAGTAACCCTCACTACCCAAGTGTGTCATTACATGCATATCTGCAAGCAAAATGTGTGAGTGGTAGCAACTCTATACAGTAGTGCTGTCCAATTCACAATTTGAATCAATTCAAATTGTTTCTTTAAAAAAAAATCGAGTTTTTAAAAAAACTCACTATTAGCCGCTTCCTCTGCATCTTCCGTCTTTGTGCAGGATGCGTGTCTTGCCCCCCTCCATGCCGCTACATTCCCACCTTCCCCTGCGGCATCCCTCCTAAGACCCAGTGACTCTCCGTTCCCCAAGCCTAAGGACACACTCTACTGGAGGGAAGATTGCAGTTCCATCTTCTTCGCGTAGAATGCCCCTGGCCTCCATGCCGCCATATTCGCACCTTCCCTTGTGGCGCCCCTCCTAAGCTAATGGGATAATGCTAACATAATTTATTAACAGATTATAAAGCTTTTGTTCTTAGATTGTTTTAAATAATAAAGTAATTTTTAGAATTTGAAAAAAGTACCACAAGGAAAAGATCACCATGCCTGGCAATGAAAGGATCCAATTGCTGTTCCACTGTGTATGTGGATAGCGTACAAAGATTAGAGGTAAGAAGTGTGTCAGGCATATGAGGAGTTTCATTGGTTGCAAGTCTGATATGTTGCAAGATACAATCCAGTTCCAAGACACTTACAGCACAGATGAAGCAGGTGTCGTGCCAAGTGTGTCCCAGAGCCTCGATGAACTTGTCTCCTGCCTCCACTGGGAAATCACAGCCATGGCATTTGGTACTGAAGAGTGCAACATAGTCTAAAATAAAACACATGGGGTGAATAACAGTGAGGGGAAAAGAAAAGCACTGACACGTGTGGTACATTGCAGCAGTACAGTATTGATTCTTGGATTTAACCAGCTTGGCAGATTCCCTATTTATTAGGCAAACATTCTGGTCCAATGGTTCCTTTGTTCAACACCCAACCTATGGCTTAACTTTAAGATATAACACTAGGGTGCTTCCTAGCAGTTAGTTCACAAATCAGTTCTTCAGCAAGCCTGACATATTTTAGTGTGAGTACAATATCCTTGAACATCTGATTACAAACTCACAGCCCTAGAGGGGTGGAATCTTTAGCCATTACACAATGCTGACAGCAAGTGGTCCGACTTAGAAATGTGTACTAGATTTTGCACCTTTGCTGTGATAGCAGAGCTAGATTTGGAGCTAGGGTATTATAAAATGGAGAAAGGCCAGAGTACTTGTAAATTCATGATAGATGATGGATCCAGCTGAACAGAAGACCCAAAGTGGAAGGATGATATCACTATACCAAAAAAACAAACGGTTAACAACTAAATTGTAGGTGATACTTTTTCAATGGGCTAATAACTTAACAAATTTGTGACTAGCTTTATGGAATTATACTCCATTCATCAAGTCAGAGTCAGAGTCATTCTCCTTTGCGTAAAGGGAGAAATACTTTGGAAACAGAGGTCAACATGTACCTAAACAAAATAAAGTGGGGGAAGTATGCAGAGCACAGCTCAAAGAAGTTTTTCCAAGGCGCGTGTACATACAGTGGTGGAAATAAGTATTTGATCCCTTGCTGATTTTGTAAGTTTGCCCACTGACAAAGACATGAGCAGCCCATAATTGAAGGGTAGGTTATTGGTAACAGTGAGAGATAGCACATCACAAATTAAATCCGGAAAATCACATTGTGGAATGTATATGAATTTATTTGCATTCTGCAGAGGGAAATAAGTATTTAATCCCTCTGGCAAACAAGACCTAATACTTGGTGGCAAAACCCTTGTTGGCAAGCACAGCGGTCAGACGTCTTCTGTAGTTGATGTAGTTGATGATGAGGTTTGCACACATGTCAGGAGGAATTTTGGTCCACTCCTCTTTGCAGATCATCTCTAAATCATTAAGAGTTCTGGGCTGTCGCTTGGCAACTCGCAGCTTCAGCTCCCTCCATAAGTTTTCAATGGGATTAAGGTCTGGTGACTGGCTAGGCCACTCCATGACCCTAATGTGCTTCTTCCTGAGCCACTCCTTTGTTGCCTTGGCTGTATGTTTTGGGTCATTGTCGTGCTGGAAGACCCAGCCACGACCCATTTTTAAGGCCCTGGCGGAGGGAAGGAGGTTGTCACTCAGAATTGTACGGTACATGGCCCCATCCATTCTCCCATTGATGCGGTGAAGTAGTCCTGTGCCCTTAGCAGAGAAACACCCCCAAAACATAACATTTCCACCTCCATGCTTGACAGTGGGGACGGTGTTCTTTGGGTCATAGGCAGCATTTCTCTTCCTCCAAACACGGCGAGTTGAGTTCATGCCAAAGAGCTCAATTTTTGTCTCATCTGACCACAGCACCTTCTCCCAATCACTCTCGGCATCATCCAGGTGTTCACTGGCAAACTTCAGACGGGCCGTCACATGTGCCTTCCGGAGCAGGGGGACCTTGCGGGCACTGCAGGATTGCAATCCGTTATGTCGTAATGTGTTACCAATGGTTTTCGTGGTGACAGTGGTCCCAGCTGCCTTGAGATCATTGACAAGTTCCCCCCTTGTAGTTGTAGGCTGATTTCTAACCTTCCTCATGATCAAGGATACCCCACGAGGTGAGATTTTGCGTGGAGCCCCAGATCTTTGTCGATTGACAGTCATTTTGTACTTCTTCCATTTTCTTACTATGGCACCAACAGTTGTCTCCTTCTCGCCCAGCGTCTTACTGATGGTTTTGTAGCCCATTCCAGCCTTGTGCAGGTGTATGATCTTGTCCCTGACATCCTTAGACAGCTCCTTGCTCTTGGCCATTTTGTAGAGGTTAGAGTCTGACTGATTCACTGAGTCTGTGGACAGGTGTCTTTCATACAGGTGACCATTGCCGACAGCTGTCTGTCATGCAGGTAACGAGTTGATTTGGAGCATCTACCTGGTCTGTAGGGGCCAGATCTCTTACTGGTTGGTGGGGGATCAAATACTTATTTCCCTCTGCAGAATGCAAATAAATTCATATACTTTCCACAATGTGATTTTCCGGATTTAATTTGTGATGTGCTATCTCTCACTGTTACCAATAACCTACCCTTCAATTATGGGCTGCTCATGTCTTTGTCAGTGGGCAAACTTACAAAATCAGCAAGGGATCAAATACTTATTTCCACCACTGTATATACCTCTGTTTGTGTTCTGTGTGTGCTGGTGGGGAAGTCACAAAGGTAGGTCTTTTTGAGTGGGGTAGTTGGGGGGGGGGTATTTTGGGGGTGGAGGCAGTTTGTGGTGTAGTGAGGCAGTTGCAGAAGCTATTTTTGAGGGTGGGGCAGATTGAGAGGTTGGGACAGTAGAGAACAGAGGCGAGGCAGTTTGAAATGAGGAATTCTTTAACTGCTAAGTTTCACTGTATGTAACTTTCTATGCCACAGAAGCTGTAACACCTTCATCCACAGAAATTCACTGGGCCATTTTTTGAGGAGCTGATTTCTCTGGAACCCTCCAATTCGATTGAATATCCTAGTCTCAGCATTATTCAGAAGTTAACTGGGCACTGGCTGATATTCAGACTGGCATCCATTTAACTTCACTGCATAAAGTTAGGATATCCTTTTTGCTGTCCTAACTTTATGTGGTTACTTAGCTAGTTAGCGGGCTGAAAATCATAGCTAACCAGTTGCTTGTGCTCCACCCATGTCCTACCCCTGGCTCCTAACCTAGCTGGTTAGGGGATGGTTGGATAGCAGGTGTTGCTGAATATACTACTACTACTACTTGACATTTCTAAAGCGCTACTAGGGTTACGCAGCGCTGTACAATTTAACATAGAAGGACATCCCCGGAAAGCCCAGGGTAAGCCTCTCCTGGCCACTTAAATGGCTTTCAATATCGGGCAGAATATACTTTTTAATGGTTTTTTGCCATGTCCCAAGTTTCATCCAATTTTATTAGATTTTTAGAGATTTACGTTGTCCCTAGACAAACAGAGAGAGAGCGAGACAGATATTCTCAACCCCTTTGTATAATTTTTTTCAACTTCTGTTGGATTGGAAAGAATAAGACCCAAATAAATTGAAAAATCAGGTCTGATGCACCTTGAAAGGGAGGGGTAGAAAAGGCTCAACAGGGAAACCTGTAAGGTAAGTACTATGTAGAACTTTTAAGCTAGCTTTCTAGTGACCAGACCCAGGGAAGCAGCTACAGGCTAGACCCTGCCATGACACAAAGAATTTTTCCCATGGCCTAGCAGTGAAATTTGCCACAGATTTCTATGACAAATTGGCATGCTTCTAAGGACATGAACTCAGAGGATATGGACAGCCACAGAAAGATGGAATACTACTGACTTATGTACCTTTCTCACAGTAGGGTTCACCGTCCTCCATGTGGAAGAGGCTGTTACCAAAAGGTTTCCTGCAGGCAGCACAGACAAAGCAGGTGGTGTGCCAAGTCTGCCTCAAGGCATGCATCACTTCCTGGAAACATAACACACAAATGTCAAAGGCTACAAAGAACCCCTGCTGCTCCCCCTCTAAGAAAACACAAGCAAGCTTGAATATGCCTTCCAGGTGAAAGCTTCATAGTCTTTGCAGCAACTCCAAGATAAATATATCTGCTTAAGAATTTAACTCTGGCCTAATATTCTTAACATAGGAATAAAGAGTTAACCCTAAGGTCTTCCCAGAAAAGCTCCCAATAAGAATTGATCTGGTAATGACTGATAATAATTCATCTTAAATAAGTTAAAATCTCATTTCAATCACTGTACGCCCTGCTCCTTCCCCCCCCCCCCCCCCCCCCCCACCAAAGCAGAACTTTGCTTTGCTCACGCCCTTCTCCAATTGCTGAACTTGGTAATTGTCCCTTATGCTCTTCTGAGTCTCCACTCCCACAAACCTCCATCTGGGCCTCTGATCCTTTCTCTCCCACTGCACTCAGAGCTCTGGCAATGCTGTTAATACAAGGTATTATGAACAGCAACTCAGTTCTGGGCCTGTATTTATTGCTGCATTCCCCTCCACTATGGTCCTCCATGAGAGAGGTGAAGCTTCTGAATAGGGAATAATAGGTCTACTCAGTCAGTGTGCATGCTGCCCTGTGATAACAGGGGGAGGGAAAGGGCAAGGAGGGGATTGGAGGCTTACAGAATTATGGGGGGGGGGGGGGGGGGAGGAGGAAGAGGGCAGGATGCTATCCTTATAACAGGCCTGCATATGGGATATGTGCTGTAGAGGCTAACCAAATTTTAGTTTTGGCACCGAAACCAGCCTGAAATCTGTTTTTAGCCTTGTTTTGGTTTTGGCCAAAAATGCCAGTGCATTTTCAGCTGAAAACAAAACTGTGGACTGTGTCTTCCTCTCCCCTGAGAAGCTATGTCTGTCATTCCATCGCTACCTCCCTCTCTCCCTCCCTCTCTCCCTCCCAAGAAGAGCAGTCCCTCCCTCCTCCTCTCCCCCACAACAGGAAGAGACCCCCTCCTGGACCCACTCATGAACTGCCCACCCCCGGGACTACCTAAACCTTGGTGGTCTAATTGCTCTAAATGGAACAGCAGCACGCTTGGGGGGGGGGGGGGGGGGCTCTGTCTGGTTGTGGGAGGGAGTGGGTGCTGTTCAGGGTGCCAGCTGTGTTGGTTTCAGATTCGGTTTTAGCTGAAACCAAGTAGAGAATTTCGGCCAAAACTGAAAATCCTGGGTTTTGATGAGCTTCTAATGTGCTAGAAGTCAGAGGGCTGATGTAATAAGTTGTGTGTTAGAACATTATGCTAAGCTTCAGCACACATTCCCTTATCCTATATAATAAAACACACCTCCAACACTCTGAAGCTGAGAAAGTGAAGCCTTCAAGCCTTGAAGCATTCCTGCAATGTTCTGGAACTACGTGTCATCAATTGAGGAGATGGAGCCCTACACAAATGCTTCAAGGCTTGAAGGCTTCACTTTCTCTCACACACAAACACACTCATGCTCTGTCTCTCACATACACACTCTCTCACACACACACACTCTCTGTGACACAAACACACACTCTGTTTTTCTCTTTCTCTCTCACTCATTCTCTCTCACATACACACTCCATCTCTCACCCACACACTCTCTCTCAAACATACACACTCCGAGGAAAGGGGGGCATGGAACACGCTGGGGAGGAGAGGGAGGGGGCATGGAACTCGGAGGGAAGGGGGGGCAAGTACTTGGAGGGGAGGCGAGAGAGGGAGGGAGGGAAGGGAGGGGGTCATGGAACTCAGAGCCCCACACACATACACTCACTCTCTGTCTCTCACATACACTATCTCTCACACACTCACTCTCACACACACATACACTCTGTCTCTCAAACACTCTCTCGCTTTCTGACACAAACACACACACACACACACACACACTCTGTCTCTCTCTCACTCATTCTCTCTCTCTCACTCACACACACACACACTCCATCTCTTACACACACTTTCTCTCACACACACACACTCCCCCCTCTCTCTCAAACATACTCACTCCGAGGAAAACCTTGCTAGCGCCCATTTCATGTCTGTCAGAAATGGGCCTGTTTTACTAGTTCTATAATAACAGGCCATCTAAAGTTAGGCACCAATTGTGTGCGAAAGTTATAAAATTACTATCATTTGTGTGCAAGACTATTACAGTTATAAGTGTAAGTGTTAGTTGGGTGCTAAGTAGTATTTCTACAAACTCATCGCATCTTATATAGAATCCAGGTGTAAGCGTAACAATGTGTACACAGGTTTGTAGAATTAGAGGCGTGTGTTTTTTAAGACCTGATAAAATGCAAATTTGCTTACAATATGGTCAGATATTTTGGACCCCAACATCTGTGTTATATGAAGTCTGCATTTCACTGCATTTACTTGGGGATGATTCCAGGATGTGGAAAACAATTTGGGTGCAGAGGCTCTTGCTAAGCGATAGGACTTGCTCACTTACCCCCATGATCTTGGTGTGGCATCTTGCACATGTTGGAGCAAAATGCTGCTCGTAGCAACGTTCACAGTACACACTGTTCTGCTCCTCTACAAAACTCACATCAGCCAATGAGCCCTTGCAGTTGGCACAGTTGAATTCCTCTGGGTGCCAAGAGCGACCCATAGCCACCAGGAAGGGACCTCTATTGGAGACAAATGCACAGATAGGTAAATTACGATATCTGTGAATGCCAGACAGGCACTTTTATTACAGGAGTTGTTCCATAGGCACAGCAAGAATCTCTCTGCCTTTCTCTCACTGAGTAATTCTCAGAATTGAGAGCACAGAAAGAGAATGAAGAAGTTGAAAGGTCTTTTAGAGAATTTTCCACAGTCTTCAAAAATTCACACATGGCATCAGTACAGCAAAGCAGGACTAATGTGAGGATTTCTGGTGCCCCCCCTGCAACTTATAAATCAGTGTCCTCTTCTCTTATTAATATTAATAACAGGTCATGCGCACCGCTTTGCCCAAAACTCCTTTACCAACTCTGTTCACACGATGCTACTATTTAAATAAAAAGGTTTTACAAAAGATTGCAGCCACTTAGCTTTTTGTGCTTTCCTGTTTATGAAATTAATGATTACTTGACTGACGTCTAACTGGACACATACACTGTTCTCAAATGTCAACAATATTCTTAGAATGATACTAATCACATCATGTGCCATACACAAAAACGTATCCATCTACATGCTTCCCATGCTCATACTGTACACGCCCCCTCCCCATACTGTACATCCTGCAAGTATCCTCACAAACCTTACACATTCACTATACTCACATGCACACATATCAAATACACATGCCAACTTTTCCCCATCATTACCGCTCTTAATCCCATATATCTCGATTCTCATACAGTCCCATCCCCCACACATCCCTGCAATACATACTGGCTAATTTTACATCCTGCTACACCAATGATCTTCCTTGTCAAGGCTGCTTTGGGTTCAAAAGGGCTGAAGGAGAGATGATAAACATCTTCTTTTGTCGGGGCCACAACACCAACCAATGTGTGCTGACATTCATCCCACCAGAACAACTGACCTCAGTCACAAATGCAGAACACAGATGATTGCTCTTCTTCAAATACAGGATAAGTGACTACAGACTAAAAGCACTAATGTAGTGAGAAATTAAACTGAACTCCTAAGTCCCAGACTCTGCATGAAGCACAACATCAGAGAAATAGAAAAACATACCTTTCCTCTTGCCCAGTGCAAAATATAAAGACACAGATGTAAATTCTCAAAACTGACATATTTCAATTATTAAACTAAAAATAAAATCAGTTTTCCTATTTCTGTTATCTGATGATTTGATTTTTTCTAATTATCTTGTTCCCATTCTCTGGTTCTATTCCCTGTCTGTGCTCTTAACTCGGTTTTCAAGAACTCCTGTCCATCTCTCCTCCTTTCTTCTTTACTCCATGCTCTACATCCATCTGTGGCATAAGTACATAAGTATTGCCATACTGAGACAGACCAAAGGTCCATCAAGCCCAGCATCCTGTTTCCAACAGTGGCCAATCCAGGTCACAAATACCTGGCAAGAATCCCAAAAAGTACAATATATTTTGCGCTGCTTATCCCAAAAATAAGCAGTGGATTTTTTTCCCCAAGTCCATTTTAATAATGGCTATGGATTTTTCCTTTAGGAAGCCGTCCAAATCTTTTTTAAACCCCACTAAGCTAACTGCCTTTACCACATTCTCTGGCAACGAATTCCAGATTTCTTCTATTTTTCTGCCTCCTTTTCTAATCTATTAAGTTTTCCATCTTTCCCATTCCCCTCCATCCATGCACAGTATTTGTTCCCTATCTTCCTTTTCCCCATTAACATTTGCTCCCTCTTTTTTTTACCCTTCGCCTCCATCCATGTACAGCATTTCCTTCCTCTCATTTTCCTTTCTCGTCTATCCATACATGGCAACTCCTCCTTATCTTTCCTTCCCTTCCTCTCCATCCATGCACACCATCTGCTCCCTCTCTCCTTGCTTCTTCTTCACCCATGTACAGTATCTTCTCTCTGTCTTCCCTTCCCCTCTACACAAGCATAACATCTCCCTCTCTATTCCCTTCTCCTCCAACCATGCATGACAATTTCTCCCAGTCTTTCCTTCTCTTCCCCTCCATCCATTGCATCTCTTTCCTCTCTCTTCTCTTCCCCTCCATCCAGGCACAGCAACTCCTCCCTCTCTTTTCCCTTCCCCTCTTTTCCATCCAAATACTGCATTTCCTTCCTTCCTTCCCTCTCCCCTTCTCTTCCATCAAGCATTGTTCTTCTGTGTACCTATCACTCCTCTGTTTCCCTGCCCTTAGGCTCCCTCCCTGTCCAACATCTCTTTGCTGTGTCTCTATCCTCTGTGTCTAGCTTGTTCCCTCTCCCCTTTCACTCCAATCCCATATGCCACATACCCCTCCCCCCGGGGCCATTACCTGTCCCACTCTTCCCCCCCCCCCCCGGTTCGGCATGTGTCTCTCTCCCTCTGTGGGTCCAGCATCTCCCAGCTCTGCATCTTCTGTGTTCTACCTGAATTGTGATTGCCACTGCTGGTATCTCCACTCAGCTTGCAGGCCTGCTGGCGGCAGCAATAATCAAAACATTTCAAGCCCATGTGCTCTACCTCCTGAAGATCTTCCCTGGTCTTGCCTCCTCTGATACATACTTCTTGTCCTCAGGGGGCGAGACCATGGAATGCCTTCAGGAGCTAGAGTATATGGACATGATATGTTTTGTTTGCTGCTGCTGGCGGGCCTGAAGGTTAAGTGGAGGTACCAGCACAGACAGTATCAGGCAGCAGCAACAACTTCAAGGACAACAAGAGGACGAAGTTTCAGCATGTGCCGTGATGTGGCAAGGCTGGTGTAACCGGTAAGGCGGTGCTTTGCTTGTAGCAGCTTATGGTGCCTTTCAAAGGTTGGAGCTCCCCTGCCTCATTTACTGGGGCAGCAAAATTGAGCTTGGCATTAAACAAGACCAATGAATCATTTTCCTTTCTAAAAGTATATATCTACTGAAGGGGAGAGGAGAAAGTGGACTAAGATTAACTCTGCAAAACAACTGCTCAATAAATTACAACTAGCTACAACTCAGATTGTGCTGTACTTCTTTAAAAGGAAGTTTTCAAAAACTGCAGAGCACCCTTGTTCTCTTAGGTCTTTCAGTAATATTAATCCTTTTCTGTTGTATTCTTGGAAAATTAAAATTTAGAGAGCAATGAACAACAAGAGAGCAACACTGTCTATTTCCACTACTCCCAAACTCCCCTAAAGCACTGCTGTGATGTTACACCAGTCAGAACTTTAGAGGGCATATTTGAACGCCTCATTTGGGGATGACAATAATCAGGATTAGTACAGCACAATAATTGATGAAAAGGTAAGATAATGGAGACGAATGACTGTTGCATCCTACTGAGAAAGGCCAGCCAAAGTTCATGTCACCATGACCACTGTCATCCCAGTACAGACTGCTGCTTTTTGTTTTATATTTGATTCGAAGTTAAGAATAGCAAGATGGATCATAATCATCTCTTGGTGGCATAGAATTGATTGGCAGCATTGCAAAAATCCCGAGACCTCTGACCTCAGCAAAATGAGTCACTAACAAAGCCTAGGGTAAAATTTACCTTAGAAATATAGAAAGTGACAGCTGATAAATAACATATGACCTATCAAGTCTGCCTATTCATATCAACTAATGAGCTCCACAATCCTTTCTTCTCACTTAGGGATCCTGTGTGCTTGTCTCATGCATTCTGGAATTCAGAATAGATACCATCCTCATCTCCACCATTTCTGCTGGGAGGCTAGCTGTGCGGCAGTCATTTTGATGCAGCAGCCGCTCGGGGCAGAAGCAAGTGGATATCATTCCTGCCCAACCTCCCCCCCCCCCCCCAATGGACCACCAAGGATCCTAGGTAGGCTTATTGGGACTGGAGGTGGGAAGCGGGTTTCTTTCCTTGCCAGGAGGAGGGGGGATCTGAAGGAGGGCAGCTGTTTTGGCTGGTGGGAGGGGGATTGGAAGGGGGGATGTTCTGGGGGGGGGGGGGGTGTGGTGGGATTGGAAAGGCTGCTGTCTTTAAAACGTTATGTAGGTCCTGGCCGATATTTATCCAGAGCTCCATAGTTAACCGGAAGAATTTGGGACAGTCCACAAAGAGATGGTCTATTGGGTTGTGCTTAGACTTAAGTCATATACAAAGACCTTAGGACCTTACCGAATTACGCTGTTACAGTGGCCACACAGGGGAGTCCTGGTGCTAGCTGGGAAGCGCTCAGCTCTTTGAATAAGACCACGAGGTGTTGTAGGTCCAGCATGGGAGGGGGGCGCAGCTGTTGATATGGGATGTGGTCCAGCATGGGAGGGGGGTGCAGCTGTTGATATGGGATGTGGTGCTGGTGGAGCACCCTTTGGTAGAACGTGCTTTGTTACGGAGGTGGTGGTCTTGTTGGGTGCATACTTCTGGGAGAAGGCATCATCAGTTACCCAAGGAGGGCGACTGGCAGGCTCTTGTTCAACTGGTGCATGAGCTGGACCTGGAGCTGTTTATAGAAGCAAAAATATATGCAGTTACAAATCATTTCTTGGACTGGAAATTATGTACTCAACAAATTTACAACAAGACAATGGTTCCCACACTTTTTCAGTTCACGGCACCCTTACTGTCAGAGCAATTTTTCACGGCACCCCCTCTCCGGCCACATAGATCTCCACTGCCCCCCTCTGCATTTTGTTTCCACTGCTCACCTTCACCTGGAGCAGTCCTTTGGGGGGGGGGGGGGGAGGGTTCCTCTGCTCCCTGTGTCTCCATCTCCCCCTTTTCCTGTCCCTGTGTTCCTCCCTGCCCAACCTCTTTTCTTTGTCCTTGTCTCTCCCCATATTCAGCTTCTCCCTTCTTTTTTCCCTTCTTACTGTTCTATCCTGCCCTGCCAACCCTACCCTCCTTGAATGCCACGTCTCTTCCTCTCTTTTCTGGGCCTGCCCACCACCCCAAACAGTCTGACATCTCTCCCCTTCAACCTTCCTCCTCCAATCAAGTCTCTCTTCCCCCCTCTCAGTGAGCCCTGCATCTTTCCCTCTCACCCACTCTCCTCTGTAGCCCCAGGCCCCTGTACCTCTCCAGCAGCAGAAATGATTGAGAAAGTTTTCTGCCAGTGTCCGGGCCTCTCCTCAGGCGTGTCCCGCCTATGTGGACAACAGGAACTTGCATCAAAGTAGGCGGGACACTCCAGAGAAGAGTGCAGGCTCCAACGCTAGTGGAAAACTGTTTCAATTGCTGCTACCAGAAAGGTACAGGGGCCTGGGGCTATGGAGGAGAACTGGCGGAAGGGAGGAGGAGAGATGCAGGACTCAAAGGATGGGGGAGGGAAGTGAAAAAGAGACATAACGAGGGAGCTGTAGCGGTTCGGGTGGTGGAGGGAGGGAGGTCAAGATTTTCCACAGCATCCCTGAGAGTTCGCTGCTGTATATCAGGGTGCTGTGGTCAAGCTACAGGCCAAGAACCAGAGAAATCAAGGCTCATATAATTCTTTTCTCTCACTGATTCTATAATATTCCAGGACAACTGAAAGTCAGGTTTCTGAGTGTTGTTTTTGTAGTCCATACTACTTTAGCAATTATCTTGTTTGTAATTCCTATATAGTAGGGAAGGGGCCAGGGGGAAAGGGAAATGGGACTTGATATACCACCTTTCTGAGGTTTTTGCAATTACATTCAAAGCGGTTTACATATATTCAGGTACTTATTTTGTACCAGGGGCAATGGAGGGTTAAGTGACTTGCCCAGAGTCACAAGGAGCTGCAGTGGGAATCGAACAGTTCCCCAGGATCAAAGTCCACTGCACTAACCACTAGGCTACTCCTCCACTAGTACTGATGCCTGGCTGCTGTTATTACAGATTAAGCTGATACTGCCACAGCAAGAAATACATTTTTAGAGACAAATGTATTTGTTATGGAAATAATCTTCCTACATGTTTTAAACCATAACCTGAATTCATACTTTTTTTCAGAAACAGCTTCTAGCCTGCTGTGGGTCCGGTGCAGTAGCAACGTGGGGAGATGCAGGGTCAGAGTTCCTTTCACATAGAACACTACTGTGAGTCAGAACCAGCACAGCACAATTAGGCTAAAATAAAGATATGTCTCTTAATTTCTAGATTAGTTTACTTCTAAGTGGAAAAATATCCTATGCTCCCTATATATGATGCATGCATAAACCAGCACTTAAACGTTTATCTTGCATAAATAACCAAGTCTCCATTGTACAGAGCCTGAGGTATGCACTTATTAGACCGAAGTGCATGCAAATGGCAAGGGGGCATGGCCTGGGCGTGTTTTAGGCAGGACAACTACGGGTCCCCTGCCCCGGAACAGGAAGTTGACATCTGAGGGGGCAGGGGACCGGCAGAGCCAACAGCTGTGCGACGTAACTGCTCAATGCACTCCCTTACTGCTTGAAGGAGGGAGGACAGGGGGAGGGTGACATGCTCAGTTTTACTTAAAGGAACGTGCAGAACATCAAGACTCACAGCACAGGTCAGCGAAGTGAGCCAATGCGCCCTGACACCGGCACTGAAGAAGAAAGTCAAGACGTATGAGGAGAGACTTGCTGAACTAATCATGTATACTCTGGAGGAAAGGAGAAACAAGGGTGATATGATACAGACGTTCAAATATTTGAAAGGTATTAATCCGCAAACGAACCTTTTCCGGAGATGGGAAGGTGGTAGAACGAGAGGACATGAAATGAGATTGAAGGGGGGCAGACTCAAGAAAAATGTTAGGAAGTATTTTTTCTCGGAGAGAGTAGTGGATGCTTGAAATGCTCTCCCGTGGGAGGTGGTGGAAATGAAAACGGTAACGGAATTCAAACATGCGTGGGATAAGCATAAAGGAATCTTGTGCAGAAGGAATGGATCCTCAGGAGCTTAGTCAAGATTGGGAGGCGGGGCTGGTGGTTGGGAGGCGGGGATAGTGCTGGCAGACTTATACAGTCTGTGCCAGAGCCAGTTGGTGGGAAGCGGGACTGGTGGTTGGGAGGCAGGGATAGTGCTGGGCAGATTTATACGGTCTGTGCCAGAGCCGGTTGGTGGGAGGCAGGGATAGTGCTGGCAGACTTATACAGTCTGTGCCAGAGCCACTGGTGGGAGGCGGGGCTGGTGGTTGGGAGGCGGGGATAGTGCTGGGCAGACTTATACGGTCTGTGCCCTGAAGAACACAGGTACAAATCAAAGTAGGGTATACACAAAAAGTAGCACATATGAGTTATCTTGTTGGGCAGACTGGATGGACCGTGCAGGTCTTTTTCTGCCGTCATCTACTATGTATGTTACTATGTGATCATAGAAACATAATTGGTTATGTGACAAAACTGGCTATGTGTCACCTTTCTACACATCTATATTTTATACAGAGGGTCTTTTACTAAGGCACGCTCACGTTTTTGGTGCATGCTAAAATTGTGGGCGTGCTAAACGTTAGAGACGCCAATGCATTCCTATGGGCATCTCTAACATTTAGCACGCTGACACTTTTAGCGTGCGCTAAAAATGTGAGCGTGCCTTACCTAGTTAAAGACACCCTTGGTGAATAATTGTCCATTTCCCTGTTTTGGTTCTACGCTGGCAAATTCTGTTTTAAAATACTGATGAAAATTGAAATGCTCTGGCTTGTACGTCTCAATTCCTGCTTCTACGACCTATCTAAAGTGGCGCTGCACATCATTAGGAAACAATGACGCCTACCAGAATTTTTCAGTAACTGCATTGCACACTTACTTCTCTTTGACCTGCTGTGTGTTAGCTCCTGGTTCTTGATGTGAAGTGAAGAGAAATCAGAAAATAGAACAACAAACAATTCTAGCCTCTATGCTTTCTTCAATACAATAGACAAGACACCCTCTTCAGAAATGCACACTTCTACTTTTCATGGTCATATCAATGTTGTGAAGCCAGTAGCAACAGGTGGTGATTCAGTCTTAGCTCATGATGAAAATGCGGCATGTACAATTACAGGGACGTAGCCAGACTTCAGCGGGAGGGGGGTCCAGAGCCCGAAGTGAGGGGGCACATTTTAGCCCCTCCCGGTGCCGCCGACACCCCCTGCCATTGCCCCCCCCCCCCCCCGCCACCACCAGCACCACCAACAACAACTTTGACCCTCCCCCCGCCTGCCTACTTTTGCTGGCGGGGGACCCCAACCCCCGCCAGTTGAAGTCTTCTTCCTTCGTTTGGTTTCTGAGTCTGACGTCCTAGACTCAGAAACCAAACGAAGGAAGACGACTTCGGCTGGCGGGGGTTGGGGTCCCCTGCCAGCAAAGGTAGCAGACGGCGACGGTGCGTTGCCGGGGGGGGGGGGGGGGTTGAGAGGGTCGTCAGCAGGGGGTCCAGGGCCAAATCTACTGGGGCCCAGGCCCCAAAGTACCTACGCCCCTATTTATAACCTTCAACTGCAACAATAGTACTGAAAAGATTGGCAAGGCCCTGAACCAATGCATGCTCACAGGCCCTCCAGTGACTCTACCTCCTGCATAGGTTTCCTCGGTAACAGGTGACTTGTGCAGAAGGAGGATGTGAGTCTTCTGCAGGGTATGTGATTACACCTGTACTGAGTTTCTCTCTTACTGTCACTATAGGAGATCAGCTGTTACAGGCCTCTTTCCTTCCTTCTTGGCCCCCACTGAGCTGTGGAGGCTGCAAGGGTAGAATTTATGTCACCACCTTGCTAAGTGGGGCCTTTTACTAAAGTGAGCAGGCTGATAAAAACTACGCTCGACCACCTAAATTTCCGGAAAGCACTAAAGACAGAACTGTTCAAAAGAGCATACCCCACCGACCCAACATAAAATAACTGGACATCTGCGACAAAATGTAACCAAAGACTGTACTGGACATCACATGACTCTTCCTCCCCTCTCCTATTTAAGTTCCCTTCAACTGTACCTACCATATATGTACCTCATTCTATCACAATATCGCTTTGAATTAATCCAAACCATGTATTTGTGCAGACCAGAATCGGCTAACGCTGTTTACGGTAATATGTAAGCCACATTGAGCCTGCAAAATGGTGGGAAAATGTGGGATACAAATGCTACAAATAATAATAATAATAAAAGACCTCCTTAATCTCTGGTTTTGCCTTCACTTCTTTGCAATGTAAAATCTTCTCTGCCTATCCCATGCTTTCTTGAACTCTGTTTCTATTTTTCCTCCATCACCTTCCCTAGGAGGCTGTTCAAAATATCCACCACCCTATATGTGAAGAAAAATTTCCTTATTTTAGTTCAGAGCAAGAGTCTCCTGAGCCAGAAAGGTGCTTAGTGCCAGGGCCGCTGAGAGCCAGAGCCGGGCCCAGGACAAGGCTGCCCCCCCACCCGAAGTCATCGTCATCGTCGCTGGGCCCCCCCCACCCGAGGTCGCCGGGCCCCCCCTCCACCCACTACGGGGCTGGGCCCAGAACTAACCTTAAACACCTCCTTTCACCACCTTCACAGCAAGCAGCAGCAGGGCAGACCTCTCCTTCCTTCCGTGCCCCACCCTCGCGGATGTTACGTCAGGCGAGGGCGGGACACAAGGAAGGAGTGGCCTGCCCTGCTGCTGCTTGCTGCGAAGGTGGTGAAAGGAGGCGTTTAAGGTTAGCTCCGGGAGCGACGGAGGGTGGGCCGGACTGCGGTGGTGCCGGGTCCCCTCTGGAGGCCCGGGCCCGGGGACTTTTGTCCCCCCTGTCCCCCCCTCTCGGCGGCCCTGCTTAGTGCGGCATGCTCCAAGTGCCCTCACCCCACCCTCATCCTACAATGTCATAGCAAAGCAAGGGAAACCAATGGACGGGGTGCAGTTTTGTTGTCCCTGATTCCCTTGCACCCTGTGCAGCTACCTGGTTATGACTCCACTTCAAAGTTCTCTTAATGTGTCATCTGTAAATCCGATCATTTTGCTTGTTATTGCCGTTTCCAGATCATTGACAACTACTCAAGTAATCTTAAACCACTCCAAAAAGAAATCACATTGCAAAAACCAGACAAGTTCTTGCAATGGAACAAAAGCTTCTTAAATCTTCATAGACAGATTTCACTGTTTACTAGCAAGTGTATACAGTATACACAGACTTGAAGTGCTGGGACACATACGGGCATGCTGCTTGCTTTATCAAAGGCGGATGCCTGTCTTAGATCAGAAGTTCTTACAGCCCCTTTTTTTCATGCCAGTGTGAACTTTTTAGCAAGAGATTAGGTTTGTTTTCCTTCACAACAAACATCTTTGATTTTGCTAAGGAAAACATGCCATGACAGATCTTGTTCTGGGCCAAGCCAGACCCAGAGCATTCACACACCATGTGCTAGGTATAAGATCAGGTCTAAGAGCAGCAGTGGGTTCAGAGCTTGGAATGGAAAGCATGTCTGCTCCTTGGTTATGCCCCTTCCTACATCCCTACTATTAAGGGCTTTGGGACTGGCTTGCTGGTTTGAAGCTCCTCAGTTACTGAGCCTCCTATTTCACAGTTCTTTTAAATGTATTTATTTATTAAGACTTACTATGCAGCCTTTAACTACCACCACACTGCAGATCAAAACGATTTACAGCCTAAAATCCACATAAAAGAAAAGAACTCCAGTATCCACAACAGAAAAGTCAAATCAGTCATCCAAAACAAAGCCAAAACACGTAGTCATTCAAGGTAATGCTATCCGTCTCCAATCTCAGCAGCCAAGTTCCATCAAAAGCCTTTTGAAAGAGCCAGGTTTACACTTTGGTCATAAATAATTTTAAAGATAATTCCCCTCTAACAGGAAGGGATTTGGGATTTAGCGCACACCTTTTTCAGTTGAAGCTCAAGGTAAGCTGCATTCAGGTACACTGGGTACTTCCCTGTCCCTGGAGGGTTTACAATCTAAGGGGCCCTTTTACTAAAGGGAGTTAAACCCTAAAGCTCTTAGCAGGTGAAAAACAGGCTTCCGCAAAACAGTGGGACCCTTTTACTAAGCCACGTAAGCGTCTACGTGCACCCAACGTGCACCAAAATGAACTTACCACCCGACTACCACATGGCTCTTGTGGTAATTTCATTTTTGGCGCCTGTCTGAAAAATCTTTTTTATTTTCTGGTGCGTGTAGTGGATGCGTGCCAAGTGGCATCTGACACATAGTTCGTTATCGCACAAATTCATTACTGCTAGGTCTATGGCTGGCAGTAAGGTCAGAGACCCAAAATGGACATATGACAATTTTGATTTTGCCACATGTACATTTTTTTGGGAAAAAAAGAGGGCTTTTAACAGGCGTGCTGAAAAATAATTCTGTGCATGCCCAAAATCCGCGCCACCTTTTACCGCGGCTTAGTAAAAGGATCCCACTGTGCGTTAATGGCAACAATAGCACATGACCTGCAAAAGAAAAAAAAGAAAAAGCTTTAAAAAATGCCGTATAAAATCTGGGCTTAGTGGACGGGAAAGTCTTGCGTTAGGATGCACTGAGCCCAGACTTTTCTGCACTTGAATAAAACGGCCCCTAAGTTTGTACCTGAAGCCATGGAAGGTTAAAGGGCTGATGTTCAGAACCTAATGCCGGCGTTAGAGGAGGGGGAGGTGTAGGTAACGCAATAAAGAATCTAGGGCAAAGGATACTGCACAGTTCGATGCGGGGATATGGATGCAAAGGAATAGGAGGGCAGAACAGGTCAGGTGGTACTGGAGTCTGAAGGATGGGAGGAAAATAAGTTCTGCTGCAAGATCTAACATAAATAAATCTCCAAACTGCAAAAACATAGAATTTTTTTCTTGATGGGCCCTAGTGAGAACAGCTTTATTGCAAAGTAATTCAAAACAGCTGTGCTTACCGCACAGCCCTTGTGCGTATGCACCAGGCACTTTCCTCCCCCTTTCCAGTGCAAAAAAAATTAGCATAGCACTAATTTTGAGCATTGGGTGGCCATTTTTGGGTGCTGTTCCTTATAGTGCTGCAGTTCTAAAAATTGTCCCCTAGGTGACTTGCCCGGGCCCGGGATGACAAGGCACCTTAGTGGGATTTGAACCAGGCTTCCCTGGTTCTCAGCCCATTGCTCCTGTCCACTTTTCTTGCTCTGCTCCCCTCCCAGTGCTCCAGGTTAAATTGAAGTCTCCTGTGCTGTGCCTGCAGGCTGCAGTGCAGTCCCTGAGGATCTCCTCTTTATTCCCTCTTTCCCAACTCTGGTATTGTTTACTTTCTCCCCAGGACTGCCATTATTCACTTGGATATGGGTGTCTACCTGATCCTCTTCTCCTGCTCTCTGATAATGCTCCTATTGTGCTGGGTCCTGAGTGCTGCCTTCCTGCCCTGCTGCTTTGATTGATTAGCACTCAATAGGTCTTGGTCTTTGGTTCCCCCTCTATAGCTGGGCTCTTTGCAAGCCCTCTCTTCAGATTCTGCACACTTTATTGCTACCACAACCTCGCATATGTTGCATCCATTTCAAGTGGCAAAAGTAAACATGTGAACAGTATAATACAATTATAATGTAAAGACTACTCCCACCTTTTGGTGCTGGTCTGTATTGTCCCTGTAAGGGTTACATTTCTGACCTGGCTGCTGTTTCTCCCATTTTCTCTCAGGATTATACTGTTTTTTTTCCCCCTGCTCATTGTTTCTGGTTACACTAAGGAAGGCTCTCTCAGAGGCCAATGCTCAGAAGTACCATCAGCAATAATAGGCTGTTAATACCGAGTTTACGCATAGTTTACTGTGGGCATCATGCAGAAATGGTTTTAGCACGGGCATGGGAAACTTTTTGCCAGATCCAGGGCAGTGTAGAAAGGTTGGTTGAGTGAAACGGGGGGTCTAGCAGCACTCCTTCTCTCCCTCCAACCCGACTACCCTGTCCCAGACTGCTTCCTGTATCTCTGCTCCCAAGCTGAGCCTGACCTGGCCAGGGTGGTCTAATGGCTGCCAGGAACCCTTCCCTCCCTCCCACACCAGGGGTGTAGCCAGACCTCGCGGTGGGAAGGGGCCAGAGCCTAAGGTGGGGGGGGGGGGACGTTTTGGTCTGCTGCCCCGCCGCTGCCTCGCCGCCCTGCCGCTCCCCACCCACTGCCGCAGCAAATACCTTGGCTGGCGGGGGTCCCCAACCCCCGCCAACCAAAGTGCTGTCCAACGCCAGTCTCCGGCGCTGCCGCGTTGCCTGCCCTACTCTGTCTTCCCCTCATGTCCTGCACCCTTCTTTTAATGAAATTGAGCATGCTCATTTTCACTAAAAGGAGCGTGCCGGACGTGAGGGGAAGACTGAGCAGGGCAGGCAACGCGGCGGTGTGCCGGACATGAGGGGAAGATAGAGCAGGGCAGGCAACGTAGAGGTGCCGGAGACTGGACAATGCTTCAGCTGGCAGGGGTTGGGGACCTCTGCCAGCAAATCAAGGGGCCCAGTAGAACCAGAGGAAGGGACAAGAAGACTTCAGAGGTATTTACTTATTTTATTAATACAGCTTAATAAAGCATTTTATATTTGTTATAAAGCAAAGTTGAGGGATACGTGAAACTGAAGTAATTATTTTCCAGGATACTGTAATGTGTGTTGAGAGGTTGACCAGACTCAAGTCTACTATAATTGGCAAAATATAAGTTATGAGATAATGTGACTTTATTTAAAAATGTCAGTGCTTCCAAGGTTTCCATCATAAGTATGTACGTGGTTTATGTTGATGTAGGACAGATTGTTTACTACGAGATCCATTATCAAGTGCACTCTAAAGCATTATTTAGGAGTATACTAAGCACTACTCACATCTATATGCCTAATGCCCCCCCATGTTAGCTCTTGGCCCCCCCCCCAAAGTGTCAGGCCCCTGCTTCAGAGGACTCATACCCCAGTTGAATCCAGTAGCTGCCTTCACTCTGAAGCTATATGGTCCAGGGCATCCCAAGCATGGCCAGGCTGGAACCCCTAGACCAGGGGTTCTTAACCAAATCCTCGGGATGCACATAGCCAATCAGGTTTTTAGGATACCTGCATGAGATAAATTTGCATACAATGGAGGTAGTGCATGCAAATTTATCTCATGTATATTCATTGTGGGTATCCTGAAAATCTGACTGGCTAGATGTGTCCTGAGCACTGGGTTGAGAACCCCTGCTTTAGACTAATAATATTTACCTTTAGAGAGAGGTGTCCAGTGCCCTCCTTCTCATACTACTGCCATCTTGTAAAATGATGGCACCTAACCCCTAGAAATCGTTCTGCTAAATGATTCTCAGTGGTGCATCAGTATGTACTGCTGGGGGTCAGACACCTCCATTTTCTAAGATTTCAGTAGTACACAAAGGATGCAGCTTGACACATCCCTTAACCAGTAAGTATTATTGGTTCAGGGGAATTCAGCTACACAGAGCTTTCTGGCTGAAGGACTCCCTGTGCCAGGTGTAGGGGTTCCTGGATTAAGGATCATCTGGACCAGATAGCCCAATGAGGGGTTGAGGGAAGTCCAACAGAATCAAGGGGGAAAGGGGAAGGGATTTGATATACTGCCTTTTTGTGTTTGGTTTATTTAGGTTCTTTTTCTGTCCCAGGTGAGGCCCTTTTACTAAGCTGTAGTAAAAAGTGGCCTTAGCGCATGCTTATACGTGTCATTCCTTTGAGCTAAGGCCATTTTTCCTGTGTGGGTAAAATGGCCGACTTTTCTATTTCTAGCATTAATGGACATGCGCTAAGTTTCACATTAGCGCATGAGCTCTTATCAACACTTATTTTGAAGGCAGTAAGGGCTCACGCGCTAACCATGCACTGATCGCAGAACACACTCTCTGCCTTCGACCTGCCCCTATTTAAAAAAATTTTTTTTTCTGTTTTAGCATATGGGTAGAGCGCGCGCACACATGCAAAACTTACTGTGGGATGCCTAAGCCTGCCCTATGGTAAGCACTTTTTTGCTGGGGTAAGCATGTGTTAGTGCGTACCTTAACTTACTAAAAGGTTCCATCCTTTTTTTTTTTTTTGTTCCTGGGCAACGTAGGGTTAAGTGAGTTGCCTAGGATCACAAGGAGCTGCAGTAGGAGTCAAACCCAGTGCTGCTGGTTCTCAGGCCATTGCACTAACTATTAGGCTACTCCTCCACTGGACAACCAGGGAATCTTTGTAGGGTTGGGATCAGGGGATTTGGGCCCGCTTTTTTTGTGGGGGTTATGGAATCCATGTTTTATTAAAAAACAAACAAACCAAAATTTCATGCCTGTTAGTATGTGAACTAATCCCCACTCAACAGAGTAGGAAACATTTTACTCCTGATGCTACAACACGCTACAGATTACTTTGGTGATGTGAACTATTTTCCTCTCAGGGCACACTTTGTAGTGCCATGGTAATTTGTGGGCAATTAGTTTACTGCATCAGAAATAATTTTTTTTTAAACATATGTGTTAGAGAACTGTCAGGGGAATTTTCGAAAGAGAAGAGCGCCCATCTTCCGACACAAATCGGGAGATGGGCGTCCTTCTCTCAAGGTCGCCCAAATCGGCATAATTGAAAGCTGATTTTGGGCATCCTCAACTGCAGTCCATCGCGGGGAAGACCAAAGTTCACGGGGGAGTGTTGGTGGCATAGCGAAGGCGGGACTGGGGCATGCTTAAGAGATGGGCGTCCTCGGCCGATAATGGAAAAAAGAAGGGCGTCCCTGATGAGGATTTGGTCAACTTTACTTGGTCCATTTTTTTTCACGACCAAGCCTCAAAAAGGTGCCCAAACTGACCAGATGACCACCGGAGGGAATCGGGGATGACCTCCACTTACTCCCCCAGTGGTCACCAACCCCCTCCCACCCTAAAAAAAAAAGATTTAAATTTTTTTTCCCAGCCTCTATGCCAGCCTCAAATGTCATACCCAGCTCCATGACAGCAGTATGCAGGTCCTTGGAGCAGTTTTAGTGGGTGCAGTGCACTTCAGGCAGGCGGACCCAGGCCCATCCCCCCCTATCTGTTACACTTGTGCTGGTAAATGTGAGCCCTTCAAAACCCACCCGAAACCCATTGTACCCACATGTAGGTGCCCCCTTCTCCCCTTAGGGCTATGGTAGTGGTGTACAGTTGTGGGGAGTGGGTTTTGGGGGGGGGGTTGGGGGGCTCAGCACTGAAGGTAAGGGAGCTATGCACCTGGAAGCAATTTATGCAGTGCCCCCTAGGGTGCCTGGTTGGTGTCCTGGCATGTGAGGGGGACCAGTGCACTACGAATGCTGGCTCCTTCCACAACCAAATGGCTTGGATTTGGTTGTTTTTGAGAGGGGCAGCCTCGGTTTCCATTATCGCCGAAAACCGGGGGACGACCATCTCTAAGGTTGCCCATCTCAACATTTAGGTTGACCATCTTTAAGGTCGACCTAAATGTTGCGATTTGGGCGTCCCCGACCGTATTATCGAAACGAAAGATGGACGCCCATCTTGTTTCGATAATAGCAGTTCTCCTGCCCCTTCGCCGGGATGTCCTTAGAGATGGGCGCCCTTAGAGATGGTCGTCCCCGTTCGATTATGCCCCTCTGTGTATACTGAAATTCAGTGCAATGTTCGAACACATGACTTTTTATATTCATTTATATCTGGTGAATAATAGGGCAAGAGCATTCTAATTCAGCCCTGCGTCCATTACTGAGGTGTTTCTGTGGGCAAAGTAGTGGAGGTATAGAGTTTCTGTCCCATTACGTATACTTTTAGGTTAATGACCCACCCTAGTCCCGAGGATTGGATGACTGATACTATTGAATACTTTAAATAGTAATTTTTACTGAGCGTTGCATTTTTCTGGTTTCTTTGCTGAATATAGGTCTCCTAGATGTTTTTCGTGTAGTGTCTTTTTAGCTAAATTAAAACTCCCAGATGCACAAGGTCAGTCTTTGAGGTATGTAATCAGTCAGGACAACAAGCCGCATGCATATTGTGCAATCGTATGTACCACTGATCTATAGTATGCATTATTAATGACAATGTACCCTACTTCTATATCCCAATGGCTACTCCCGCCTCCTCCTGCAGCCTATTGGCTAGATGGGTCTGACTAGTGGGCTGCAGAGAAAGGAGGGAGCTATTTCAGCCTTTTGGCTGGCTGTGTTTGACTGAGGGGCTGCAGGAGGAGGAGAGAGCAGCTGTAGCCTAGGATAGAGGGACTTTCTGTCTATAGCTGCCAATGGGGAGGGGAAGAGCAGCAGACAGACATTGAGAAAAGGAAAGAAGACTGAGTGATATAGTTTATTAACCTGAAAACTTTACGTGTTGCCATGGTAATACATTTAGCAGTTTAGGTAAAAAGACAGAAGTATTGAAAGGGGTTACTGGTTGGGAGAGGAATGCTGTTGTGAAGGGCTGGATAAATAATAAGGTGGAAGGCCGAAGTGCACGGAGCCACCCATAACATGGCACCGTGCATTCACACCACGGCTGAAGGGGAGGGCGAGCTGCGATAGGCAGGGAAACCTGGTGGCTGGAGAGCTTTCATGCCAAGAGGGGCTCCCTGCAGGCAAGGAGGGGCCAGTGCAGTGTCCCTGAGGAAACAATCGGGAGCAACCTTCCCTTCCACCCTCCCCTTTGCTTTATTTAGTTTCTGTTCTATTACGCATGTCGCAGCTTGAAGGGTGGGAATACCCGATCCTCAGTGATTGGAGGAGAGCTGATTAATCAAGTTACAGTTTGGTGCAGATGGGTTCACTGCACTTGGGTTGGATGCACCTTGCTGCATGGCGGAAGCATCCTGTGTACTGCATATAGTGCATTGGTCAGTCTTGCTTATGGTGGCAGACTGTGTGTTCTACTTGTGGGTTTTAAGAACTTAGTTTGGCTCGGGTATCCTGTTTTTGATTGTATCACATACAGTCATGTCTTTTAATAAAACTGCGGCCAATTCCCACTTAATCCCAAAGTGAATGTGGTGTTAAATATTAATCTGTGTTCAGAGTGTTAAGGGGCTGGGATAGGGTGTCACACTTGCCTATGTTATGATCTGTAAGAAGAGAGGCTGGAAGATAGGGACAGGCTGAAAGTGGATCTGTGGGGAGTGGAATAAGGGATTGCTGCCTGAAACAGAGAATGCTGCTGTAAAGTGCTGGAAAAGGCAGAAAGGAGCTGAAAGGGAAGAGAAGCTGGGTGATGGGGACAGGGACTGGGAGTGGACCTGGAGGGGGGAGAGGAATGGAGGGGGATAGAAAGAGGTGAAGGGGATTGAAAGGGGTTACTGGAAGGGAATGGAAGCCATAGGGAGGATGGGAAGATGCTGGACACCATGGTGGTGGTAGTGGTGGTGGTGGGGTAATAGGGAAGGAGAGATATGCTGGACAGCATGGGGGGGAATAGAGTAGGAGAGAGATGCTGGACACCATGGGTGAGGGAAGGGGAGAAGCTGGACTAGGGAGGGGTATGGAATGAAAGAGGGAATGCTAGACATAAGGGGGGATCCTTGAGCTGGGCCAGAATGTAGAGAGTGGAGGTGGGGTGCATATTTCTGAAAGTTTGCCCTGGGCGTCTGCTGGGTTGTTTCATTTTATGAGTTGCTCTTCATAGTATTTTGGGATATAGAGCTGCTAAATGATTTGGTAGCTGGAGGGTCTGATGCAGAAACCTTGTGTTAGGCCCATGTGTTAATATTTACTGCACGGCTCATAATGAAGAGTAATGCCAAAGTTTGCTCCTCAATGCAGTAACCAAAAATATACATATTAGCCCCAAACAGAAAATGTGGGCTAACACGAGAGAGAACACAGAACGCATACACACACATGTCCATGTTAGTGGCAGCTATCAGGAGCATTTTCGAAAGAGAAGGACGCCCATCTTTTGACACAAATTGGAAGATGGGCGTCCTTCTCTCAGGGTCGCCCAAATCAGCATAATTGAAAGCTGATTTTGGGCGTCCTCAACTGCAGTCCATCGCGGGGACGACCAAAGTTCATGGGGCCATGTCGGCACTGTAGCGAAGGCGGGACTGGGGCGTGCTTAAGAGATGGGCGTCCTCGGCTGATAATGGAAAAAAGAAGGGCGTCCATGACGAGCATTTGTTCGACTTTACTTGGTCCATTTTTTTTCACGACCAAGCCTCAAAAAGGTGCCCACACTGACCAGATGACCACTGGAGAGAATTGGGGATGACCTCCCCTTACTCCCCCAGTGGTCACCAACCCCCTCCCACCCTAAAAAAAAAAAAATTAAACATTTTTTTGCCAGCCTCTAATGTCATACTCAGCTCCATGACAGCAGTATGCAGGTCACTGGAGCAGTTTTAGTGGGTGCAGTGCACTTCAGGCAGGCGGACCCAGGCCCATCCCCCCCCTATCTGTTACACTTGTGCTGGTAAATGTGAGCCCTTCAAAACCCACCTGAAACCCCCTGTACCCACATGTAGGTGCCCCCCTTCACCCCTTAGGGCTATGGTAGTGGTGTACAGTTGTGGGGAGTGGGTTTTTTTTGGGGGGTGGGGGGCTCAGCACACAAGGTAAGGGAGCTATGCACCCGGGAGCAATTTGTGAAGTTCACTGCAGTGCTCCTTAGGGTGCCCGGTTGGTGTCCTGGCATGTAAGGACTATGACAGTGCACTATGAATGCTGGCTCCTCCCATGACCAAATGCCTTCGATTTGGTCGTTTTTGAGATGGGCGTCCTTGGTTTCCATTATCGCCAAAAATTGGGGACGACCATCTCAAAAACGACCTAAGGACGACCATCTCTAAGGTCGACCTAAATTTCATTATTATCGAAACGAAAGATGGACGTCCATCTTGTTTCGATATGGGTTGCCCCGCCCCTTTATGGGGCCATCCTGCGAGGACGCCCTCATGAAAACATGGGTGCCCCGTTCGATTATGCCCCTCTATGTCTTGCACACATCTGCACATGTACTGGAATGCATAAAACTTTTGCAATATCAATATTTATACTCAGAATAGCATTCCAGCACATGCAAGTCGGATGCTGATTTAATTTTTTGTGCACAGACGTAATTCCCCACAGTCAGGCATTTATACTCTTTGTCTGACATGCTGTAAAAATACCCCTGCAGATCATTATAGTGAAGGGGGGAAACAGACATGAAATCCTCACTAATGCTACTGCTGAAACTCCGAGCTAACCATTTATGTCTCCACAGACCTGACGTTAAAGCCCTGGCATTGTGCTCAGCATTTTGGTCTTCTGTGCCAAAGATTTCAATATCTCTGCACTGGCTTGTGCACTAAACCCATTATTGCATAGGGCATCCACAAAATTGTGCACTAAAGCCCAGAGTACTTCTGCACTGGGCCCTGAATCACTCCGCTGCTCCGGAGCTGTAGGATTACAATTGCCAGAGAGATTTGAGCCAAACGCAACAGAAGCACAAGGCTGGCAGAAATCCCCAAGCAGATTTAGCGTCTGTGGGTAAGAATTGCTCCCCTAGGAGCTGCAGTTCCTGCCCTGTTGCTATTTCACCAATGCTGAGGTAGTAATATCTATCTAGTTTTAGTAAAATCCATTCTCTCACCAACCTCAGTTCTCTTAATACAACCAACCTTCAAAATTGAATCTACCTTTCACCCAATGGGACAACTGCATTATCCCTGTCTTCAAACTGCATGCTCTGCCTTAGCTCTGGGCATCAATTTCCTACCTTCAAATTCTCAGTGTGAGTGATACCCTCAATCTCCTGCAGCCCTCAGGCCATTGCCGCCTACTTCTGTATTATTTGGTGCCATGCCAGCCCCAAATTAGAGGTGATAGCTCATCTGCAAGTAGTGAGTTCAAAAGGATCCCGGTTATCACAGCTGCTGTGGGAATCTGTAATTAAATGTGCTTATTGCAAGCTAATTTTAAGTTGTCTGGGAAGGGGGGTCTGGGGAAGGTGGCAGGTGGTGGAATTATGTGTTTGTTTGCAAAGCATACCGGTGAACAACATCCCAAGGCCTGAGGAGTATTTTTTCTTTCATGAGCTATAAAGAAAATAGTAAGCTCAGAATACGACATGCCTACTCATGCCCCACCCCTGTTCAGTATTATGCAAGCTTTCACTAAAATCCTCATGGTACAAACAGTTTGTTTCCATCCTGGTAATGCTACCGCTCCAAGTTCTCACTGCAACTGCACCGACCTGCAGTGTTCAAGGTCATGAGAGCAGAGGATCATAGCAGTGAAGAAATGGACTAGTTCATTCATCTGATCAATTGCCAATGCTACCTCCTCAAAATGCCCACGTGTAAAGGCATTTCCATGAGAGAGCTGTGCCTACCATCCTCTCTCCACGAATGGCAAAAGCTCTTATACTTTAGCATAGTCTATTTCTAGGGCAATGTTTTTCAACCAGTGTGCCGTGGCACATTCGTGTACCGCAGGAGTTGTGGGTCATTTATATGTAGGGCCAGCTTAATTTTTGCCAGAACAGAGTATAAGGTCTCCTTGTCTCTGGCTGTCATTGCCAGTGAGCAGCAATTCATATAGCCTGCTTGTGCCAACCTTGGAGCCTTCTCTCAAATACAACTTCCTGTTTCCACATAAGTAGGAAGTTACGTCGGAGAGAAGGCTCCAGGGTTGGCATGAACAGGCTGTATGAATTGCTGCTTGTTGCCTCTGACCACTGGAGTCAAGAAAACATTTCAAAGTTACATGGGGGTAGGGTTACCATATGTCTGGATTTACCCGGACATGTCCTCTTTTTGAGGGCATGTCCGGGCAACCGGATGGGTTTTGCCAATCTGCCCGTTTGTCCGGATTTCTGGACAAACAGGCACCGTCCGCCAGCCTGCCCGTTTGTCCAGAAATCCGGACAAATGGGCAGATTGCTAGCCTCCCCTCCCCTTACTTACTAGTGCCCTGGTGGTCTAGTGACCTCTTCCGCTTCGGGAAAAGAAAGAGCCCCCTCTTTCCTGCCTGGAGCGCTGCCCTGCATGCATCCTTCCTGTTGCTGATCCTCGGAGTCGATTCAAAATGGCTGCCGAGAGTTGAAGTGACCTCGCGAGACTTTAAACTCTCGGTGGCCATTTTGACTCGGCGCCGAGGATCAGCAACAGGAAGGATGCATGCAGGGCAGTGCTCCGGGCAGGAAAGAGGGGGCTCTTTCCTGCCCCGAAGAGGTCACTAGACCACCAGGGCAGTAGTAAGGTAAGGGGAGGGGGTGACGGGGAGGGGGGGGCGACGGGGTATGTGACGGGGGAGGGGAAAATGTGACAGGGGTGGAGCGAGGGTGTGTAAGGGGGCGGTGCGGTGTATGAAAGGGGGTGGGGGTGGGGCATGCGTCCTCCTTTTTGGGGGACAAAATATGGTAATCCTAAATGGGTGAGAGGGGTCAAAAGAGACAAGGAAAGATGCCTGTTTGCTGGCTGGAGAGGGAACAGCAGGGAGAGATACTAGACTATTTGTGAGGGTGGGGGAAGAGAAGGTAAATGCTGGACTATTTGAGGGGGGGAAGAGAAGGTAAATGCTGGACTATTTGGGGGGGGGGGAAAGAGAAGGTAAAATGCTGGACTATGTGTGGAGTTGCAGGTGGGGGAAGAAGGGACAATGCTGGACCATGTGTAGGCAGTGGTGGGGGGGTGGTAGAAGGTAAAATGGTGAACCATTTGTGGAGGTGTGCTTTGACAATTTTAGCACCATGTAAGTGTGCCGTGAGATGAAAAAGTTTGAAAATCTCTGTTCTAGGGAGACTGGAGATTGCATGGTCACCAAGCCCTACCCTGGAAGTGCTGCAACAGTTATTTATGCAGTTACATCTCTGACTGACAGAGTGGAAAATGCCCCAAGCTGCCACATCTTTCAGCATGTGGAAAAAATATTGCAGGTCAGATATTTCCAAAGATACGACTAGGTGTACAGCTCGGAGAAGGTGACATCAAGTTCTTTCTATAGTCCAGAGTTCTACACCAGGCAAGCCTGCAATCAGGTTTGACATTTCCATTACTTTATAGTCGTACCTGCATTAAATAAAAGATGTGAGAGGCCCGCTTAAAGGGAACATATTTATTTTCAGACTGTTTCTAACAATTTTATTTCTTGATCAGCTTTCCCAATGTAGCTCAAAGCATTTTATAATCCTTTCCAGATATAAGTCCTTTCTCCAAAAAGCTTACAACCTTTAATTTATATGTTTTATTGTATTTACATAGGGACACTTTAACTAAACTGCTTTAAGTACTAATGCACGCTAAATGCGGGAAAAAGGCTTATCACAAAACACATTACATAAGTGCATAAGTATTGCCATACTGGAAAAGACCAAAGGTCCATCAAGCCCAGCATCCTGTTTCCAACAGTGGCCAATCCAGGTCACAGATACCCGGCAAGATCCCAAAAATGTACAAAACATTTTATACTGCTTATCCCAGAAATAGTGGATTTTCCCCAAGTCCATTTAATAACGGTCTATGGACTTTTCCTTTAGGAAGCCGTCCAAACCTTTTTAAAACTCCGCTAAGCTAACCACCTTTACCACATTCTATGGCAACGAATTCCAGAGTTTAATTACACGTTGCGTGAAGAAAATTTTTCTCCGATTTGTTTTAAATTTACTACATTGTAGCTTCATCGCATGCCCCCTAGTCCTAGTATTTTTGGAAAGCGTAAACAGACGCTTCACATCTACCCATGTAGATTAAAGTGTTTTGGTGTAATGTGCGGGTGCTATTTTTTTTTTTTTTTACTTTTTTTGGGAAGGGGTGTGTCATGGGTGGGGAATGGGTGCAGTAGCGTTATCTAGCTGGCATGTTCGCTTTAGCGCATGCTAATTGGATAACTGACTTAATGCAGGAACACTTAGGGCCTCTTTTACTAAGGTGCGCTAGCGTTTATAGCATGGGCTAATATTTAGGGCGTGCTAAATGTTAGTGATGTCTATATAGATGTCACTAATGTTTAGCGCATGCTAAAAACACTAACGCTCCTTAATAAAAGACCCCCTTAATGCTCCTCCTAAATGGAAGCGGTAATTCTCCCATATTAATTTTTTGTGCAAGTCCCATGTGCTAATGGAAATATTACTGTGAGACCTGCAAAAATATATATATTTAAAATGGCCTCAATACTGCCAGGTTAAAACTGGGCTTTGTGTGTGAGTCCTATGTGAGCATGCACTAAACCCAGATTTTGCTGCGCCTGAGTAAAAGGGCCCCATAACGTATGATGACTTATTTATGTAATTGTTTATTCATTTATTGATGTAGGAAATGTTATTTATTGTTTTGCAATGGTATCTGCTTTTTTTGATGTTGCATGCTGTCTATTATGATGTATTTTGCTGACCTCTTATATTTCTGTTATATAATTGTTTTACAGTTATATTACTGTTATATTAGCCTTATATATGCTTATATTTGGTCATTTTACTATTGTTATGTTGTTTGACAGAACCGTAGGTTTCTATGTGGGACTGTACCTGCTGTACACGCCTTGGATGACTCTCTTTTAAATAAATAAAGGTGGTTAATAAATTACAACAAACAAACAAAATCTATCTGGTTGATATTTAAAATGATTTAAAAATGGTTAAATCGCTTGTTTGGAGCTATTTGCTAATTTTCAGCAGCACTTAACTGGTTATCTTCGCTGAAAATGAGTGGTTAGCGCCTAAGCGAAAACTGGCTATTTTGGGGATATTCTGGGGGTGGAATGAACACTTGGCCAGTTTACTGATATTCAGCATTTAAATGGCCAGGGTAACTGCATTAATGGGACCTCATTAAACACAGTCCTATCATTATGTGGCAACCCATGGCTGGTTAAGTTCTGAATATCCACTTAACCGGCTATGTATTAGCCGGTGCCGTATAAACTGAATATTCAATGCTGAAGCCCGGACATAGCCTGGCAAAACAGTAGCGTAGCCAGACATAGTATTCAGGGTGGGCCTGAGCCCAAACTGGATGGGCATACAATCCCTCCCTGAAGGCATTTTTCTGCCCCTGCACCGCATACAATCCTCCCCCCTGTGCACGTGTGCTTTTTGCCCCTGCCCCACACCACCGACCCCAAAGAATAAAATAAATACCTGAGCTGGCGAGGGATCCCCAAGCCCTGCCAGCTGAAGATGTCCTTCAGGGGCCAGAACAAGTGATTTTCCTATCTGCTACAGCTGGCCGCACTTTCCACCCATTGCCAGTGTGCTGGCCTCTCCTCCTTCTGCACATTATCGGGTTTTCAAGCATGCACATGAGGTGGGGGAGGGGCGTTGGTATTGCAGCAACAGGTAGGAAAATCACTTGTTCTGGCTGCCGAAAAACATCTTCAGCTGGGGAGGCTTCGGGATCCCCACCAGCCATAAGGGTGTCAGAAGTTTCGGGTGGGCTTGAACCGAAACTGGGTGTGCTCCTGCAGCAAAATGCTCACCACTGCTGGCTGAATATTTACCCCTAAGTAGAGAACTGAGGGAACAAGAGTAAAAGGCACTTGCCCTCCTTCACAAGGAGGATCAGTGGGTAAAGTGGGATTTGAATGCTGGTTTGCAATCCATTGTTCTAAACCAGGGGTATCCAACCTTGGCCCTCGCCAAGCTGGGTTTTCAGGATTTCCCCAATGAATATGCATATAATACTAAATGAGTTATCATACAAAAACTGTGCATACAATTTATATGTTACTTCTAATGCCAGTCAGAAACTCCAAAATTCATTACACGTTTATAATATTCTTCACCTTTACTGAAATATTTTATGCAATAAACACTTTCATGTGGAAATACTTCCTGTTTGTACTACATCAACACAAATAAATCTATCTATATAAGTTACACCATCATAACAAAACTATGTAAGCCACATTGAGGGGGGTTCTGGGGGACCATTTTAATCCATTGTATGCCCCGTGTTGGGTCTGCGTAGAGGGGTAGTTACAGAATGGGGGATTAGGGAGCAAAGCTGAAGATTTGCCCTGGTTAGTTACTTTGGCTGCTGCATCTGGCTGCCAGAACTCTGCCATTGCTGTTTCCAGCACTTGGATGAGTCATAACTGGTGCTCACTGCACTCCCTCTCTCCCTCTGCCTTGCTGGGCCTGAGGATAAGACAGATGCTGGAAGAACTCAAAGGAGAGGCAGTGCAGTGTTCAAGGTGTGGTACAAGAGAGAGGGCGGACAATCAATTAAGGAAAAGGCATGCACCAGTACACATGAGCTTAATAAAGAACACCTGCACATTTATGAGCTGCCACTGGTGTATTTTGTGGCTGCAAGGTGCTAGTCAGGAGATGAGTTTCAGGCAATGCTGACTGTGCCATGGCACATTGGTTGGTTAATGCTGTTCTAGGACTAACACAAATGCAGAGTCTAAAGCTAGTTTTTGTTGTTGTTGTTATTTTAGTTTAATTTACTGTTAAAGAATTTTAATGAATTATACATTACTGATTAATTCATTGCTATCCCTGGGGTTGGTAGCCTAGAATCTTGCTGCTTTTTGGGATTCTGCCAGATACTTGTGACCTGGACTGGCCATTGTTGGAAGCAGGATACTGGGCTAGATGGACCTTTGGACTCTGACCCAATATGGCAATTCTTATATTGCTTGATTCATGTTTTTATTCTTAATTTTTTGATATTCCCCACTTTGAACATTTTTGAAAATGAATTAACTGAATAAATGCACAGGTATCTTTGTAAAAAGGGAAGTGAAACCCTTACCATTAGAATTTTCCACTCAAACCCGTATGAAACCAGTGAACCCCAACAGGGCTGATACAGCAATGCTTGACCTCCGTTTTTAATTATTCTTCAGTACTGAATTCTATTTCACTGGATAGACTGCTTCCTGTCATTAGGGACCCACATGGAAAGATAAGCTACAAATGATAGCATGCTGCTGAGTGGGATTTTTAAAAACCAATCAATTAATAGGAATTTATTAACTGCTTTTATGAAGACACAACTTCACAGGAACAACAACATAAAACTTATAATTCTGTATTCACTTTTGCTATACCGCTGTAACTGAAAACAGAACCAAACAGTTTACAGACTAAAAGAAAAAGCGAGAAAAGAACTCTATATTGTAGATAGAAAAGTGTACCAATCAAACCAGTGGCTTACCTAGGGTAGTTGACACCCGGGGCCGGTCATTTTTTAACACCCCCCCCTAAAATTCCAGTACTAGGCATGCCGAGAATACAAAACACTCAGGACCTATAGAGCAATTCTACCATACCATAAGCAGTCATTTCTACGAGTCACACAAGGAAAAGGAAAGCATCTTAAACACTACAGTGATCACTAGAACATCAAATCACCTATTGTGAAAACGAAACCAGACAGAATAGTACAGATCGTAGATCCTGCACAGTCAATGCCAACTGAAAGCCATGTATTTTTCACAAACACAGATACACCTATAGAATAAGTAATCATAAACTTTCTATTTAGACAAAAATTAAACTGAACCCCCAGTGCCAGACTCTGCATACAATGCAACACCACAGAAACAGAAACTGTCCCCTAGTACTGTGCAAAATATAAAGACAGCAGATGTACATTTGAAAAAAACTAACAAGTACCAATCACCACTTTACAAATTAACAAATAGAAATAAAACAAATATAGAAAGTAAAATAATACCATTTTATTGGACTAATACATTTAGCTTTCAGAGGCCAAAACCTCCGTCCTCAGGTCAGTACAGTATAGTGCTGTTACAGTATCCTATCCTGACCTGAGGAATGGGGTTTTGTTCTCCGAAAGTTAGTCAAAATGTATTAAAATTAGTCCAATAAAAAGATTACCTTGTTTACATGTTCTATTATAAACATTTATTAACACAGCTACAATACTACTTTATCCTAAAGCAAAAAAATATATATATATATTTTATTTACAGTTTGTTGTCTCTGGTTTCTGCTTTCCTCATCTTCTTTTCACCATCTTCCTTCCATCCAGCATCTGTCTTCGTTCTCTGCCATCCAGTGTCAGCCCTCTCTGCTGTCCCCTCCATCCAATGTATGCCCTCTCTCCCTGCACCTTCCATCCACATCTGCCCTCTATCTCTGCCCCTTCCATTCACTGTCTGCCCTTTCCCTTCCATCCACTCCACTGTCTGCCCTTTCCCTTCCATCCACTCCACTGTCTGCCCTTTCTCTCTGCCCCTTCAATCCACCATTTGCCCTCCCTCTCCCATCCATCCATCTCTCTCTGCCCCTTTTTTCAGCCCCCAGTTCCAGCCCCCTTCTCCCCTCTGAACACCCCCACCCCAGTCCCCTTCTCCCCTCCCCTTCTCCTGTCTGTGACCCCCACCCCAGTCCTCTTCTTCCCTCTGAACACCCCCACCCCAGTCCCCTTCTCCCCTCCCCTTCTCCTGTCTGTGACCCCCCACCCCAGTCCTCTTCTCCCTTCTGAACACCCCCACCCCAGTCCCCTTCTCCCCTCCCCTGTCTGAGACCCCCACCCCAGTCCCCTTCTCCCCTCCCCGTCTCCCATCTGAGATCCCCAACCCAGTCCCCTTCTCCCCTCCCCCTCCCCTATCTGAGATCCCCACCCCAGTCCCCTTCTCCCCTCCCCTTTTCCCCTCTGAACACCCCCACCCCAGACCCCTTCTCCCCTCCCCTTCTCCCATCTGAGACCACCACCCCAGTCCCCTTCTTCCCTCCCCCTCCCCTGTCTGAGACCCCCACCCTAGTCCCCTTCTCCCCTCCCCTTTTCCCCTCTGAACACCCCCACCCAGTCCCCTTCTCCCCTTCCCTTCTCCTGTCTGAGACCCCCACCCCAGTCCCCTTCTCCCCTCCCCCTCCCCTGTCTGAGATCCCCACCCCAGTCCCCTTCTCCCCTCCCCCTCCCCTATCTGAGATCCCCACCCCAGTCCCCTTCTCCCCTCCCTTTTTCCCCTCTGAACACCCCCACCCCAGTCCCCTTCTCCCCTCCCCTTCTCCCATCTGAGACCACCACCCCAGTCCCCTTCTTCCCTCCCCCTCCCCTGTCTGAGACCCCCACCCTAGTCCCCTTCTCCCCTCCCCTTTTCCCCTCTGAACACCCCCACCCCAGTCCCCTTCTCCCCTCCCCTTCCCCCGTCTGAGATCCCCACTCCAGTCCCCTTCTCCCCTCCCCCTCCCCTGTCTGAGACCCCCACCCCAGTCCCCTTCTCCCCTCCCCGTCTCCCATCTGAGATCCCCAACCCAGTCCCCTTCTCCCCTCCCAGTCTCCCATCTGAGATCCCCAACCCAGTCCCCTTCTCCCCTCTTCCCCTCCCCCTGTCTGAGATCCCCACCCCAGTCCCCTTCTCCCCTCCCCTTTTCCCCTCTGAACACCCCCACCCCAGTCCCCTTCTCCCCTACCCTTCCCTTCTCCCGTCTGAGATCCCCACTCCAGTCCCCTTCTCCCCTCCCCCTCCCCTGTCTGAGACCCCCACCCCAGTCCCCTTCTCCCCTCCTCTTTTCCCCTCTGAACACCCCCACCCGAGTCCCTTTCGCCCCTCTCCTTCCCCACCTCAGTCCCGTTCTCACTACTGTCTGAATCGGCGAAGCAGCATCGCAGGCAGCGCCTCATCTGCCCTGCTGCTTGTAAAAAAATCAAATCTCCTTCTCCTCGTCTTGACGTCAACTCGGGCCTTCCAATCAATCACTATGTCCCGCCCGCCCTCACGGAAGTTACCTTAGAGGAGGGCGGGACATAGTGATTGATTGGAAGGCCCGAGTCGACGTCAAGACGTCAAGTCGAGGAGAAGGAGAGATTTGATTTTTTCACAAGCAGGGCAGACGAGGCGCTGCCTGCGACGCTGCTTCGCCGATTTTTGTTTAAAGGAGGTGGCGGGAGCGGAGCACCCCCCACCCACTGGTACCCGGGGCGGACCGCCCCCCCCCCCCCCCCCCCCCCCTTGGTAGGCCACTGAATCAAACACAAAGTAAGCAAAGAGAGAAAAGAGCGAGAAAGGTGGAGGGAAGGGCAGAGGAGAGGAAAGACAGATATAGATCCCGTGACTGCTACTGTCACTAGTACTCATCAAAGGCTTGTTTAAACATAACAAAATGACCAAATATAAGCATAATTATAAAGAAACTTCAGACCACTCAAAATACAGCAGCCAGGCTTATATTTGGAAAAACGTGTTTTGAAAGCCCCAAACCCCTCTGAGAAAAACTGCATTGGCTCCCCATCAAAGAACGTATAACTTTCAAAATCTGCACTCTGGTTCATACAATTATCTACGGCAATGCCCCAGGCTACATGGCAGACCTCATAGACCTACCAACCAGAAACACAAGATCAGCATGAACATACCTAAATCTTCAATACCCAAGCAGCAAAGGCCTTAAATACAAATCAACGTATGCATCCAGCTTTTCCTATTTAAGCGCACAACTATGGAACGCTCTGCCAAAAATAGTAAAAACAACGTACAACCACCTCAATTTCCGGAAAGAACTAAAAACAAACCTGTTCGGGAAGGCATATCCCACTGATTCAACATAAAAGACTGAGGCCCAGATGCATTAAAGACGTCGGTAATTCCCGTTCCCTACCGATTCCATAGCGAATCGGTAGGGAACGGGAATGCATCAACGATAGGGAATGCAAATGAGTTACTCGTTGTAGCTCACTTGCATTCTCTATTCCTTCGGTACCTGAGTCGGAGAATCGAGACGTCCCTTTAGATTAGGCTCCTCTTCCTGGTCTCTTCAGCCAATCAAAGTGGGCTTAGCTGGCTGTTGTTAGCAAAACGCGCTCTGATTGGCTGAAGAGACCAGGAAGAGGAGCCTAATCTAAAGGGACGTCCCGATTCTCCGGCAACCAGGAAAATATAAAAGTTTTGCTGTGGAGGGGCGGCGAAGACAAAATAGAAGGGGGGAAAAAACACCAGCGCCGGCAGAGCTAAAAAAAAAATGCGAAAAAAGACGTCTCTCAGAAGCGCAGGGAGAGTACGTCCTTAAAGGACGCCCCTCACATGCGCTCCCTGCTTTTTTTTTTCTTTTTTACCTTTTTTGGGGGCCCTTTTCCTTTCCGATTCCCTCACAGGAGCCCTAACGAGAGGTCAGACATCTCGTTAGGGTTCCTACGGTAAGGGAATCAGAAAAACGGTAGTGCATCTCATTATAATGGGCTGCAACGGTAGTGCAGCTCATTATAATAGCTTTTCAATCATTTGCATTCCATTTTCGTTGCCTGCTACCGTGGCAGGGAAAATGCCCTTAGTGCATGCCCGGGGTGAAATACTTGCGTTTTAAACTGGCTGGAACCAGTTTAAAACGCAAGTTGTGGGCTCGTTAGGTTTTGTGCATCTGGGCCTGAGTACCTGCAACACAATAAAACCAAAGATCGTATTGGACACACCCAATTTCTCCCTTCCTCCCTAAGCTCCCCATTATATCAACCATACATGAACCCTATTCTAACGCAATAACACCTTGTATTTGTTCATACCAGAACTGGCAAACGCCATTGCGGTACTCTGTAAGCCACATTGAGCCTGCAAATAGGTGGGGAAATGTGGGATACAAATGTAACAAATAAATACAGTCAATGAAGTAAACCTGGAGATGGCAAATTGAGGGGTCTTTTCACAAACTTTGATGACCGCCACTATGAGCAGTATCAGAAATACAAACAAACATTGAACAGCACTGCAGAATACGAATGATACCATGGAAGAACATTCACATAACATAGATATGATACAATGTCAGCACACTACAAGCAGTGGCTTAGCCACAGGTGGGCCTGGGTGGGCCAGGGCCCATCCACTTAGGGCTCAGGCCCACCCAACAGTAGTACACGTTTAGCGGTAGCTGGTGGGGATCCCAAGATCTGCTAGCTGAAAACTTCCCCCTGATGGTAAAAAAAAATGCTGCTCTCCACGATACTGGTACCTTCGCATGCTCAGTTTTCAGCACAAGCCTGCTGCAGATAGCCAAGGTGGAGCGAAGCATTTGCCCACCAGCTGAGATATTTTTTTGGTGGTGGTTTGGGGGAGGGGGGGAGAACACTTGGTGCCCACCCACTTCTTGCCTAGGCCCACCCAAAATCTGCTGTCTGGCTACGCCCCTGACTACAAGTGAAACATCTAATAAGCACACATTAGAACATTCATATAACATAGATATCACACTCGCAATGTAGCCTGAGGGTAACCAGCTCAAGACCAAAACAGAAACAAAGAAACAAGATGAAGGGAAACTAAAATTGAACACTTTCTCTTCAGGCTGAATTCAAAGAACTCAAGGAAGGATGATATGTATATCCTGTGGCTATTACATCACGGTAGCTATAATTATCCGGACGGAAATGGTGGTGGTTGGCCACAGTGTGCAAAGTTAATATCTACTAGTCTCCGGGGCTCACTTAAAAAAAAATGTTCAAAGGTGGTAGGTGGATGTCTTTCTCTCAAAAACATCCAAGTTGCAATTTTTGACACTCCGATTTTAGACGTTTTGCTCCACAGTTTGTCAAAATTGCAAGGGGGTGCGTTTGGGAGGGACATGGGCAGCACCAAAAGGTAGACATTTTTCTGCATTAATGAAACTAAATCAAACCGTCTAGGGACAAAATTAAGACTTTTTGGCTAGACCTGTTTCAATCACGAGTAACTGACCAAAAGGTGCCCTAAATGACCAAATGACCACTGGAGGGATTAAGGCATAACACCCATACTTTCCAAGTGGTCACAGACCCTCATCCCACCCCTAAGATGTGAAAGTGACAGTACATACCAGGCTGTATGACAGCTTCAGATATGATGGCCATTCTTGTTACAGCAGCAGGCAGGTCCCAGTAGTAGCCCAGTGGTCGGTGCAGTGGACTGTAGAGAAGGGGACACAGGCCCACACCCCACTCTAACTGGTACACTTGTGGTGGAAAGTGAGAGCACTAAATACCTACAATACTTACATGTGACACCTGCAAGCATGAGGGCTATTGGAGTGGTATACAGTGAGGTACAGTACTTTTTGTCTATTAGATTGTAAGCTCTTTGAGCAGGGACTGTCTTTCTTCTGTGTTTGTACAGCGCTGCGTACACTTTGTAGCGCTCTAGAAATGTTAAATAGTAGTAGTAGTAGTTTTCTCTGCTCCTGGAGGGCATACCATATAATATAAGGGAGTTTTATGTGAGGTCCACTGCAGTCCCCCCCAGTGGTGTTCCTGGGGGGGGGGGGGTGGCTGCGGTCTGCCCTGGGTGCACGCTGCTGGGGGGGGGGGGGTGCCGCGTGCCTGTCTGCTCCGCTCGTTCCGTGCTCCCTCTGCCCCGGAACAGGTTACTTCCTGTTCCGGGGCAGAGGGAGCATGGAATGAGCAAGGCAGACAGGTGCGCAGCACCCCCCCAGCAGGTAAAAATGCACCTGGGGGGGTGTCCTTTTGCCGGGGGGGGGGGAGTGTGTCCTTTCGCGGGGGGGGGGGGGGGCGCTGCACCCATGGGGGGTCGCATCGTGTCAGCCACCCTAGGAACGCCACTGAGTCCCCCCTAGACTACCCCACTCCTCTGCTGGGATATCTGTACGGCCAGTCTACGAAGAATGATGGCACCCAGACATCCTAACAGTCCCAAAAGGAAAACGCACTGAGCACAAAACATCTAGAAAAAGGCAATTTTCAAACCAAACAGATAGACTTTTTCAGGTTTGAAAACGGCTATGTTCGCCACTTGATTTTTGGACGTTTTTAGCAAAACGACCAAAATTGGACTTAGGCTTTTTATCAAAAACGCTCTTCCACATTTCTTCTGTCTTGCCTACTTTTCACAGAGATGCCAAGTCTCACTCATTTGAAGGTTCTCCCACTTTCCCCATTCTTTGAGCCCTTCTGTCGCTCATTAGAGCCTCAGTGCCAGTTCCCTGATTCTGATCACTGCTCTCATAAGAGGCAAGCCTAACAGCAGAAAAAACAAGTGGCCCAACCAGTAACAATAAATCTGAGCACACCTTCCTGCATATTTTGCATCCCCCTGCTCTATCCCTTTTCCATGCACCTACAAGTATGTATGCTCTGAAACCTATGGACATGCTTTTCAACACTATTTTCAACCCAGAGGATGTACCCAGATAACTTACCTGTAAACATTCCTTTGAAAACTCTCCTTATATAGCCTCAACTTTGACTATATCATTTCACAGTCACCAGATTATTCTGCTTTGTCACCATCTGATCACCCATCCTCCTCTCTCTGTTTCTCACAACCCCCACCCCTACCTTTCCCTATGAGACTGTCATTGGAATGCTTTTATGTTTTACTTATATATATTCTGTATTTGTCATCTTTTTCTCATTTCTGATTAAAAGGGGAAGGTACTGCCTTTGAAAACTAGTAAAAAATGTATTAGTCCAATAAAAAATGTATCATCTTTTTTTTTTTTTTTGAGGGGGAGGTTATTACTATTTATTACAGTCACCAAAGAAAAGCAAATATAATTTAATGCTGCTTTTTGCAAGGCAATATTGTGTGAATCCTTTCAGATTTATGCTCCAGATGCACCATCTGAAAAATCTCACTTTTTGGCCTTTATTCTCACGCTTGGGGTGGTCCATCTTTGGCATTTCTGTTATCACTTCTGTTCTGTTATCACTCCTGCTCTGCTACCTAGTCAGCTTCAAGGAAACATAAACCCGAAGCTAGTTAAGCAAACTAGAAGAGCAGCAAAGGCCATTGTAAGAAATGAGAGGGAATAGAATTTGCAATTCTTATTTTTGTGGCTACAATATTCTAGTGTTTGCCTTTACAACAATAACCTGAAAGAGCACATAGCTGCTGCCAAAGAATATCAGTTAGTGCTGTACTGCCACCTAGTGGATTCTATAATATTAGCAACAATGATAGTTCAATTATTGTAAATACTCAGTGTGATCACTGTAGCTGGCATAGTAGCAAAGACTTCCAATAAATTTTAGTTAACTAAGGGGCCCTATTATTAAAGATGTGAAGGCCTAAAGCACACTTAATGTGGGAAAAACAGGCTACCGTAAAATGTGTTAAAGCAGGTTGTGGTATAATGCTTGTTTGTGCATGCTAAACGTTAACAATTTTCAAATAATATTTTTTACAGAAAGTGGGCATTTCCGAATTATCCAGCTAGTGCATTTGTATTAGCATGCATTAACTGGATAATGCAGGGTTAACACGGGAGAAGAATATCCAAAGAATAGCTCCCACCTCTAGGCTGACTCCTGAACCTACAAAAGTTCAGTTCAGGAATCTCCATTGCATAAAATGCCTTTTGAGTCTTGGAAATAGGGAGATGACAGAGACTAATTTTGGTATATAACAGGAAAGGCGATGGCAGTGTTATAGTGTCACATTCCTTGTACCAAAGCATGGAAGGAAATGTTAAAGTATCTATGAATGTGTTAAGCAAATAATACATGCAAATTTATTTGTAAGCACAGGTCAAATTCTAGTTCTCCTCATTTACCCATGCCATCTTGGAGTTGTCTTACCTGGGCCTGGATGGTAGACAGAGGGCCTTATGCTGGCAGTGGTGACCACTCTGGGCTTGGGAGCAGTATTTGGAGCTTCACCGTAGCCATGAAAGGCAGAAGCTGGTGCGTGGGCCTGTCCAGGATGGCTGAAAGCAAAGAGAAGCCATTAACAACTTTACAGATACTAGACAATGTTATTTCTGGAGTAGGGGGTGATTTCATAGCTTCCCCTCAGTTGCCCTTCCCAAGGGCATTTTGGTAGAGAGGATGTAGTGCTTCCTTAGAGTAAAGTTACTTGTCATCATTAATTGGTGATGCCTTTCTTTAGAAAAATATATAGTGTTCAGCATTGATGGTCCTCTAAAGATCTCCTCAAAGCTAGAATTTTAAGAACAAAGCACATACTGGTTTGAGTAGATAGTTATTTGTGTTGCCTTGATCACATCAACACGTCAACACAGAAGAATCTGTATACTCAGAACAGAACGGTTACCATGGCGGTAATTCTATAAACTGGTGCCATGATTTAAGTGCCCCAATGCCATGTGCCGAGCACCAATTCTATAACAGTACCTTGGTGTTAAGATTCTGTTATAAAATACTACTGGAGTACCTAGAGGCAAATGCCAACAGTTACTCCCAAGTCAATGGCAGTTGTAACTGTTCATCCATCTTCACTAATAACCCTAACAAAACATCAAACTGAAATCTAAAACTATGTAAATTGCCATCAGTAAGTCAAATGCTTTTGATATCATGAAAACGTAGCACTATTTAGTAACCACAAACAAAATGTAGGACTTGATGGAAGTTGGATGTTTGCAAAATATTGCATGTTTCCTATTGGTAATGAGAGTTTTGCCATTTGCAAAAGAGAAGATAAAATGAACCAAGCACACCTGTGGAATAGAATGCCACTAAGATCTGCAGTGCTGGAGAATAAATTAACTTATTAGTTGTGCTTAGTTGCTTCTGCTGTAAATTACACTGCAGTCACACTTCTTCAGCCTCAGTGTATTCAGCTGGTTCAATCTGAATATTGAATTGATTGTAATGCTGGAATGCTTTTCCTCCATGATTTTTCTCTGATTTGTTAATGATAAAAACAGTTCAAATCCAAAACAAATGAGCAAAAGTAAACAGTCAGATCAGCTTTGCAGATGGCAGAAAACAGGAGCTCCTGCACATGAGACAGAAAGTCTGGAGCTAGGAATTAACACCAAGTGAGTTGGTCAGGAACATTTCATTAAAAATCAATTATGCAGTTCCTTCTGAAAAGTACAACTGTGGAACCAGGAACTAGGGTTTCCCAAGCTTTTATCTAATAATTAATAAAGGCGTCTTGGTAAATATCAAGAAAAACAAATCGGCACTTAACATCTGTCACATCGCAGACCAAGTGTGAAGTATTAGGGTTATAAACTATTAGTCATTAGAACAGAGAGAAGAAAGAGGCTGAAGAACATTTTCTAGGTTAATACTTAACTAGCCAGGCACCAAAAAACCTGTTCAGAACAAAAGAATCCTTCAAGTTCTAGCCAAAAGCCTGCGGATGTAGGCCCCACACCAGGTATACTGCTCATATTCAAGAGAGATACCTTATACTACCCATCAGTTGCATCAGTTCCCATCCCGATGGGAACTGATGCATCTTTGCTTCAGTTCCCATCCTAATATTGTGCAAACTCAGCAGTTATTTTTGTTTCACAGGGTTTGCATCCATAGTAAAAGCAAATCTACTCAGGAGTTTTGTCTGATTGTTGAAACATCCCTCTAGTCTGTACTGGGAATCAAGACCTGTTGATACACTTAAAGCAGCAATACAGACAAAACTCCCTTCAATTCAGAGTTGTTTCTAATTCTTGAGATGCTATTGGTGTTCAGAATTTCTTGAACACTGATGTAATAATCCCCACCAGTATGACTTGCATGGAAATTAAGCCCTGATTGGTTGACCTGTATCAAAGTAATTCTGAAATAAACAAAGTATATATGAATATCATGAAGAGATAAGCAGTAAATCAGAGGAACAGAATCATAGGGGGATTGATATTCAGTGGACGATATCCGGATTACCATATATACTTGAATATAAAGCTATCTGAATATTAACCGAGATAACATTTTTCCCTTAAAAAAGGGGAGAAAATGTTAACTCGAATATAAACTAAGGGTTTATATTTAAGCATTCCTCCCCTTCCCCCATGGCAACTGGAATTTCTCACCCTTTTCCTTTTCCCTCCTCTTCCCCCCCCCCCCCCCCCCCCCCCCCCCGTGACTGGTATATATCTCCCTCTTACCCCCTCCACGGTGACTGGCATTTCTTTCCCTCTCCTACCTTTTCCCTCCAACAGTAACAGACACACTTCTCTCTTCCCTCCCCTCCTCCCATGGTTACAGCCTTGTTTCTCTCTCTCTCCCATCATACCCCCCCCCCACCCCCTGGCAACTGGCACATCTCTCTTCCCACCCATCCCCTGACATAATTTGCATTTCTCCTTACTGGTATCTCCTGGACCCTATCCCTGATGCTGCCATTAACACAGAAGTAACTGTAAACAGGACCTGTATCTGGCCTTGATCATCTGCCAGTCACCATGAAAGAAGGGAGGAAGGTCAGAATATTGTGCTGATTCGAGTACAAGCCAAGATCCCAATCTTTGGACTTTTTGGGGGGGCCCAAAAATCTCAGCTTATAGTTGAGTATATAGGGTAACTGGATATTCAGTGGACTTTGGGTAAGTCCATCTGCTGAATATAAGTGGTTAAAGTTATCCAAATAAACGTTTCTGGATAAATTTATGCCAGCTATTTCAGCAGCCCAACTTAGGGATCCTTTTACTAAGGCACGCTGAAAAATGGCCTGCGCTAGTGTAATCTAATTTAAAGGGACCATGTATTTATTTGTGTGGGGATTAAAACATAGTCCAATAATCAAAATATCCCAAACACCTAATGTTAAATCATTTCTATATATACTCGATCCTATCACAGTATACTCATTTATACATTCATTAGTATGACTAATCGGGGATATTCAGAATCTTTAACAGCGCAACCATCCAAAAGATCATTCTTCAATATATTGATGGTGCTGTTTAACTCGTCATAATTCAACCCTTTTTCCTTTTCTATTTTTCCATTACTATTAATATTTTCTTAAATAGTCAGCTTCTCAGGTAGTAAACTTTAAATAAGCAATTATAACTTAGCTTTTTAGCAGCTATAACAGTGATGGGCAACCTTTTGAGCTTGGTGTGTCAAAATTCGCCAAAAAACCGAGCATAACTCGGGTGGTGTGTCACTTCGAGAAAAAAACCATTATTTCGCGATATTTATAGTTTAAATAACAAAAATGTATAATTGTAATATAAAACTGTATTTAATAAACCAAAAACTAATTATTTAACTTACCTACTTAGTGACTTCTTTGTTCATCTGTCAGTCGGTTTCTTTTGTTGGTCTTGATATTATTTAACTTGTGTGGGGTGCCGTGAACTAAGATAAGTGAGGGGAAGGGGGAATTCTTTAACTAATCTGCCTATTAGTGACTTTTTTGTTGCTGAATTTCATTGGCTAAATCTTCAATTGAAGGTTGGTATTTTGTACACTTCAAGCCCAAGCAAGCGCTACTAACTTCATCTGTCAATCTGTTTCTTTTGTTGGTTTTGATATTATTTAACGCTGAGAATAAGGTTTCACAAAAGTACGTAGAGGGAAAAATTGTGAGTAAAGCCATTGCTATATTTTTCAGGGTGCTAAAAGTGTCTGGTAATCGGTTCCAAGCACTCCAAATTTCCTGTTCGTAGTGGCACTCCTCTTGATTCTCCAAGCGGCACCTTTCCAGATTCTCAAGCTTTGACCTCAAGTCGACAAACACCTGAGCCCAGATGCTGTCTTGAAATTCTACAAGTTGCATCTCCAAATCATCAATTTGCATCCATTGGAAACCATTTAATTCCAAACTACTGTAGACTACTACATCAGGATACTTAATTATTTTCATGGTCTGTTCTAGGCTTCTAAATTGATTAAATCTATCACTGAACTGGTCAAGTAACGAGTCTAAAACATGCTGGTACTTTATATGCAAGGGTTCCATTTCATTTTGTATAGCTGCACTGGCCTTCTCAAAATACTTTGTTACTCGAGGAAAATACTTATAAGTTTTAGTTTCTACATCTCGCTTGAAAATTTTAAGTTTACTTTCAAAAGCTTTTATGTATCCAAACATAACGTCAATACTTTTGCCAAAACCTTGTAACTTTAAGTTCAGTTCATTAATATGAACAGAGAGATCTGTAAAAAACATCAGGGTGTTGACCCACTTATCATCATTGAGCTGAGGAAAGTTTCCCAGATCCTTATCCTCAAGAAATACCTTAATTTCTTCAAAGCACTCCACAAAGCGCTCAAGAACTTTGCCTCGGCTCAGCCATCTTACATTATTGTACATCAGCAGTCCACTGTAGGTGGAATCAACCTCCAGTAAAAGTGCAGAAAATTCTCGCTTGTGAAGGGGGCGAGCAGCTATTAAATTAACTATTTTTGTAACAACTGACATTAAGTCGTTTAAGTCGGTGAATCCTGCCTTGGCACATAAAGCCTCCTGATGGATAATACAATGAAAAGGCACAGTCGGATGTCCAATAGCTTCCGTAAACAATTTGACAAATCCAACTTTTTTCCCCACCATGTTTGGTGCCCCGTCTGTCGTCACTGACACAACTTTAGAGATATCAATGCTTAGGTCACGGAATGTTTGTATAACAACCTTACATATTTCGCTTCCTGATGTACTTGTTGGCACTGATACTAACTTTATCAACTCTTCTCTCATTGTGAGACCATCAGAATATCGACCAATAATGGCCAACTGAGCATGTGATTTGACATCAGTAGTTTCATCAAGAGAGATTGAAAAATATTTACAATTACTTATGTCTCTCTTTAATTGATGTTGTACATTTGTGTTCAGTCTCATTATTCGGTCTTTTATGATATTTCTACTGAGTGGTAACTCAGATATTCTCTTAATAATTGCATCTTTATTCTGCATATCGTGAAATAGAACTGGTGCACATCTTAGGAGAGTTTCTTTAATAAATTCTCCCTCACTGAGTGCTTTTCCATGCTGAGCTATGGAGTGAGCAATGCTCAAACTTGCAGATGTTAAATTTGTAGAACCTTTTACAAATTTAAGGATGGACTTAGATTGGCTCTTATAAAAGTGTAGCTGCCTGGAAATGTATTCCTTCCTTTCATCCTCACTTTTTTTCAAGAGCTGGGAATGATTAGTTTCAAAATGTCTATTTATATTCCACGTTCTGCTTACTATCGTTTCAGTACATAGAACGCAAAATGATCTGCCATTTTTTTCTATAATGCCATACATCTCGGTCCATGTCTCTTGAAAGGGTCGGCTACTGCTACTACCACTTCCTTTACTTAACCTTGGTTTTTTATTTTTTGGGTTCTCCATCAGGGGGGCAGTGACAGAAGATAGAATTATAGATAGCCTGTTAGCCCTGCAGGCAATTAGGGGTTAACTAGCCTAACTGACCACCTTATGTAAATTAAGACGGCTGCCGCTATTTCTAATGGCGGGAAACGGCACCCATAGCACATGCCCTCGCCTCTCCCAGCCTCCCCCTCACCTATCTCAGTAATGATGGTCAATTACAAATCCACGACACCCCAGAACAGTAGATTGGATGATGGTTGCGGGTAATGGTGATCACAGGGCCCTCAGAGATGCGTCCCCCACGGCATTCCGCTGCTCTCTGCTCCGCCGGCCGGAAGTGAGATCAAAGATCCCCTAACGGCCGTGCAGGAGCCGGGGCAGAGGGAGCAGCAGGGAGGGAGCCAATAGGAGCGCACACGGCACCCCCCTCCAGCGGGTAAACATGCACCGGGGGGGTGATTTCACCGGGGGAGGGAGGTCGCGCTCAAGGAACTCCGCTGCTTCTCCGCGTGTCACCGAAAATGGCTACGCGTGTCAGTACTGACACGCGTGTCATAGGTTCGCCATCAGGGAGCTATAAGCAGCATTAAATCTCCAGCTTCAAACCTCCGCGGAGGTTTGAAGCTGGAGATTTAATGCTGCTTATAGCTGCTAAAAAGCTAAGTTATAATTGCTTATTTAAAGTTTACTACCTGAGAAGTTGACTATTTAAGAAAATATTAATAATAATGGAAAAATAGAAAAGGAAAAAGGGTTGAATTATGACGAGTTAAACAGCACCATCAATATATTGAAGAATGATCTTTTGGATGGTTGCGCTGTTAAAGATTCTGAATATCCCTGATTAGTCATACTAATGAATGTATAAATGAGTATACTGTGATAGGATCGAGTATACATAGAAATGATTTAACATTAGGTGTTTGGGATATTTTGATTATTGGACTGCGCTAGTGTAGGCATGTGCATTGGATGCGCGCACAGCTATTTTTCAGTACGCCTGCAAAAAAGGCCTTTTTTGACGAAAATGGACATGCGGCAAAATAAAAATCATTGCGCGTCCATTTTGGACCTGAGACCTTACCGCCACCCAATGACTTAGCGGTAAGGGTTCACACGTTAACTGGGCAGTAATCGTCAGTGCCCGTACACTGCCGATTACCGCCCGGTTAGTGCCACGCGGCAGAAAATAGAAATTATTTTCTGTTGCTCGGTTTGGATGCATGTCAAAATTAGAATTACCGCTTAGCCTCTTAAGTTTAACTGGAAAACACTGATATTCAGCACTATCCCCAGGATTCTATATATGGCGCCTTAATTTCTGCACGGAAATTGAAGTGTATTCTATAACAATGCAGGTAAATTAATTGGTAAACTAGCTAATCAGCACTGTGAATTGGATGTTAACAAGCAATTATCAGCACTAATTGGCATAATTAAGATTTATATGCGCAACTTGCTAAGCGCATTCTGCAACGTGGTGCACTTAACTTCTAAGTCACATAGTTGAAAAGGGGTGTGGCCATGGGCATTTCTAAAATGTATACACAATTGTGATAGAATACACCCGCTCTGTGCCTAATTTAGGAATCGGAATTTACACCAAATAAAACATGATGTAAATGGTCGCGACTAAATTTGGTTGCATGGAAAGGCGCTTGGCATATTCTATATACTGCATGGAAATTTAAGCCTATTCTACAAATTATAGGCGTACTTTATAGAATATGCCTAGGCGTATTTTTTTTTTCCATGTGAAATTTTCAGGCACCATATATAGAATCTAGCCCTATCTGGATAAACTTAATCTATTTAGAGTGTCCCAAACACTGCTCAAAGATAGCCAGATAAATTTTGCCTTCCCAAGCAGTCATGGGGAGGTAACTAAAATCAAGCAAACAACCCCCCCCCCCCCCTAAAAACGACACTCCTGATATTTTCCAAACAAATCTGTGAATATCAGCTGCCTGGTGTTTATTAACTGTAATATGCAAAGGTTATATTCGGAAAAAATAAAACCATGGAAACAAAATAAAACACTGGAAAACAAATTGGAAACCCGGTATGACAAAAAAGGGGTAGGTAAGTTTGCTATTTTCAGGGATTTATTTATTTCAATGAATGCCTTTCATTCACCATATCAGAGAAGATACTGCTACTTTAAATTTCTCACTTAAGCACATTTTAAACATACCTGATTTAAGGAAGGAAGGAAGAAATATATGGGGAGATTCTATAACTTGGTGCCCCAATGCTATGTGTTCATCAATGCAATGCCATAAATGCATCTTGGTCATCCCACGGATTCTATGTAGTGCACTTAGATTTAGGCACTGAAATTGGCGTGGATTCCATAACACTGCGTGCAACTTAATTGGCTTAACAAGCTACTGAGCGCTGATATCAGCATTTAAGCAATAACAAGCACTAATTGGCACTGATTAGAATTTAAGCGCAAAACTCGTTAAGTGTATTCCGTAAAGATGTGCGCTGAACTTCTAACGTGAACAGGCAAAAAGAGGTGTGGTTGTAGCGGGAAAAATGAGGTGGCGGTATGGGTTCCTGAGCTAACCTGGCGGTAACCGAGCAACACTGTCAGGTAAGCACCAGCACTACAAAAATGCCGGAAATGTCGCACACTGGGGGTGGGAACTACTGCCAGGCTCCTGCGGTAGTTCTGGATTGGCGCATGGCAAGCCTGTTGTCCTGCACCAACTCTTTAGTAAAAGGGTTCCTTAATGAGCCATTATCAATCAATAATCAATGTTAATTGGCTCTCATTTGGGTTTATGCATGGATCTGCCCTGCACACTATTCTGTAATGTGCGCGTTTAAATTTTATAGGAAGCAACTGAAAAGGGGTGTGTCCATGGGAGGGCATGGGTGAAACAAGGGGTGGTCCCAGAAGTTAGATGTGATATTTTAGAATGCTATCTCGATTGTGCGCCGGCATTCACACCAGATTATGGCAGGCATAAATGCTGGTGCCCAAAGTTAGGCACGAGATCTGTGCTAAGCTAGTTTCTTGCAAAGGGCGTGCACCTTCTTAGCGTGGATTTTCCTGGAGCCTAATTTATGGCACTATTTATAGAATTCCTCCAATACACCTTGTGTACATTTCTCTATAACTGCATACTGTCAAATTTCCATGGGCAATTTTATTCACATTCATTGTTCAGTAGCTGTGATGCAAATTCATGCAAAGAAACACATTAACTATGTGGCATAAACTTGCTCCTACGAATACCTGATTTTCACAAAGAAAGAAAAGCAGCTGCAGCTAAATTTTGCATGCTACTTTTTTATGGGGCTCATTTACATACAGAAAAAAAGAGAGTGTTTGAAAAAGCTGATACAGTATGAACCCTCCTTCCCCCCCCCCCCCCCCCCCCAGCATTATATCCTACCTCTGGGTGAACAGATCTGGCCTGTCTGAAATGCCAACTCTCTTTTGCTGCTGGCAGTGCAGTGGGTAGTTGAAAGAGCTGCAACCAGTGATTGGACAGCTGGAAAGCTAAGTTTATTGTGATTACATTAAAGTGTTTAAAGTGATTTGAAGAGCTGTAAAAAAAGGAGCCAGGGTTTTTTTTGTCAGTGATGAGTCCGCAGGTCTCCCTCAAGTTGATTTGTTAACATAAGGAGTGCCTTAGCGGTTCCTTTGAGGCTTTTTCCTCCGTTAAACACCTAGCTTTACATATGTAGATATTGTGTGTCTGATTGGTTATTATAACAAAACTGGTATTCTACAAGCTTCACTACGATAGTGCAGTGGTTGAATCATGGTGATGTCACAGCCACAGGAGGAATGAGGAAGTCAGCTCCACAGGCAACTCTGAGCACAGCACAGATCCCCACCCTTTCAAATAATAATCTCTCGTTTCCTAAATCCTAAATGAAAACAGATGGAATGAAGGTCCTTAGGACATAGGTAGCAAAGAACTACCTTATTAACAAAGGAGATCTTTTACAAAACATTGGTAAACCCAACGTGGACTTACCGAACGTTAAATCGTGACTACCGCTGGCCCAATGAGGCGAAAACTCCCAGGAATGGCTTACGCGGCAGTAACCCGGCGGTAATCGGGCAGGTTACTGCCAGATTACTGTGGGAGCCATTGTCACCACCTCAATGGGTGACATAAGGACTCCTTGACGCATGGCCACATGGTAAGCGTTCTCTTACCACATGGCCATGTTGGTAAAAGGACCCCAAAGTAAATAATGCACAGAAAATAAAGAACAGCCTCAGAATACACAGAACCGAACGACAGTCCAACGCAGACCAAGGCCGCTAACGTCAGGTACTATGGGAAAAGTCATCAAACTGCCCAAGCTGTGGCAAACTCTGGAAGTAGATTTTATCCCTGACTTTTGCACCAGTAATCAAAGCACAACTTCATGGGTACTTTTTATTGCCCTTTGAAAATGTTCTTGTAAAGATTTGTGCCCTTTTTTCTTTTTTTTACACAATACATATACTTTTGACAAGCCAAGAAGCATGTGCGCTGTCGCCTCCCCAGACCTAACTCCATCCTTAGCAATGTCTCCACACAACACAGGTGAAATTAAGTGCACTGATCAACAGAGCACATAATTTTACCCCCCTAGGGTGGGCAATCTTTACAGAGGCCATTTCCACAAGTAAAAGGCTGTTTTCCTCAAGGAAATGTCTTTGAAAATTGTCCTTCTCATTTGTTAGTGAATAAAGCACAATGCTGCTTTGTTAATGTATTTTTTTTTAAAGCAATTAAACAACATCAAGCATTCATATACCTCTTTTTTGACTGGTAGCTGATGGAGGTGGGAGAATGTGGATTGAAACTAAAATAAGACAAAATTTTTATAGGTTTTTGTCATACAAGACATAACATTTCAGAACAAAAGAAAATTCAGCATATTAAACAGCTTGCTCCGAGAGAAATGCCTAATGGTTAGTGCAGTGGGCTGAGAACCTGGGGAACTGGGTTCAGTTCCCACTGCAGCTCTTTGTGACTCAGGGCAAATCACTTAACCCTCCATTGCCCCAGGTACAAACTTACGCTTCGGTTTACTAAGCAGTGCTAGCGGATGTCCATGTGCTACTGCCAACACGCCCCATTCACTTTGAATGGGCCGTCTCAGCACCAGTGCATGGACAGCCGCTAGCATGGTTTCATAAACAGACCCCTTAGATTGTGAGCTCACTAGGGACAGAGAAAAGTACTTGCATATAGTATACGTAAACCACTTTGGTTGTACCCACAGAAAGGCGGTATATCAAATGCATGACCCCCTTTTACTCTCTTTAACTACAGTTATATATAATTCTTCCTAAGAGTCAGAAGCATTTTGCCTTAATGTTTGTTAAATGTCATTTCAAGGAAAAATATGCATATGTGCATATTTTTCTCTTGGAAGAAGAAAAGCATCAGCTTCACCTTTGAAGAGGTGAACAAACATGTGGATAAAGGTGAGCCGGTTGATATTGTGTATCTGGATTTTCAGAAGGCGTTTGACAAAGTACCTCATGAAAGACTCCAGAGGAAATTGGAGAGTCATGGGATAGGAGGTAGTGTCCTATTGTGAATTAAAAACTGGTTAAAAGATAGAAAACAGAGAGGAGGGTTAAATGGTCAGTATTCTCAATGGAGAAAGGGTAGTTAGTGGGGTTCCCCAGGGGGTCTGTGCTGGGACCGCTGCTTTTTAACATATTTATAAATGACCTAGAGATGGCTAATTACCTAGTGAGGTAATTAAATTTGCTGATGACACAAAGTTATTCAAAGTTGTTAAATCACGGGAGGATTGTGAAAAATTACAAGAGGACCTTACAAGACTGGGCGTCTGGGCATCTAAATGGCAGATGACGTTTAATGTGAGCAAGTGCAAAGTGATGCATGTGGGAAAGAGGAACCCGAATTATAGCTACATCATGCAAGGTTCCATGTTAGGAGTCACTGACCAAGAAAGGGATCTAGGTGTCATCTCTGATGATACCTTGAAACCTTCTGCTCAGTCTGCTGTGGCGGCTAAGAACATACATAGTAGATGACGGCAGAAAAAGACCTGCACGGTCCATCCAGTCTGCCCAACAAGAAGCAAATAGAATGTTAGGTATTATTAGGAAAGGAATGGAAAACAAAAATGAGGACATTATAATGCCTTTGTATCGCTCCATGGTGCGATGGCACCTCGAATATTGGGGGGGGGGGGGGGGGGTATCTGTTGAAAACATGGACTGCTCTTTCTAGCATGAATGCATTGTTTCTTTATTGAAAAAGGTATTTGTATTTGGGAGTATTAATATAACATCTATTCCATATATGCAATACAAAGCAGTTACACTAAATAGATAACCTTCTATGATAACCATGATTTACATTTTATTGGGGTTTCTTGTGATAGAATGAAGCATAATGGCAAGCTGTAGCATGGAAACATTGAAAGGATAAGGAGACCAGAAGGATCTGCCGATTGGGTTCTTGTAACCTAAATCAGGGCTGCTGCTGGGGGGAGGGAGGGGGCAAACAGAGCAGGTGCCCAGGGCCCCACAGCTAAAGGAAGCCCTCGTAGTCCAGAATAGCTTTCCCTCCCCCCCTTCCTTCCTGGTCCACCTTCAAATATATCTTTCTTTACAGCTCATGCAGGTAGCTCTTCAAAATTCATGAAATTACAAAATTCACAAAAGCATCCCCCCTGTTTACTAAACCGTGTGGCAATGCTGACACAGCCCATTCAAAGTGAATGGAACATGTCGGCATTAATGCACTGGAAGCCGCTAGCATGGGGGGGGGGGCGGGGGGGGGGGGGTATGTGCTCAAAGGTTAAATAGTCATCCAACAATCCAGCAGTCAGTGTCTGAATAAATACTGGCCATGGCATCTAAACATATGTATATTCAATGTCACTATGTATCTAGATAGTGGCACTTAATAAATAGATATATACTGATGGCCAGCAACTATGGGCTAGATTCTATATATGGCGCCCAAAAACTCAGCACCAAAAAAAATCGCTATTCTATAAGCCGCACTTAAAGTTAGACGTGATTTATAGAATAGCACTTACGCCCAGGAATCGCGTCTAATTTTAGGCATGGCCATTTGCTCCAACAGAAACATGATGCATATGTACATGCCTACATTAGACACATATCCCTGTTATTCTACAATGTATGTTAATTTTAGAAATGCCCCCATTCTGCCCATGACCCTCCCATTGCCATACGCGCTTTTTCAAATCACTGGCAAGTCAGATGCAAAGCATTAATAAAGAAGGCTAAAAGAGAATATGAAGAGAAACTTGCCGCACAGGCTAAAACTCACAGTAACAACTTTTTCAGGTACATCAGAAGCAGAAAGCCTGTGTGGGAATCCATGGGACCGTTAGATCATGAAGGAGCAAATGGGGCGCTCAGGGAGGACAAGGCCATAGTGGAGAAACTGAATGAATTCTTTGCTTCTGTCTTTACGGAAGATGTAAAAGATCTGCCTGTACTGGAAATGTTTTTCAAGGGTGATGATGAAGAAGAGGAATTGAAAGAAATCTTGGTGAACCTGAAAGATGTACTGAGCCAAATTGACAAATTAAAGGGTAGTAAATCACCTGGACCGGATGGAATTCATCCAAGGGTACTCAAAGAACTCAAGCATGAAATTGCTGATTCCTGTTAGTAATATGTAACCTGTCATTAAAATCATCCGTAGTACCTGAAGATTGGAGGGTGGTCAACGTGACACCTATTTTTAAAAAGGGTTCCAGGGGTGATTCGGGAAATTACAGACCAGTAAGTCTTTCAATGCCAGGGAAAATAGTGGAAACTATTATAAAGAATAAAATTATGGAACACTTGGAGGGGCATAATCGACCAGAAACGCCTATCTCCATGGGCGTTAATCTCCGAGAACGGGTCCGTGAAGGGGCGGAGTGAACCGTATTTTTTAAAACAAATAGACGCCCATGCTTTATTCGCCAAGGTGTGAGCTGGGCGTTTTTGCTTTTCACCGATAATGGAAAATGAAATCGCCCAGCTCAAAAACGAATAAATGCAAGGCATTTGTTCGTGGGAGGGGCCAGGATTCATAGTGCACTGGTCCCCCTCACATGCCAGGACACCAACCGGGCACCCTAGGGGGCACTTTTACAAAAACAAAAAAAAAGGTAAAAGAGCTCCCAGGTGCATAGCACCCTTCCCTTGGGTGTTGAGCCCCCCAAATCCCCCTCAAAACCCACTGCCCACAAGTCTACACCAGTACTATAGCCCTAAGCGGTGAAGGGGGGCACCTACATGTGGGTACAGGGGGTTTGGGGGGGGTTGGACGACTAGTAGCATTAAGCAGCACAATTGTAACAGGTAGGGGGGGGATGGGCCTGGGTCCACCTGCCTGACGTCCACTGCACCCCCTAACAACTGTTCCAGGGACCTGCATACTGCTGCTTGGGAGGAGGGTATGACATTTGAGGGTGAAAGTAAAAAGTTGTGAAACATCATTTGTTGTGGTGGGAGGGGGTTAGTGACCACTGGGGGAGTCAAGGGAGGTCATCCCCGACTCCCTCTGGGGGGTCATCTGGTCATTTAGGGCACTTTTTGGGGCCTTATTCGTCAAAAAACAGGGTCCAGGAAAAGTGCCCTAAATTCTAGCTACAAACGCATCCATTATCGGCGAAGGGCGCCCATCTCTGTTCGGGTGATAACCACGCCCCAGTTCCGCCTTCACCACGCCTCCGACACTCCCCCGTCAACTTTGTCCGCATCCGCGACGGAGTGCAGTTCAAAGCGTCCAAAGTTCGGCTTTCGATTATGCCGCTTTATTTGTTTTTGTGAGAAGAACGCCCATCTCCCGATTTAGGTCGGAACTTGGGCGTTATTCTCGTTCGATTATAAGCAGGACAGCCAAACATGATTTAATGGGTTCAGCCAAGGGAAGTCTTGCCTCACCAATTTGCTTCATTTCTTTGAAGGCTTAAATAAATATGTGAATTTATTGATTGATGTAGTGTATCTAGATTTTCAGAAAGATTTTGATAAAGTTCCTCATGAAAGACTCCTGAGAAAATTAAAGTCATGGGATAGGAGGCAAGGTTCTGGTGTGGATTAGGAATTGGCTATTGGACAGAAAACAGAGGGTAGGGTTAAATGGTCATTTCTCTCAATGGAGGAGAGTGAACAGTGGAGTGCTGCAGGGATCTGTACTGGGACTGGTACTATTTAACATATTTATAAATGATATGGAAATCGGAAAGACAAGTGAGGTGATCAAATTTGCAGATTATACAAAATTATTCAAGGTTGTTAAAACATGTGCGGACTGTGAAATATTGCAGGAAGACCTTAGGACACTGGAAGACTGGCCATCCAAATGGCAGATGAAATTTAATGTGGACAAATGCAAGGTGATGCACATTGGAAAGAATAATCCGAATCACAGTTACCTGATGCTAGGATCCACCTTGGGGGTCAACGCTCAAGAAAAAGATCTGGGTGTCATTGTAGATAATATGCTGAAATCTTCTGCTCAGTGTGTGGTGGCGGCCAACAAGCAAATAGGATGCTAGGAATTATTAGGAAAGGGATGGTGAATAAGACCGAAAATACTATAATGCCTTTGTATCGCTCCATGGTGCGTTCGTACCTTGAGTATTGCATTCAGTTCTGGTCGCCATATCTCAAAAAAGATATAGCGGAATTAGGAAATGATAAAGGAGATGGAACTCCTGTCGTATGAGGAAAGGCTAAAGAGGTTAGGGCTCTTCAGCCTGGAAAAGAGACAGAGGAGGGGAGATATGATTGAGGTCTACAAAATCCTGAGTGGTGTAGAACGAGTAGAAGTAAATCGATTTTTTAGTTGTTCTAAAAGTACAAAGACTAGGGGACACTCGAGGAAGAATAAGGAGGTTCCACGTGTAAATTTAGACAGGGGCATTTGTACCATGTTTTCATTGGTGCAATGGACATGTTTAGATTTATGTCTGACACTTGTGCTTAAGCGCTATTCTATAAGCTGCGTCTATAGAATAGTGTTAAGCGGGGGGTTTCCACGCCAATTTTTTAGGCACAATTTATAGACTTCCCCCCCTTACCTCCAGATTCTATATAGTGTGCCTAGAGTTATGTGCGATTCTGCACATAAATCTAGGCGTATTTTATAACTATGCACATACATTCATTGTTTTAACAAGCTGTTAAGCGTTGTTAACAGCTCTTAACAAACAGTACCAAGCACTAATTGGCAAAAATGAGAATTTACCTACATACATTGCTAAGCATATTCTGTAATGTACTGCATGTAAATTCTAATGCATACAGAAAAAAAAGGGGCATGGTTAGGGGTGTGGAAATGGAAATTTCATGGGTGTTCCAAAATCTACACGTGTTGTTATAAAATATGGGCCAGTGCACGTAAATCTACGCATAAGGATTTACGCCGGTGCAAATAGATGCATGCATATTTAGTCACATGAACTACACCTAAGCATATTCTAAATACCATGCACAGATTTATGCATAGTATTTAGAATATGCTTAGTCGTGATTGTCTAATGCACATTAATTTTAGGCGCCATATATAGGATCGGGCCCTTTGTGCATGAGCACTTACTGTCATCTTTTTTGTAGGCGGTAAGGGCTCATGTGATAATCCTGCGCTAATCAGCATGCAGTAATGTAGTTGCACTTAGTGCAGACACACCCATTCTCCGTCTCCCAAACATGCCCCCTCCGTGAAAAACAAATATTTTTTTAGCACATTATTTGCGCATACAGATTAGGACAGTACCACAGGATGCATCAGCGCATCCCTGGTAAACTATTTTAAGCTGCGGTAAGCATGTGCTAGCATTTAATGCAGCTTGGTAAAAGAGCCTTTAGACTTTGAAAACAGGATTGAAGACTGTTTCCTGAAAATATTTTGTCTACTATCACTTTGAGGACCATTTAGTGTACACCGTTAGTGTGACAGTTTGATACAGTGGCATAGCTATGGGGGGCCACAGGGGCCTGGACCCTCCAAATTGGCTCTGGGGCCCTTGGTTTGGCTGGCAGGGGTCACCAACCCCCACCAACTGAAGCGTTTGTCCTGCACTGGTCTCGCCGCTTTGCCTACTCTGCTATTCTCAGTTGTGTCATACATGCTTCGTTTTAGTGAAACTTCACGCATGCTCAGTCTCATTAAAAAGAGCGTGCACGGTGCGACTGAGAACAGAGCAGGGCAGGCAATGCGAGACCAGTGAGGGGCAAATGCTTCAGCTGGTGGGGGTTGGAGGCCTCTGCCAGTCAAGGTACCATCATGTGGTGGCAGCGGCAGGAAGGCGGGCCAAAATATGCCCCCCCACACACTTTGGGCTCTGGCCCCCTCCCTTTCGAGGTCTGGCTACACCCCTGGTTTGATATCCATTACTGGGCTGGCATGCCAGCACGTTCAAATTCACATACTAACCCCCTGATTCTATAAAGGTCACCAAAAATCGCATACACAAATTTAGGCGCATTCCCGATTTGTGCGTGTAATTCAACAGAATAATGAGCCAATTAGTGCCAATAATTGGCTTTTTAACAAGCAATTATTGGCACTAAGATTTCATTGAGACTTACCCACATAAAGTTAGGCACGGGATCAGCACTTTAAAAAAAGGGTGCGGAAATGGGAGGGTCATGGGCATTTTGGGGGCGTGGTTTTGAGTTACATGCGTAACTGTAGAATAACGGTGCTTCATGTGTATATTTAGATGCAGGTAGTTTTCTTTGGTGCAAATGGCTGCGCCTAATTTTACATGCAACCTCTCTGCTTAAGCATTAATTCTATAAACCGTGCCAAATTTTAGGCATGGCTTATAGAATACTGCTTACGTTGAGTTTTTTTTTTGGCATCAATTTTTTTTAGACGTCATAAATAAAATGGAGCCCCGAGTGCATGCCATAGCCTGTGATGGGGTGGGAAATGGGCAGTTATAGTCCGGGGCGGAAAGAGAGTGGTCTGGGCCCCCTGCCTGGCCGCTGTCTGACACCCCCCCCCCCCCGTACAGCCACACTGCTTCCCCCTACCGCTGCAGTCGATGCCCCCACTGCCCCCGGTCCTACCTGAAGGGCCCTGGAAGATTCTGCAGGGGGGGGAAGACATGTTCTTTCCTGCCCACTGTGCTGCCGCTAGTCCCCTGCCTGCTGGCGCCACTGTCTTTTCAAAATGGTGGCTGAGACTTCCCCCGGTAGTCTCACGGGTCTCAACACTCTCATGAGACTTCTGCAGGGAGTCTTGGCTGCCATTTTTAAAGAATGGCGGTGCCAGGCAGGGGGAATAGCAGCAGCACAGTGGGTAGGAAAGAACATGTTCCCCCCAACTGAGGCCACTAGATCACCAGCAGTGCGGGGAGGGCTGTAGTGTGCTGCAGGCATCAGAGCAGAGCCTCTGGGCCCTTGGGCACTGCCCGGTTGCCCGAATGGTCAGTCCGCTCCGCTTATAGTGGAGAATGGATGTGGAGTACACATTGCAGTTTGTCACAGTACTTTGCCTTGCACTGTCACTGTTGCAAATAGCATGGATGCACCTTCTATCTCCTAAGCAGGAGACGATAAGTGCTGACTTGGCACAATTCAGAATTTTCCTGTGTGGTAACTGTATCAGAACATGCTGGGAATGCCTCCATCAGTTAGTACACTGGATTTGCACTTTTCTTTAGTAAAGGACACCTATATAATGTTTCCCCAGAAATTTACCCAACCTTTGCCCAGAAACTTGCCGGCCGATATTCAAAATCATTTAACGGCCAGGAACGGCACCTGGCCATTTAAATAGTACTTAGCCGGTTAACCACCAATATTTAGCATCAGATAGCAACTGTCTCCCACTGAATACCCCTGGTTAGCATATAGAGGATAGCCAGTTAAATCGCTGGCTAAGTTTTTCGGCCAAATCTGGCTGCGTCAATAGCTGGAATATCTTTGGCCAGTTCTAACTTAACCGACAAGAACTGAATATAAGCTTGGCCAGTTAAGTTTGAACCGACCAAAAATAAAATGGATATTCAGTGCTAGTCACTGGAAACAGCCTGGCATTTAATATCGGTCTCAGCGCTGACCACAGTCTCAATATCGGCCCCTTACAAATTTCCCTACTGGAGAAAGGGACTCTCACTGCCTTCCAGTAATAAATTTGTTTATATTTTTATTTGCAAAATGTTATTTACAATAATGTTATTTACCTTTATATGCAGGTTAAAAAAGAGGTAAATTGAAGAACATTTTTAAATACAAGGAACTTTTAACAACAATGTATGTAAGTAAATGACTGAGCCATGAATATGCCTTAAAGAACAGCTTTAATGTCTTTAACTAGATATGGCCAATGCAGTGGTGAAATATAAGTAGCTGGTTAGCTCTGGTTGATTAGCAAGGCTGCATCTAAGTCAAACTTAGTAGTAAAATCAGATAAAAACTAGACTAAAGAACATGCAAGCTGCTTGGGATTTCAAAATTTCCCTGTATGCGTTAATATCCAGGCAGCTGTGGTACCTCAGATTTACTTTTCTTGGAAGAGAAATGGCCCCAGTTGTTTTGGAAACCGTTCTCTTCTTAAGGACTGGCCAAGTAGTGAATATTGGTGTAATATGAAGTGCATCCAAAACAGGCGAAGCCACAGGTAACTTAGTAAGTTTGGGTCTACTCACAAAAGTTAAGAAAAAAAAAACATGTTAGATAATTTACATAGGATTTCCCCTCCCCCCCAACACCTTCCCTCCACCCTGCGGCCAGCACATTAGAGCGCAGTGTCTGACTAGTAACATCTTTGGCTTTGGCGTTGCCCATTGACCAAATGAAAAAAACTCCACTTATGGAGCGTCTCTTGGAACTTTGCACACTTTAACTCAAAAGCTATGGGATGTGCACCTTACATATGCTATACATTTTTAGTTGGAAAGGTTCGGAGCCATAGCCATATGTGATTCTTCCACATAAGGAAACACAAAGCACGTTAAAGCAAAACAAGGTGCGTGGGTGGAGAGTAGCAGGTTTCAAAACTGGGCTGCACAGTTTTCAATAAGGGCCTATTCTAGGGATTGCACAAGTACAAATTTTTGGGATGTTTTAATAGGGAATTATTTACTGCACACTAAACTGATTTAATGCACACTAAGGGGCCCTACTAAAGTATATTAGGTTGTTACCATGTGGTTTAGTGTGTGCCAACAGCCAATGCACAAATGCAGTGACAACGTTTTACGGTGTTTTTGCCATTACATTTTTTTGCTATGGGGCATAACTAAAGGGTCATTTTGCTAAGCTGTAGGGGAAAAAGGGCCCTGCAGTAGCGGCGGGGGCCGTTTTCCCATGCACCAGGGCTTTTTTTTACTGCCGTGGGTAAAATACCCCCCTAAAAATGGTCATGTAGTAAGATAACTCTTACTGCATAGCCATGTGGCGGGGAGCACTTACCACCACCAATTGAGGTGGTGATAGGGGCTTCTGCGGTAACCCGGTGGTAACTGGGCAGCACATGATGATGCCTTATTATCACCGGGTTAGTGTCACATTAGAAAAATATTTTTTCTGGCACACCGGAAATGTCCCACACTCAAGCCAGAACTACCACTGGTGTGTGCATTGGGCCGGCGGTAGTTCCGATTTAGCTTGTGGTAAGCTGCTTTGTAAAAGGGCCCCTAAGTGCAGCATGGGTGGAGAACGGGCATGGAGAGGTTTCAGCAGTTAATGTGCTGCACTTCCTGCATACTGAGTAACATACAGTTAGCGCATGGTTTAGAGGCTGACCGCCCAGGGAGGGCCTATGGGCTGTCAGGTAGGATGGGGGGGGGGGGGGGGGGGTGAAGAGAGAGAGAGAGAGAGAGAGAGAGAGAGAGAGAGAGAGAGAGAGAGAGAGAGCAATTGCCGAGGGGGGGGGGGGGAGAGGGCTTAGAGAGTGGGATGCTACCACTGGGAGGGGGGAAGCTTTTAGTCAGGTACGGGGGAGGGGATGAAGGGCAGTTTCATTTGCGTTTTCAGTTTCTGCTGAAACTGAGTCGCCAATTTTGGTTGCAGGGTTGGTTTCACTACAAACCACAGATCCCGGGTTCGATCAAGCTCTAAAGTGGTTCTGTGTTAACAGCCACCTCAGTACCGAAGTCTAAGGGAATGTTTAACGGGAAACTGTACTGAAAAATGCAGGGAAAGCTACCAATATGAGGTGTGTTAGATTTGCAGCTACTATGTGGTAAAATCCAGTGTGAAGCTGTGGTAGCTGCAAATTGTACCATTGTTTTGTAAAAGGGCCCCAAATTGTTAAATTAGAGCATGCTAAATCAATTTAGTGCACACTGAATTTTTTAAGGTTCACTAACCAACTTAGAAGACAATTCTATAAATGGGCGCCTAGAATTACACACCTGTATATATCATTGGTGCCAAATAATTGGCAGTGATGCATATATATGCATTAGGTGCTATTCTATAATGTAGCACCTAAGTGCTATACTGCCGGATTCTATATATCACGCCTTAATTTTTGCATGGAAATTGAAGTGTATTCTATAAAAATGTATGTAACTTAACTGGTTAATTAGCTAATCAACAATGTCAATTGGCTGTTAACAAGCAATTATTAGCACTAATTGGAATTAATTAATACGCAGACGACTTGCTAAGTGTATTCTGTAATGTGGTGTGCATAAATTCTAAGTCACATAGTTGAAAAGAGGGCGTTGCCATGGGTGGGACATGGGCATTTCTAAAATTTATGCGTGTTATAGAATAAACTCGCTCTATGCCTTATTTATGCATCGGAATTTATGCCAAGTAAAACATGGCGTAAATGGCTGCAACTAAATTTGGTTGCGTGGAGAGGCGCTTAGCATACTCTATATACCGTGTGGAAATTTAAACCTATTCTGTAAAATTTAGGCATAATTTAGAGAATACGTCTAGGTGTATTTTTTTTCTATGTGGAATTTTCAGGTGCCATATATAGAATCTAGTCTATAATGCATAACTACATGGGGATGTACACATGGGTGTGTTAACACATGCAACTGATAGCATTCTATAAGTTGCTTGCATGATTTGTCGATTTGTGCACCTAGTTGTGCCCACTTCCTAGATGCACCTAAATGCCATTATAGAATTGACACTAACGGACTTATTTTCGAAAGAGAAGGGCGCCCATCTTTCGACACAAATTGGAAGATGGGCGTCCTTCTCACAGGGTCGCCCAAATCGGCATAATCAAAAGCTAAATTTGGACGTCCTCAACTGCTTTCCGTCGCGGGGATGACCAAAGTTCCCGGGGGCGTGTCGGAAGCATAGCGAAGGCGGGACTGGGTCTTGCTTAACACATGGGCGTCCTCGGCCAATAATGGAAAAAAGAAGGGCGTCCCTGATGAACACTTGGACGACTTTACTTGGTCCTGTTGTTTTTACGACCAAGCCACAAAAATGTGCCCTAAATGACCAGATGACCACCGGAGGGAATCAGGGATGACCTCCCCTTACTCCCCAAGTGGTCACTAACCCCCTCCCACCCTAAAAAAAAATATTGAAATATTTTTTCCAGCCTCTATGCCAGCCTCAAATACCATACCCAGCTCCATGACAGCAGTATGCAGGTCCCTGGAGCAGTTTTAGTGGGTACTGCAGTGCACTTCAGGCAGGCGGACCCAGGCCCATTCCCCCCTACCTGTTACACTTGTGGTGGTAAATGTGAGCCCTCCAAGACCCACTAGAAACCCACTGTACCCACATCTAGGTGTCCCCCTTCATCCCTAAGGGCTATGGTAGTGGTGTACAGTTGTGGGGAGTGGGTTTTGTGGGGGGTTGGGGGGCTCAGCACACAAGGTAAGGGAGCTATGCATCTGGGAGCTTTTTCTGAAGTCCACTGCAGTGCCCCCTAAGGTGCCCGGTTGGTGTCCTGGCATGTGAGGGGGACCAGTGCACTACGAATGCTATCTCCTCCCATGACCAAATGGCTTGGATTTGGTCGTTTCTGAGATGGGTGTCCTCGGTTTCCATTATCGCCGAAAATTGTGGACGAACATCTCTAAGGTCAACCTAAATGTTGAGATTTGGGCATCCCTGACCATATTATCGAAATGAAAGATGGCCGCCCATCTTGTTTCGATAATACGTGTTTCCCCATCCCTTCGCGGGGACGTCCTGCAAGGATGTCCTCAGGAAAACTTGGGCGCCCCGTTCGATTATGCCCCTCCACGAGTGCCCCATTGTGGTGCCTATTTTGAGTCACTCATTTGTAGTTATCTCTTGAAAATGCAATGAATGCATGCCCCTAGCATATTCTGCTGTTGAGTTGTTGTATACAGGAATTTCTACCCTAGAAAGGTTTTTGGGAAGTAATGTTTTCTCCTGCTTTATGTTTCTAATTTGAAAAGAATATCTAATGCCTCATGATTTATTTCCTAGACTCTCTTGTAAGTGAAATAATGCACTCCAAGGTGTGCATGTAAAGATACATTTCCCTGGTTCTTAAAGCACAGGGTGGCATGCAGCAACATTTCCCTGGTTCTTAAAGCACAGGGTGGCATGCAGCAGGTTTTTTTTTTCTCTTCTCTTTTCTCCTTTGGTTTTTCGGTTGGGGGGGTAGATAGCGGGGTCTGGGATAGGGGATTCTACAGTTAAACAAAACAAAAATTATTAAACAAATAGAAGTGTCTAAGTGCTTGTTATGGTTTGGGGGTTACAAGAGCATGGTATTGTGCTGTACAAGGTTGCACTATCTTTTGGGTCAATTTGGTGTTACTTGCAACTTATTTTACGACTGTGTACTGGGGGGTGGGTGGGTTTGTTTTTCAAAGTACCTTGTGCATTGTGTAATCCCTTAGAATAAAGGCTTCTTTAAATTAAAAAAAATAATAATAATGAGTAGTTAACAGTCAGGATCGTTTTTTCTGTATTCTCCTTTTCCAGTCTTAGTGGTTCTCTATTCTGCCACTGTCAGTCTAGGAATTTGGGTTCGAAAACTGATTCTTGACTTTCTACAATAGGGCTGACTCTATTCCACCTCTGACATCAGCACAACGAGATGGAAGATGTTCTGCAAGTTCCATCCCTTCCCTCCCTCCCTACAATTTTGTGTTCAACGCTGTTCCAAGTTGTTGCACACAGCCCCCCAAAAAAAGAAAGCCTGCAGAAAAACACTAGAAGGTAGGCTCTTGTAGATATGAGACAATGTATAAAATCAGATGTTCATAACGTCGACAGAGAAACAAGGGCAGCTCAACATGACATTGGATTTCACGTTTCCCCCTTATGTGTTAATATTCAAGCAGCTGTGGTACCTCAGATTTACTTTTCGTGGAAGAGAAATGGCCCCAGTTGTTTTGGAAACCGTTCTCTTCTTAAGGACTGGCCAAGTAGTGAATACAGGTGTAATATGAAGTGCATCCAAAACAGGAGAAGGCTCAGGCGACTTAAGTTTGGGTCTACTCACAAAAGTTAAGAAAAAAAACACGTTAGACAATTTACATAGGATTCCCCCCCCCCCCTTCCCCAACACCTTCTCTCCATCCTGTGGCCAGCATATTAGAGGACAGTGACTAGTGACACCTTTGACTTTCAAGGTGTGCGTTGCCCATTAAGCAAATGAACAACGCTCTACTTATGGAACATCTACATACTAGAGTCTAAACGGGACACTATCCCTTCCCGATAGCCTAAAATCTCTCTTTTTAAAGGCATTTCTCTTTAGTTCTTAATTAGTACGTACTATTAGCACAAGTGCATTCCTTCCTGCCCTCCCTGCTCTCTCAAGAAACACAATGAAAAGCCTCCTGCATATCCTGTTTGGACCTGAACATATCAAGAGTTTCAGTTCGGCATCATAAATTAAGCTACTAGGCCATATGAGGCATTCTCTGCCCTGAGTTATCCATATATCAAAGTAATATTTTATCATATAAAACTAAGAATCTGTTTAAAGCATTTCAGCAAAATTGCTAACAATTAAATGTATTCCCTATGCTTCCACAGAAGTGACATACTCTTTTGCAGCAATTAGACACTATCCCCATTATACTCAAGTATGATTATAAAATGTAATACTATTCTATGCTATTTCTAAACCACACACTTACTTTCCATTTCTTTTCTTGTCTTCAATTATGATGATTATGCGTCTGCTCGGTAAGAATCTCTAAGGAGTGCTTTTTATCTTGCATTTGTGGGAATAACGCTTAACATATCTGGTCCTTTGCATGCAAGCGGTATACTACTATTTTATTTTTCAATCATTCCATAACATTAAACTCATCAAAAAACATCATGGGTAATGATCAATTGAAACATAGAAACACAGAAAATGATGACAGATGCAGATTAGATGGCCTATTCAGTTTACCTATCCATACCAACTACTAAACTCTACCTCCCTTACATGTTTTCTGTGCTTGTATTACGCTTTTATGAACTCAGATTCAATCTTCAACTTCATCACCTCTGCTTGGAGGCCATTCCACACATCCATCATCCAATCCATAGAGAAATATGTCCTTTGATTACTCCTGAGTCTATCCTCTTTTACCTTCGTACTATGCCCCCTTGTTCTAGACCTTCCTTTCAATAGAAAGATGCCCATCTCCTATGTAGAATGGCGATTAGTGGTGATATGATTGTACCAAAAATGAGATGAAGGAACAAAAGTATAACCCCTGCAGAACAAACAGGTAGAACAAATACAGCAAAGGTGATCCAAGGAAGGAGGAAGAACCAATGGTACCCTACCCGGACAAGTTTCGGCAACTGCCTGCATCAGGGGGTCTAATATACATTAACATTAAAATTAAAAACATAGATTAAAAACTCTATTATAATAGAAAAATCAACATAAATAAACACATTGAGGGGCATAATCGAAAGGGAAACCCAAGTTTTGCTGAGGACGTCCTCGCAAAACGTCCCGGTGGAGGGACGGGGAAACCTGCATTATTGAAATAAGATGGACGTCCATCTTCCATTTCGATAATACGGTTGGGGATGCCCGAATCTTGACATTTAGGTCGTCCTTAGAGATGGTCATCCTTGATTTTCGATGATAATGGAAACCAAGGACACCCATCTCAGAAACGACCAAATACAAGCCCTTTGGTCGTGGGAGGAGCCAGCATTTGTAGTGCACTGGTCCCCCTGACATGCCAGGACACCAACCGGGCACCCTAGGCGGCACTGCAGTGGACTTCAGAAATTGCTCCCAGGTACATAGCTCCCTTACTTTTTTTTTTTTTGTTACATTTGTACCCCGCGCTTTCCCACTCATGGCAGGCTCAATGCAGCAGGCAATGGAGGATTAAGTGACTTGCCTAGAGTCACAAGGAGCTGCCTGTGCTGGGAATCAAACTCAGTTCCTCAGTTCCCCAGGACCAAAGTCCACCACCCTAACCACTAGGCCACTCCTCCACTTTGTTTGCTGAGCCCCCCAACCCCCCCAAAACCCAATACCTATAACTGTACACCACTACCATAGCCCTTATGGGGCACCTAGATGTGGTTTTCTGGTGGGTTTTGGAGGGCTCACATTTACCAAAACAAGTGTAATAGGTAGGGGGGGCATGGACCTGGGTCTGCTTGCCTGAAGTGCACTGCACCCACTAAAACTGCTCCAGGGACCTGCATACTGAGTATGACATTTGAGGTTGGCAAAAAATATTTTTAAAGATTTTTTTTAGGGTGGGAGGGGTTTAGTGACCACTGGGGGAGTAAGGGGAAGTGATCCCCGATTCTCTCCGGTGGTCATCTGGTCAGTTCGGGAACCTTTTTGTGGCTTGGTCGTAAGAAAAACAGGACCAGGTAAAGACGTCCAAGTGCTCGTCAGGGATGCCCTTTTTTTCATTATGGGTCGAGGCCACCCATGTGTTAGGCACGCCCAAGTCCCACCTTTGCTACACCTCCGACAAGCCCCGTGAACTTTGGTTGTCCCCGTGACGGAAAGCAGTTGGGGACACCCAAAATCGGCTTTCGATTATGCCGATTTGGGCGACCCCGGGAGAAGGACGCCCATCTTCTGATTTGTGTCAAAAGATGGGCGTCCTTCTCTCTCGAAAATGAGCCTGTTTGTTGCCATCAGATTCTTTAATAGAAGAGTAAATAACCACATTAATGGAAAAATCCTCCTGTTAACAGACAGAAAAACCTTAAATGAGATAATACAAACAGATCACTGCAACCACAAAAAATCTGTCATACATTAAGGGCCCGATATTCAGACTGTGGGAGTTATCCTAACTCCTGTGGTCAGCGGTGATGCCAGATATTCAATGCTGGGCCATTCCCAGTGACTGGAATCGAAAATTCAGTTTATTTATGGCTGGTTTGAAATTAACCAAACAAGCTGATATTCAGTGCTGGCTGATTAAGTTCAAACTGGCCAAAGATATACCAGCTCTTCATGCAGCCACATTTGGCTACTTAACTGGTGCTGAATATTCCCTGCTAGCCGGTTATATATCGTGTGATATAACTGGCTAGCCGCTATCTGCTGACTGGGGGGATATTCAGTGGGAGATAGCCAGAGATCTCCCACTGAATATCCCCAGATAGCTGGTTAAGTGCCATTTAACCGGCCAGGTGGCACTTCTGGTTGGTTAAATATTTTTTGAATATTGGGGGGTAAGAACATATTGTATAAGCCATAAGTGACCATGGGGCTCAGTTTCAAAGCACTAAGGGGTCCTTTTACTAAGCCACGTAGGCACCTATGCGTGTCCAACGCGTGCCAATTCGGAACTAACGCCCGGCTACTGTGTGGCCTGGGCGGTAATTTCATTTTTTGCGCACATCCACTATGCATGTCGGAAAATATATTTTATTTTACGGCATGCGACACTAACCGGGCGGTTATCGGCATTGTACTCGTGCTAACAATTACCGCCTGGTTAACGCATGAGACCTTACCGCTGAGTGAATGGTTGGCGGTAAGGTCTCAGGCCCAAAATGGACACGTGCCAATTTTCATTTTGCCGCACGTCCATTTTTGTCCCCCAAAAAGGCCTTTTTACAGGTGCACTGAAAAATGGATCTGCGTGCGTCCAAAACATGTGCCTACACTAGCGCAGGCCATTTTTCAGTACAGTGATTTGTTTGTATTATCTCATTTAAGTTATTTCCTGTCTGTTAACAGGAGAATTTTTCCATTAATATAATTATTTACTTTTCTTTTGAAGAATCTGATGAGGAACTATATGTTTATTTATGATGATTTTTCCATCATAATTAGAGTTTTTAAATTTATGTTTTTAATATTAATACTGATGCAGGCAGTTGTCAAAACTTGGCTGTCGGATCCTTCTTCAGTAAACTTATTTGTGTACCATTGGTTGTTCCTCCTTTCTTGGACTACCTGTACCAAAGATGAAACAAGAGGGCATGTAGATCAGAATGATCATATGGAAATTTTTGGTCATCTAGGTATTTCAATTTCCAACCCATCCATTTTTTCCTATTAGCAAATTATCTCCACTATGCTTTAGGTTAAGAGTCCAACAATCAAGAGTTGGCGAAGAAATATTATAATGCTCATCAATCACTAGTATTAATTTTAAAAACACTGTATGGTATGATACCTTTACAAAATAACCAAATATTAGCAATAACGGATGACATTTTATTCTTCAACATGTACAAATCAAATCAAAACACATACAATTCTAAAAACTGAATTATAGACCTTGAAAGTCGAAACACAAGCAACGTCTAAAGATGTGTTGGAGCAATGAAGTAAAGGTCTACATGCTTTAGAAGACCTTTACTTCATTGCTCCAACACATCATACTATAATCCAGAAATATTAAGTAGAATCTAATTCATATGACCTTACCACAGGTACCATATAAATCTTCCAAAATCTTCCCCCCCCCCCAAAAAAAAAGCCCCAAAACGAAAGGGGCAATGGTGCCTGTGAGTTTTCACCACAACTCAGTTGTTTTAAAAGAGATTATCTACTGTTTCACCTGAGGAAGCTGTCAAGTCTGTGAAACACGGCCTATGCTCCATGGTGCAACCTCACCTTGAGCACTGTGTTCAATTCTGCTCTGATACATCTTTTTTGAGATACAGTGAATTAGAAAAATTTCAAAGAACAGCAACCAAAATGATAAAGGGGATGGAACTCCTCCTATATGAGGAAAGGCTAAAGAGGTTAGGGCTTTTCGGGTTGGAAAAGAGACTGCTGAGGGGAGACATGATTGAGGTCTACAAAATCCTGAGTGGTGTTGAATAGGTAAAACTTAATTTTTTACTTTTCAAAAAATACAGTGACTATAGGACACTCAGAGGTCCTCATATTGCATGGCCATGCAGTGCGGAGCCCTTATCACCACCCACTGAGGTGGTAATAAGGACTCCCGTGCTAACCCGGTGGTAACTGGACAGTGCATGGTGACATAAGTACATAAGTAATGCCACACTGGGAAAAGACCAAGGGCCCATCGAGCCCAGCATCCTGTCCATGACAGCAGCCAATCCAGGCCAAGGGCACCTGGCGAGCTTCCCAAACGTACAAACATTCTATACATGTTATTCCTGGTTATCGCCACGCCGCTCTGGAAAAGGATCTCTCAATGAAGTTACATGGAAGTATTTTTAAAACACTTAATGAATAGTTAAGCTCTGGAACTCAGAGGATGTGGTGACAACGGTTGTATACCTGGAAACATGTTCAGGCTCCAACTTTGCATTTCCGAGTATACGGAGCCAGCGAACACATAACTAGTTAAATGTGATATTTGGCACTTAACCGGCTATGAAGAACCGCATATAGATAGAACTTTGTTTTATGCGGTCCTATTTATGTGGTTATCTTAACGGTTAAGTGTTGAAAACTGGCATTTAACAGGCTAAGTGACGTCTCCGCCACTGGAACGCCCTCAAAATAGCCGGTTTCGGCTTGGGTGCTAACTTGGCATTTTCAACAGTACTAATCAGTTGAGCTTCTCCTTGCTGTTTAAATCATTTTTAATATCGGCCCTCTAGTTTTTATAATTCTGTGCATTTTGATTTATATCTCTATGAAGAATAAATATAACTATCATTGCTAATATTTGTCTGCAGTGTTCATGCATCTATCTGGCAATTCCAGTATTGATGCTCATGACTCAAGTGAACCTTGACTGATTGGTTCCCAAGCTATTGTAGTGAGGTTTAACAATGCCAGGCCTGGATAACTGTATATACTTGAATATAAACCAAGATTTTGGGGCCCCCCGTTTATATTCGAGTCTCTCTTTCTTCCTTCACCCCGCGCCGGTGACCATCACATCTTTTTCCAACACCCCCTCTCCATGGTGACTGGAATTTCTTCCTCTACCCCACAGCAACTGCCATTTTACTTTCTACCTCCTTCTCCGGATTTCTGCAGTTCCTACTTCTGGCTGACACTGACAAAGAAAGCCATGCACTGGGTAGGTAAAATGCAGGGCCTCGAGCATCTGTGCATCTGTTTACTTAGGAGGTGTTATATACAATGAGGCCAAAGGGTCAAACACCTCATCCGAATTACTCCTCACCCACTTATTCTTTCTTTCTAAAGTGGGGCTTTTGGGCTCTTTTTCAATCTCAAGAATAGCCTTAACCTGTTTTTTACTCCTCTTTCTCTCACTGTATTAAATCTACATTTGATGAAACGGTTTATTTCATAAGAACCTAAAAGCATTCTTATTTAATGATTGCCTAATTGTAAATTCAATTTAATTGATGTGCTTACTTTGTAATTGCATTGCACAACCTATATTTTTAATTATTTTAATTGTATGTTTCCATTGGAGGAACAAGCGGTATATTAAGTGCCATATTAGATTAGATTAGATTAAGCCTTGAGCATGCATAGATGCTCAAGGTCCTGCATCTGCCCAGCGCACAGCTTTCTTTGTCAGCGTCAGCTGGAGTTAGAAACTGCAGCGATGCCGAAAAAGGAGTTAGGAAGTAAAATGATGATCACCGTGGGGTAGAGGAAGAAATTCCAGGGGAAGGGGTTAAAAGAGAGAGGGAGAGAGTAAGGTATGGGCAAAAATATTGTATACCACAGAGAAGGTGGGGGGACAGGGAGAAATGCAGGACACCACAGTGGAAGGGAGAAGGAGAGAAACACTTGAATATATGGGTGTAGTTTGGGATGCATTGCCCTCTCCAAACGAGCTCTTTTACCTGCTTGCCATCCCCTTAAGTGTCATGGCATCTCTCTTTTTCCTTCTACCCCCACAAGCACTTACTGCCACAATGGGTGGCAGTAAGTGCTCCCCCCGAAATGGCCCGCTGCAGTAAAAGGGGGCCTCGGCGCGCATCAAAAACACGCACCAACACCAGTGCAGGCCCCCTTTTGCCACAGCTTCATAAAAGGACCCCTTTGTCTATGGACATCTTGTTGAGATCCTTTTTACACTTTGACTGTAGGGTAAGTTCTTCTTCAATGGCATGCTATGACAACTGTCAAAATGTAAAAGTTCATTTGCGTCTGGCTTTCGATATAAAGTGGTTTCTATTTCCCATTTGTATTTTTAATCATAATGTCTAAAAACGCCACCTTTTTAAAACTGTAGTTCAGTACAAATTTTAAATTAATGTTCTTTATATTAAGCCAGCTATGAAATTCAGTCAAATTTTCTCTCTCTCCTTCCCAGATAAGAATGATGCCATCTATATAACTCTTCTATAATTTTATATGTGCCTTGTAAGGATAATAAGTAAGAACTTTTCTTCAAATTCAGCCACATAAAGATTTGCTAATGTGGGTGACATTGTGGCTCCCATTGTTATATCCTTAGGGTAATTAAACTCTTGAATTTGTTGCCAGAGAATGTAATAAAAGCAGTTAGCTTTGTAGGATTTAAAAAAAGCTTGGATGGCTTCCTAAAGGAAAAGTCCATAGACCATTATTAAAATGGACTTGGGGAAAATTCACTGCTTAAGCAGCATAAAATGTATTGTACTTCTTTTGGGATCTTGCCAGGTACTTGTGACCTGGATTGGTCACTGTTGGAAACAGGATGCTGGGCTTGATGGATCTTTGGTCTGTCCTAGTATGGCAATACTTACATACTTATGTACTAATGTAAAAGTCTATATGAGTGGATTAGTAGATCCTGGGGGATTCCAAGTACTATTCTTCTTAACTATGGACACAACTGTATTACATGTGGAATATTTGGAAAAGAAATCAATTATTTTTAACTTTCTTGTCAATTTAAAAAAGTCCATCCTAGTGTTAAAAGCCTTATAACTTGGTGCTGGCACATAAGACAAACCTTTTTGTAGTACTGAAATTTCATGTTTATTTAAAACTCTGCTAGAAAGATTGAAAAATCTACCTGACAGACATTCTTGATAATTACTCTGTTCATGAGCATGTTCCTGTCCTGGTTGTGGTAAGGCCCCCACTTTTCTATATTTCTGTCCTGATTGTTTTGAATCCCCCACTTCTCTGTATTTCTGCCTTGATTGTTTTGAGGCTCTCATTTCCTGACTCTTCTGCCTCTCCCTCTGCCTGTCTAATACGGTAATCTCCCTCTTGGTACTGTATGTTGTTTTTGGAAGGGAGTTTCTGAGTTGGAGTCTTGTTTCTATAGGTTCCTTAACAGACCCTTTGGCCTCATTGTATATAACACCTCCTAACTGTTTGCTCAGGAGGTGTTATATACAATGAGGCCAAAGGGTCAAACATCTCATCCGAATTACTCCTCACTCACTTATTCTTTCTTTCTAAAGTGGGGCTTTTGGGCTCTTTTTCGATCTTAAGAATAGCCTTAACCTGTTTTTTTTACTCCTTTCTCTCACTGTAGTAAATCTACATTTGATGAAACGGCAGTTAAAATTTCTGTTGCCATAATTTTTTAGAAATGTGCTATAGAACATATGCTTCTGCTAAACCAGGTAAAAACAAAAGTTTTGTGTTTTTCTAATTCTCTAATGGATATGATTCGACATACACTACCAAATAGCATTGTTCTAAATGTCAAAAAGGAATCTAGGGTTCTGGGTGCTATTCCAGACTATTCATTGTCTTTTGAAGCTCAAGTTAATTAAGTTTGGAAGAAGTCCTTTTTTCATTGACGTCATTTGAGGCTGATGAGGTCTTTTTTTCGAAGTTCCAACTTTGCTCTTCTGGTTCAGATGCTGGTTTTGTGTAATTTAGATTATTGTAACTCTTTATATGTTATACTAAGTAATAAGTTCTTTATAAGCTGCAGTTATTAGAGAATACAGCAGTTTGGATGATTTTCCAGTTGAGGAAGTGGGAATGTGTATCTGATTATTTTAAAGAACTTCATTGGCTTCATGTTCGTGCACAGATTACTTTTAAAGCTGCATGTATAGTTTTCCAGATTGTATATAGTAATTCTTCGGTATATTTAATTCAAAATTTTTCTCAATGTTTTATATGGCAACCTGAGTTTGTGACAGTTTTGTTATTGAAATATCCTGCCTTTAAAAATCCTTGATTCAAGCGTCAACTAGGATCTATGCTTTTTTTTTCAAGCAGTTGCTATTTTGGAATAATTTACCAAGTACAATTTGAGCAGTTGAAAATTATATGTATTTACATAAGAGATTGAAAATTTTTTATTTGATAATTATGGTGGTTAAAATTTTGCTTTATTTTATTATTACTGATTATGTTAATTCCTTACTTTTGATTGAGTTTCTTTTTATGTAAACCGCCTGGAACCTCCTGTCGGGATAGAGCAATATATAAAATATGAATTAGATTAGGCTACATTAGATTATGCCAAGGGTATACAGAGTCATATTTGTAATCCATCTCATTCCTTTCAAATTTTTCATATTTGATATTTTTGATATTGTGTGTGTGTGTGGGGGGGGGGGGGGGGGCTACCTGTGGATGGCACCAGGAAAAAAGTGCTGCCTGTTTAGGGTGGGGGTGGGCCACTTTTTTCTATCCATGTGGCATGGTATGGAGAAGTGCTGGTAAAGAGGAAGGAAGGGAGAAAGAGCTGGGATTTGGAGAAGGAGAAAATAGGTGGGTGCTGATGCCAGGCCTAGGTAGGGGGAGAGGGAAAGTGCAGTATCCCCCTGCTAATTCATGTAAATGTGATAGGGGGGGCATAACGACAGAAATTACCCATGGGGCTGGCTCATTTCAGTTTTAAACAATATTCACTGTTTTGATATGCTGGCTTCATATTCAGTGTTTTAGTCTGGGTGTGTGTGTGTGTGTGTGTGTGTGTGTGTGTGTATGTGTATGTATGCTTGAATAACCATAATAAATATGTATAATAGATGTGTATGCAAATTAATATGCTAATGTGCCAAGCCCACTCTCTGCCTCCCAAATGAAACAGTCAAACTATACCCATGATTTGAATATACCCCTCCTCCGATTTACATTCACGTTAAGAGTACCCCCTTTATTGAGGGGAAAACTTATTTATTTATTTCCAGGCACTTGAAATATCGCTCAATGGCCTACCCATAGGCCAGTGATGGCGAACCTTTCAGAGACCGAGTGCCCAAACAGCAACCCAAAATCTAATTATTTATCGCAAAGTGCCAACAGGGCAATTTAACCTGAATAACAGGTGCCGGTACTCATTACAATAAATACAATAAATAAATAAATAAATAAAATTATGGGCGGGGTCACCACATATGACTCCACCCCTATGATAGCCACACCCCTTACACCAGCCATGACGCATATAAACAGACATCATTGAAAATATTATACTAGTATAGGAGAAAAAAATAACATGATTTTTTTTCATTATAAATCATTTCTGTAAGCTGTTACAGCTCCAGCATACCCAGTGCAAAATAAGACAGCAGATGTAAATTCTCAAATTGGACATATTCCAAACATTAAAATGAAAATAAAATGATTTTTTCTACCTTTGTTGTCTAGTGATTTTGTTTTTCTATCCATATTGGTCCTAGTCTCTGATTCTGCTGCTCTCTATCTGTTCTCTTAACTCTGTTTCTAGGACTTCCTTTCCATTTATTTCTTTACTTTCCTCCTTTCTTCTTCATTTCTTGCCCTCCAGCCACCCATGTCCAGCCACCCTCCTCTCCCCTCCAGCCACCCATGTCCAGCCACCCTCCTCTGCACCCTGCCCTCCCCTCCAGCCACCCATGTCCAGCCACCCTCCTCTCCGCCCGCCTGCCCTCCCAGCACCAGACAGGCCTCCCTCCCAGCGGCAGGCATCTCTCCCTCCCACCAAGCATCAGGCATCCCTCCCACCAAGCACCAGGCCTGTCTCCCTCCCATCAAGCACCAGGCCTGCCTCCCTCCCTCCCTCCCACCCAGCACCAAGCACCAGGCCTCCCTCCCTCCCACCAAGCACCAGGCCTGCATCCCTCCCACCCAGCACCCAGCACCAGCCCTCCCACCAAGCACCAGGCCGCCCGCCCTCCCTCCCACCCACCGAGCACCAGGGCCCCCCTCCTCCGAAATTTAAAAGGCATACCTGGTCGGGGTTAAGGTGGCGTCGGCAGCGAAAACTATGTTGTTTGCTCGGTGCGCCTTCGGCCTTCCCTTCTATCTCTCAAGCTCTGGTCCCGACCTTGTGAAAACAGGAAATGAGGGCGGGACCAGAGCTTGAGAGACAGAAGGGAAGGCCGAAGGCGCACCGAGCAAACAACATAGTTTTTGCTGCCGCTGCCGACGCCACCTTAACCCCGACCAGGTATGCCTTTTAAATTTCGGAGGAGGGGAGGCCCTGGTGCTTGGTGGGAGGGAAGGTGGGCGGCCTGGTGCTCGGAGGGAGGGCGGACGGGCGGATCAGCGACGGCGCGTGTGCCAACAGAGAGGGCTCTGCGTGCCCTCTCTGGCACGAGTGCCATAGGTTCGCCATCACTGCCATAGGCAAATAGATAGCTTACATAGGTATAAAATAAACATAATAAAGGTGAAATATAGGAGAGGATAGAGGAGCAGAGTAGTGGAAACATTCATCAACATGGGAAGGGGGTGAAGTCAAGAGTGAAGAGATGGGACTTGAAGGCTTGTTTAAAGGCTGGAAGGGAGGTTTGATTCCTAATGTGAAGGGAGAGATTGTTCCAGAGCGGAAAGCTGTATGGTGGGAAGAGGTGAGGCAAAATTGATTAGGGGAGGGAAGAACCAGGAGGTTATCATCAGCAGAGAGCAGAAAACAGAGTGGTTCGTAGGGAATCAGGTGCTTGTTGAGATAGGTGGGTTCAAGTGGAGACCTAACTTTGTAGACCATGAGAAGCATCTTGAATGTGATTTGAGCAGAAGTCGAGCAATCAGTGATCAAATTGATTGGCACTGTGGAGTAATTTGACAGCTGTGGATTGGACTAACCTACCCTACAATTGGATAGGTTTATATTTGAATATATATGGTAATTTCTTATGGTTGAACTGAGGAGTGTAGCAATATCATTCTTGCCAAAAAATAACTTCATCATGAACTGCACACAAAAGTGAGCATGCATTTATTAGTGTTGTTGTTGTTCTCTACACTAGAAAAATGCTAAATTTAATAACCCAGAACATAATCTTCTAACTCTTAATAGAACTATTTCTCCTTCGCATTTCATTAATTTTTCTTTCATTTAGTTTTTTTATTCGCAAGAGGAGTCTCTTTTGGAGGCCCATAATAATTTCCTATATGTCATGGCAGAGTAGAAAGGAATATGAATTGAAATGATATTATTGTATTGACTCTTGATCGAAACTGTTCACATAGACATAATGACGATTAAAACTCTTATTATTTTCCTTATTGTTGGGCTGAATTAAAACACTAACCCTTCTGGCTTTCAAGAAATCCAAACAGTATCTCATTTACAAGGTGTAAGATGATAGCATTTTTAAACAAAAATACAAGTGGCTTTTATTAAAAAACCCTACCATTTGATAAAATGAAGGGGTCCTTTTACTAAACTGTGGCAAAATCTGGGCTTAGCACATGCTGATATGGAACTTTCCCATGCACTAAGCTAATTTTTAATGAGGAAGTATTCAGGCCATTTTTTAATACATTTTTCTGCAGGTCACGCACTAACTCCCCCTGTTTACTAAGCTGTGCTAGCGGCTACCATGTGCTAATGCCGACACAGCTCATTCACTTTGAATGGACTGTATTGGCATTGCCACACAGCAGCTGCTAGCATGACTTAGTAAATAGGTGGAGGAGGGGTACATTTTTCATTAGAACAATGGACTTGCAAAAAAAAAAAATTGACATGGGCACACTTACCATCTTTTATTTAAGAAGTGCTAAGTGCTCCCACATTAATTCAATGTTATCTAGTTAAAGCAAGCTAATACAAACACACTTGCTGGATAATACTTCCACGCCTGTTCCCCGTCCATGACATGTCCCCTTGAAAATTTTTTTATAAAAATCTAATAGCATGCAATTAGTGCATGCTGACAAGCAAAATTGCCATAAAACGTTTTACTACATTTTGCGGAAGTCATTTTTCTCATTTTAAGTGCACTTTAGCGCTTAGGGCTAGATTCTACATATGGTGCCTGAAAAATCCATGCAGAATAAATTTCCATCAAAGCATATTCTATAAGTGGCACCTAGATTTAGGAACGGTATATAGAATAAGCTTAGTTGATACCTCAGCGCCTATAACTACGAACATCCAATTACCCCATTGGAAATGTGGCATGAGTCCTGGCACATAGATTTAGGCACACAGGGGCATATTCTTTAACAGTGCACATAAAATTTGGAATACCCATGAAACACCCATTTCCCCACCCATAACCATGCCCCTTTTTGGATCCACATATTAGAATTTAGGCGCTGTGTTTTATAGAATACATTTAGCGAGCTGTGCATGTAAAGTCTAATTATTGCCAATTAGTGCTCATTATTGCCTTTTAAGTGCTCTTAAAAACACTGATTGGCGTGCATTGTTATAGAATATGCTTGGATTGTGGTGCGGAATGCTTAGGCGCTATATACAGAATCCGGTGGTTAATGCGGTTTAGTAAAAGGCCCCCAAAGTTAGGTAGATCTTTGCATTATGTGATGACTTAGCACTGCATAAAACCAAGTAATTGAAAAACCAGTATGGCGTTGATTTTCTATCTGGGAATAAGCATTCCAATTTGAATGTTTAAAAATGACAAAAGTAACATAGAACAAATAGAATTTATTATACAGATAAAATAAATCAATTTATAGTCTCACATCTGAGAAATCTGAAATGTAACTGAGAAGACTTTTGATAAAAATCAAAGACAGTAGGTGGAGAATTTAGCTGGCTATAAATTTAGGTTGTTCTGTGGCACAGAATGGGCAATCTAATTGTTCAACTTATGTGAAATATTTGTAACATGTATCATTTTTCATATTAAATAATGCGAGTAATTTTGCATAATGGAGTTCTCCAATCTTACCAGTGTGTCTGTATAATATAATATGTTCTTTCTGAGATATTATGGGTGAGGGATCTTTGGTATCTGCAAGGAAGCAGGCAAGGAGAAGAGGAGGAGATCATAGAGACAGGGTAATAGATAGAACAAATGAGAAGATCTTGGGGATGGAAAAGATGTAGAGATGGAGGCAAGAGTTGGAGAGGAAACGATTAGGGATGGGGAGAAAAGGAGAAATAATTAGGGTTGGGGATGAGCAAGAGAGGAGGAAGCATGAAGGAGGGCTATTCTGAGATCATGGTAAGTGTGCTGAAGGAAATTTTGGGATTGGAGGAGAAAGGATGTTCTGGAGTGGAGAAGGAAGAGTGAAAGGATGGAGGTCAGAAGCTCTGGAATCTGGAGTGATGAGAAGAGGGTTAGGAGAAGATTCTGGGATCTAGAAGGAAGCAAAACAAAACAAAAACAAACAAACAAACAAACAAACAAACAAAAAGGCAGAGGTTATAAGATCCAGGATAAACTAGTTGGGAGACATGGAAGTGCCTCCTAGCTTTTTCTTGTATCTCAGTGTCAGCTCTCTACTTTTCTTTGTCTTATCTCCCTTCCTACTCCCTTAGGTATCCTGTTTCTGATCCTCTCTCTCTCTCTGCCTCTGTCTCACACACAAACACAAGATCCACTTGCACTTCTGAACCCTTTGCTCCTCCTACCAGCAATACTCTCTCACCCTTTCCCCCAGCAATTCCTCAGCTCCTTTCCCCCCTTGTTTCCCACTCAATTTCCTTATATCCCAAGCTAATTTCCTTTCTCATCCTCCTCCCAAGTGATTCCCCCAGGTCCTCCTTCATGCTTCCTGCTGCATATCCCCCCCACCCAGGTACTCTCAGTGCTTATCCCTCGTCACCCCCGTTCTTTGGCACTCATCTCAGCCTCCAAGAGAAAAAAGGCAGCAGTGCCTTGGACCACATCCTTTTCTTCTGCTTTGAATGATGTGATCTAAGGTACAATCTAAAAACTGATTGGCAGACAAAGAGGATAGGGCCTAGGTCATTGATGCTCTCCTCCTTCCCTGGTCAGCCTGGATCAGTGTGGGAGGGGTTGAAGGGGGATTAGTGTGTTAGAGAGATGCATAACTGATCTCCCACAATTCTGCATAAGCCAGCCAATTCTGTGGCAAGGGCTACATTTTGTGGCTCTTGCTGCCAAATTGCTGGAGACTAGGGACCATGTTCCTTGCCTTATACCTTCAATAACCCCAGATTCTTCAACTAAATGAAATCAAAGTCAAACATATCACCACTGTGGAAAGCAGTCTGCGGAGTACCTCAAGGATCACCATTATCACCAATACTCTTTAACATGATGATGATGATTCCACTGGCACAGTCCTTATCCAATCGAGGCCTTAACCCATTCATTTACGCAGATGATGTTACAATATACATCCCCTTTAGACATGATCTGACAGAAATAACCAACAAAATCAACGATAGTCTGAACATCATGGACTTCTGGGCAAACTCATTCCAACTGAAATTGAACACCGAAAAAACACATTGCCTCATCCTCTCCTCTCCATATAATAAATACAAACCCACAACCATAAATACTCCAGGACATACCCCTCCCTACCCCGGACAGTTTGAAAATACTCGGTGTCACACTCGATCGCAACCTTACCCTCGACAGCCAAGTAAACTCTGTAACAAAGAAAATGCTCTATTCAATGTGGAAGCTCAAATAATTAAAATCTTTCTTCCCAAGAGCAACTTTTCAATACCTAATACAATCAATGGTCCTAAGCCATGCAGATTATTGCAACGGAATCTACGCGGGCTGCAAAGAACAACTCATAAAAAAACTCCAGACCGCCTAAAATACAGCAGCCAGGCTGATATTCAGCAAAACACGCATCGAAAGTGCCAAACCCCTCCGAGAAAAGTTGCATTGGCTCCCAATCAAAGAATGTATCATCTTCAAAATCTGCACCTTAGTCCACAAAATCATGTACGGCGTAGTCCCAGGATACATGACAGACCTTATAGACTTACCAATAAGAAACAAAGTCAGATTGTCAAGATCCTACCTAAACCTACACTACCCAAATTGCAAAGGGCTGAAATACAAAACAACTTACGCAGCCGGCTTCTCCTACATAAGCGCACAACTATGGAATGGGCTCCCAAAAGCTGTGAAAACAATCCACAACCACTTGAACTTCAGGAAATCACTAAAAACCAACCTCTTCAAAAAGGCCTATCCCAACGACCCCACGTAACCCTTTTCACCTACCAACACAGCATGACTATGATCGAACAGGACATCACGCAATCTTCATCCATTCTGACCCTCATACGATCACTATACAACTTTGTATTTGTTATCCACCGACTGGGCAAACGCCTTTGACGGTACTATGTAAGCCACATTGAGCCTGCAAATAGGTGGGAAAATGTGGGGTACAAATGCAACAAATAAATAAATAAACCTCAGACAGTATGTAAATGAATGTTGAGACAAGGAGAGAAGGCAAAAAAGGACATCAAGGCAAGATTTATACCTAGACTGAGCAGAAAGAGCAGAAGTAATAGTGGAAGCTGCCGTGAACATATTCTTGTTTCCAGGGAAAGCATTGCTGGGTGCTTTATACACTCTGTGGATGACATAGTGAAAGTATGAATGCATGCAGAAAACAAATGTGAAAAGACAGGAAAAAAAAAGGTTAATTTGGTATATATATCATTTATGAGAAGGCAGGAACAACCAGTCATCAATCAATTGTCTTTCAGTAGACTATATTTCCAAAGTTATAGCATAAGACACACAGTTCCAGAGAAGACAAGACAATAAAACATTACAGCTGACAGCAAAGCAATCACTTCAAGGATCACAGACATTTTTCTCCTATAGGAAACAAAATGTATATTGAACTTGTTGTCAATCAACGAAAGTATCCAAGTGAGGCTATGGTAGAGAAAATGGAAAAAAAGTGATTAGTACTGTTTTCTTACGCCATGCAAATAAGATGTGTAATATTTCAATAGCCACATGCTATAGCCACTTCGTTTGTGAAGAACGGTTTTAAACATCTGAAGATGGTCCTTCAAACCACTTGCTCTTACACATCTATGCTTACTCATGGGGGAGTTTACTAAGGTGCCATAAAAGTCACAGTGAAAGTCGGCTTTTACCACACCTTACTTTCCTATGTGAATGCCCAGCCAGTGGTTGCTCAGTAATGCAGTTTAATCACTCCTGCAGTATATGAATAAAGCTGCTTGTAATTAACCTCATAAGTAGCATTTTCACATTGCCCGGGAGCATCAAGCTGATAGGCCTTGGCACAATGCTCCCAGGTCACTTCTTAAAGTGAACAGCCCAAATGCTGATGCCCCCAATTCATTTCCCCTACTCAATACCCACCAATCCATTTCTCCCACCCCAAAGATACCACCATCACATCCTCCTGCTCCTAAGACTCCCCAACTCTCCGATTCTCCAACCCAAAGACCTCCCAATAACCTAAAGTCCTTCCACCCTCCAGTAGGCCCCTCCTTATTTAGTAGCTTGACCTCTAACATTAGTATCACTAGACTACTGATAGGGTCACCATTTTGAACATGTCGTCAGCAAGAGGCAGGGGCGACTGGAGATTGCTCCTGTCCAAACCACACTAGAGACCATGCTCCACCCAAAATGCCTATGTGAACTCTCACCTGTAAACTAGGTGGTATGGCACATATGCATGTATTAACAGAATAGCACTTAGCTGGTATGTGAGTCATTCAAATATGTATGTGTCAACACAGATGCATAAATGACTAGAATACTGCCATTTACACGTGCTCTTGCTGCCTAACATTCGGTAGATGCATACCTGGAGTTTTAGGCAGAAAAATAGGAGGTAACAATGATAGTTCCATCAGAAAAGGTAGAGGGGAGACCAGGTAGATACATCTTGTTTAATTGTTTTAGAAATTTCTTCTGTATTTAGTTTAATGGAAGATTGTTAACTCAGAAGTAAAAATAATGCTCAGATACTTAATGTCAGAAGTATTCCAGTGAAAAGTATAACCTGGTATGGAAAAGACAGTACATATTTCATTAAGTGGTACAAGTTCAATCTTATCCCAATTAACTTTGTAACTAGACAGCGAGGAGATTGAAAAGACTACAGAGGTAAACTCTAGTAAAGGGGTCTGGGGATTAGACATAAGTAACAAGATATTGCCTGCATAAGCTGACAACTTAAACTGTAGATGCTTAATGTTAATAACAGTAATAAGGAGATCTTGTCTTATTTTTGCCAGCAATGGCTCAAGAGCCAAATTAAATAGCAAGGGTGACAAATGGCTTTTGGGCCTGGCTCTCTCTTTATTGACAGTTGGCTTCTTGCTGGATCGATTTGAAGCCTTCGCTTTGCAGATGGAGGTCACTGTCTACTTATCCGCAAGGCAGCTTTATTAGGTAAGAAATCCATCCTAAAAATGTGGACTGTCCCATTCCCCTTCATTTTGGAGTTGGAGTAGCATGCTTCATAATCATATGTTGCTGGAGAAACAGAGGGTGGGTGTGTCCTTTAAATGAAAGAAACAATTTTTTATTAGCTTGGGACCTGTACATCTCTTCTCTTTTGCTCAGGGCTCGTAGTCTTATTTTGAACACGCTTTAATGGCTGCTTTTGGGCATCCGGGCACTCTTGCACAGGGAGTCTCTCACTATATTTTTTGGGGGGGGGGGGGGGGATAGGGGTTTAAGGATGAACTGCCTGGTTTTTGTTGGAAGTAAGCTACTTGTTTGGAGAGGGGCTATAAGAACTAAAGTCATTCTCGTTTCTTTGTTCACTTAGCTACTGGTCACTTTGACTTTAGCTTGGTTGTTCAGCCATTGGTATTGCATTTCGTGCACGGGGTGGGAGGTGGTGGTTGGCGTGTTGTATTGGATTTGTCCTGTTATTAATTTGTTTTATGTTAATGATTTAAATTATTATGTATGTTATATTGTGCTTTGCCTAGAATTTGCAAGATAGGGTAGAATATAAATATAAATAAATATAAATAAAAATGTTTAGAATAACGACATATACGTGTATATTTGGACATAAGATGCATAATTGCCAAAGCTCTGCCTAAGTGCTATTCTACAAATACCTGCTTAACTTGGTAGTGAATATTTGTGTGTGTGTGTGTGTGTGGGGGGGGGGGGGGGGGTTATTCATAGGGGAGGAGCATGGGGTAGGACACAGGTGGGGCTCCCACTTATATGTACTGTAAGTTGTGCAGATATCTTCTTGTATTTAGGTGTTCACACTTATGCCGGCTCTATGGCTGGTGTAAATAAGGAGTCTAAAGTTTATTTATTTATGAACATTTATAACCCACTTTTTTTCACAATAAGCAGACTCAAAGTGGCTTACAATGTACAGGAATCAATTACAATTACATTAGATAGGCTAAAAGGAACAGGGTAGGAAGGGAAAAGGGACGCCAATGACAGGTTATGCAATTATTCTATAACAGAACCTAGGCACCTAGGTTCCTTTATGGAATAGGCTCCTACTCTGCACCCTCGGGGCACCTGAATGGAGGACTCAGTCTTAGAATTGCTCCCTTTATGTGCATATATTAGCATATAGGTGTGAAAAAAAAAAAAAAAAACTTTATGAAATTACCCCCTTGGAGTGCGCCAGATTAAAAGAGTTGCATTTTCTGAGCAATTAGAGAGATAAGCTTGGTCACAAAGGAAAAATACATTTTTCTTTGTTTATCAACTGTGATGTCAAAGGTGAGGCAGAAATCATGACAGAGAACTGTGAAGCAGAGCTGCCGCCCCCCCCCCCCAAAAGGTATAGGGGCCCTTTTACTAAGCCGCATAGTCACCTACACATGCACAATGCACATCAATTTGGAGTTACCGCCAGGCTACCACGTGGCCCAGGTGGTAATTTTGTTTTTTACGTGTGTCGGAAAATAATTTTTATTTTCCAGTGCGTGGCAGAAACCAGGCGGTAATCATCATTCTACATGCATAGACGATTGCAGCATGGTTAATGACTGAGACCTTACCGCTAAGTCAATGGGTGGCGATAAGGTCTCAGATCCAAAATGGATGCATGCCAATTTTTATTTTGACGCACGTCCATTTTCGGCAAAAATAAAAGCCTTTTTTGTACAGAAGCGCTGAAAAATGGATCTGCGCGTGCCCAAAACACACATTATTGTGTTTATAATGAAATTGTACTGCATTGTTTATTTTATTTTGAATGTTAGCTGCTTAGGAGGGTACAATATGAGTTATATGCCTAATACATGAAACAAAATGAAATGAAAATGAAGCAATCCTTCCCCTCCTCAGTCCTATTCAAGTCAAGAGCTCTGGAGCATGGCAGAGGGGGGAAACTGAGGTTATGACCTAATATTCTGTCAAATGTGGTGGCAGAAAAGGGGTCTGATCCTGATGCTGGATAAAGGTTCAGCTCAGAGGAAAACCTATTTTAGTTCTTCAACAGAAGGATATGTGACAAGATAGATTAATAAAGGGATGGTGAAGTAAAAAGGTTAAACTACAAAGGGTTCTTCAGTTTAGTTAAAGGAGCTTCTCTTTTAGTTCCAAAGTGGTTTGTGAGGCAGAAGATTGTAGGTTTTAATTCCTGTGAAAAATGGGCTGTGGTGCTGTATAACATGGTATAGAACCTTCACAACAGCTTATACCAAAACTGTATGTACATGGGACAAGGAATATTTATATTCTGGGACCCCCTCCCAAAATGGTCATTTGATAAAACTTCCAATATCAGACATTTATTGTTTTTGTAACTTTGCCACATTATTTAAGCTGTACTTTGATTTAATCTGTGCCATGATATCTATATCTATATAGATATAAGGAACATTGAGAGGTGTGGTGGGGCCTACTGCAGGAGCTGGTGGAGGTCTCTACCATCCCCAGTTGGTGATGAAGACTGCCCTAGACCATGGTGCTACATGAGGAAGTGCCAACAGAGGTTCACACACTCCTCTAGTGAAGACTGCCGCAGACCGTGGAGGAGGCCTCCTGAGAAGTGAGGACAAGCACAAAGGGAGAAGGAGAAGGAGACAGTTCAGGAAAGGAGGGACAAGACCACAATAGAGAGGGAGGAGAGTGAAAGAGACGTGTAAGGGGTGTCAAGAGAGAAAGGGGGATAGTGTAAAAGGGAAAAGGGGAAGAGTTCAAAGGGGAAGGAGAAAGAAGAGGAGGAGGGGAAGGTGAGGAAGTGCAAGGTGCACTGCAAGGAGGAGAGAAAGGGAGAGAAAATATGAGGATAAATCTTGGGAGGTGGAGGGAAAGAACACTCACCAACACACACCCTCCCAGAGGTCCCTCCTCCAGTGGCAATCCTTGGTCAGCTGTCGCCGCTGCGCACTCCCCCCCCCAACTGGGTGTAGCGGTGTCCATCCCCCCTCTGGCGCATCGACACCCCCCCAGGTGCATTCTTACCTACTGGGAGCAGCCGCATGGCTGTCGGCTCCACTGGTTCCCTGGTTCCCCGGAGCAGAGGGAGCAGGGAACCAGTGGAACTGACAGCCACGCGGCTGCTTTCTGCACCCCTCCAGCAGCTTGCACCCGGGGCAGAGCGCCCCACCATCAGTATGCCATTGCCCTCCTCATCACCGCTCTGCTGAGTTTCAATAGGCAATCACTAGTATTCTTGAAATTACTTTTGGCATGAAATTGGTATTTTGCTGGTTTATATTTTATTTGTTATTATTTTTTGGGCCAATGTTGAGCCCATGGAGTTCAGCAATTACAAGTGTGCTAACCGCAACAGGCAGAAAATGACCCAAATATTCAATATTGGGCCTAATCTGAGCCAACTGCCAGAAGTTATTTGGGGGTGGCAGCCAATATTTAGAATGGTCCCTATGTAACACCCCAAATAAAATTAGAACAGCCTTTTTGTTCTCCTACCTTTATCCAGACACTTGAGGGGACTGAAAATGACCACTAAGTGAATAAGTCCCAGCTCCATCCAAACTTGGCCCCCAGTCTACCCTGGCACTAACAAGATAGTACCATGCCAGTCAGTGCAGATATTCAGTGTATCTGGTTAAGAGCCGGGCAGGGTATTTAACTGAGTAAGGTTATCTGATTATAATATCTATCCCTTGTTTTTATTGTTAAATTGCGGTATTCCACTTTGGGCTTCATTTTAGAAAAGCAGGACCTGATATTCAGACAGAGGCGGGCAAATATATCTGGCCGCCGGCTTTGAATATCTGGGTTTTATTTGGCTGCTAAAAAGTTAACTGGTTAAGCCAATATTCAGCATTGACCAATTAAGCTGTTAGTGGTTAAAGATAGGAATGCTATTTATGTGGTCAGATTTAAGCGCTAACACACTGATTCTATAAAGGTCGCCAAAATTGTATTTGCAAATATAGGCGTGTTCCTGATTTGCGTGCACAATTTAATAGAATAATGAACCAATTAGTGCCAATTGGCTTAACATGCAATCAATGGCACTAATTAGATTTAATTGGAATTAATGTGTGTAAATTTAGGCATGGGATCCACACCTAAAATTTATATGTGGTCCAAAAAAGGGGGGCATGGAAATGGCATGGAAATGCCCATGGGTATTTCAGGGCGAAATGGGAGCTTGGTTTTGAGTTACGTGTATAATTACAGAATACAGGTGCTCCACGCAAAAATTTAGGCATGGGCATTTGCACCACATTTTCATTAGTGCAAATGGTTGCACCTATATTTGCGCACAACCTCTTCACTTAAGTGTTTATTCTAAGCCACACCTAATTTTAGATGCGGCTTATAGAATACTGTTTAAGCGGGTATTTTTAGTGCCAATTTTTTAGGCCCTATTTATAGAATCTAGCCCTAAACGTATCCAGTTAGGCGCTGAATATCTGCAGTTAGTCGCAAAAACACTATTTAACCGGTCAGTGATCATTTCTGACTGGTTAAATAGTGCTGAATATCAGGGTGGGTGGACGGTTTATAAAGAAAAGATGATGAATGAATTCTAGCGCTGTTTAGTTCAACTGATGTAAGATAATAAGACAACTGGTTATTGCTGTAAAATGTACTACAATTCTAGTGTAAATATTATACACTTCAAAAAAGATTTCACCATCTCTCAAACAACAAACAGCCAACAAATGGGGGCTCTTTGAAGGAATGCACTTTCAAATCTGAACTTCATGGATCTAAAGATACGTCTTCATGAAATCTCTCACACTAAGCTGTTTATTGTTAAAGAACTCCATAAGGAGATGGATGCTATTTAAATAAAGTTGCTGTTATTTTTAATCTAATTCCTTATCCTGGGAGCAAGACATAATTTCCATTCCCAGGGTGTTCTGTAAATGTTCCTGTACCACCGTAAACTAATAGTTTGTGTTAAAGCAAAACATATTTTTGATTTTTTGAAGCCTACTGCAATGTGTTAACTGGTCAGTAGAAGACTTTTCTCTTCTAGTCAATTTCAGGTTCATGGAAGATTCTGGGGTATTTAGAAAGACAAAATAAAGTTGAATCATTTATATGTTACAACAGGCTGAACAAGGCGCTTTTTAACTTATCTACGTTTATTATATGAAACACTGGCTTCTATCCTGCAAAAAACAGAGACATGTAAACTATTTTCACAGCATCAAATCGCCACAGGACACAGCTGAATGCCCTGCAAATTGGCATGAACAGCACTTTTGTATAAGGAAATAAAGCGCTACAGACTTAATATCTACAAATGCTTAGCAATTTACATGGTTCAAAAATTCTTGTAGAATAGAGGCCTCTCTGAGTTTAGTTTAATTTATTAGATTCTTTCTAAAATGCTTTTCAGTCATTAAATCAAAGTGGCGTACAATCTAAAATCAGAAAGGAAAGGAACTCCAATATTTAAAGTAGAGTGAAAGAGAAAAAATTAAAAAAAAAATAGTAGACAAGGCTACTGGTCTCCCGGCCTAGTGAAATCTGGAAATGCCAGAACAAATAACTGAGTTTTGGTGCTGCTTTAAACTTGGGAAAAGAACAATCCGAGCGAAGGTATGGTGGAAGAGAGTTCCATAGAAAAGAGGCAGTAAATAAAATGGCAGGGTGAAGAGCGTATGGAAGATGAGAACACTGTACAGGGTATAGAGAGACAATTTTCTTAGGTTGAATGAGGAGCACAAGAGGCCAATAAGTGGAAATCAAAGAAAAGAGATAGGCAGGAACACCAGTGTTAAGAACTCTGTGGGTAATATTAAAAGAGATTTTTGTGTGTTAAACTCTTGATCTGGTGCTTATAAAACTGTTACCCAGGGGGGTGGGGGGGGGGGGGGGGGGTATGTGCACACAATAAAAGGTGCTCAGAAAACATAACCCCTCCTTTTGTGTGACACATGTAGGCATTCCTGGGGTGGAAAATGAAGGAAGGGCAAGAGGGGCACTTATGCATGTATTTATAACATATGTGCATATGCGCCAATTTCTACCTACACACACACACACATTACACCTGCCTTGCGGCAGATGTCACTTTCAGTGGGAGACTTTGGCTATTTTACAAAGGTACATAGGCATCTATTTTACATTTAAGAAACCGAGAGAACATAGGCACCTGTATCTTCACTGCCTTGGTGCCCCCTTACAGAATTACCATCACTGGGGGTGGGGGTAAAGGGTTGCCTAAAGTTAGACGCTATGATGATGTGCACTAAGAGCAAATTCTATAATGGCAGTTATATGCATAACTTCCATTATAGAACAATAATGTATAAGTCCACTTTAGGCATGAGCACCTATTCTAGCTCAATGGCTAGTTAGTAAATATTCTCCGCCTGCTAGTCGGTGCTATTTAACTGGCCAGGAATGGCTCCTGGCCGGTTAAATAGCCTTAAACCAGCTAAACGCAAATATTCAGTGTGAGATAGGCAGCTGTCCTGGCTGAATATTAGTGCTTAACAGCTAGCACGGTCACCGGCTATGCCGCACAACACAGCTGGTTAGCACCAATATTCAGCAGCTGACCGGCTGAGTTTAGCAGCCAGATAAACCTTCATAAATAACAGGTCTATCTTTGCCTTCTATAACTTAGCCAGTCAACCGATGAATATCAGCTTAACCAGCTATGTTCATAGAGGCCAACCCCCCCCCCCCCCCACCGGAAATTCAATGCCGGTCGCCAAATACAGCCCGGCACTGAATTTCTGGGTTTGCTGCCGACTGTAGGAGCTAGTCCTAACTGTTAATGTAACAGATAACGTGGCACAGTAAATTTGATAGAGATTTGCACAGACGTAGCTAACTGTATTGCATTTTGGAAGGGAAGTTAGTTTTCACTTTTTCAAGAATCTTTCCTGATTTTCAGGTGCTTTCAGTTAGTTTCACACGTTCAATAGGGCATTTTTAATGCAGGCTGTATGTGAATTAACAAATAGGGGTCCTTTTACTAAGACACGCTAAAAAGTGGCAGGTGCTACTTTTAGCGTGTGGGTTTTCCACATGCTGCGGACAGTTTTAGAAGGATGGTAGAATGGCTGCTTTTCAATCTTTTCCATTAATGGCCATACACTAATTTCCCAATTAGCGCGTGGCCATTACCATGGGAACCCTTACTACCACCTATTTAGAAGGTGCTAACGGCTCCCGCACTGACCCCACGCTAATCGGGCAGCATATGGTAATGTATCCGTGCTACCCAATTAGTGCAAGGCATGCCTACTCTCCACCTATAGGCACGCCTCCCATGTGAAAAAATAAAAATTATTTTTAGCGCAGGATTAGCGTGTGCTGATGGGAAAACTACCGTGGAATGCCTCAGCGTGTTCCATGACAGTGCTTTTTACCCTGCAATAGGCACACGCTAGTGCAGCTTAGTAAAAGGGCTCCATAGTACCCAAGACAAGTCTATAAAAGGAGGCCTACCTTTACGTGCCACCTGCACGCGTAAAATGACAGAATAGCAGCAACTTCACAGATAAGTGTTCATAGCACACCTAAGCGCTATTCTGTAAGGGTGTGTATAAGGTTCTAGGTGAGTTCCCACCTGGATAATTTCCACTGGACAGTTCCCACCCACCAATTGCCCTCTGGATAATTCCCACCTAGGTCAATTCCCACCCCTCCAGTAAGGACAGTTCCTCCCTCCCCCATAACATTTATAATGCCAAATATACCTTTACACTGTGTAAAACCAAGAAAAAAAGTGACTTAACTACTGAACAAACATTTAAACAGTAATCAAACAACAGAAATATAAATACACTAGGAAAAAATGCCTGTTTCTGAGCGCAAGGAAACGGGCGCTAGCAAGGGGCCCCCTCCCTCCGTCCCTCGGAGCTACTTGCCTTGTTCGCTGCGGCGTTTCCGTTTCGGCCCTTGTCGAGTGTCATAGCTCCGCCCTCAACGTCATGACGTTTTGACGCGAGGGCGGTGCAGACACTCCAGTGCACACCGGATATCTCGGGCGCCTCAACTTCCGTGGAGGCTTCAGAACGTTGGGGTTGCCTTTTATATAGAGAGATAATAACCTTCCCTCCACTCTATCCCCAGAACTATCACTCTCTTTTCTTTCTCTCCAAACCCTTCCCCCCCTGCAGTTGGTGCAGAACTTTTTTGTTCTCCAAGTTTCCTTAAATATTTACTGGCACAAACTCCAACACCTTTTCTATATCACCTTGTTTTCCCAAAGAGCGCAGCTCCGCCCCAATGTAACCCCATCCCCACATAACTCACCAGAATGTCCAAGCAATGCAGAAGCTGCAGGAAGAAAACCAGAGAGCCCAGGCTGAAGTATGCACAGATCGACAAGCCTTGCTAGAAACATTCTAAGAAGGCCCAGGAGGGATAAGCCCAGATTCTATCACGGTGTCACATATGACCCTATTCTTTGATGCCAGCACTTTCTGAGGGTTAGAAGCAACAGCGCTTGAAAACAAACTTCCGCGGCACAAAAACATGCAGGCACTATCACAGGCAGCACAGCCTGCAAGGACCCCCACAAACAACACCGGTAACAATGTGCAGGCACCACTTAAGATGTAAGTAGACAAAAAAAGAATTCACCCTGTAAGATGCTATCAAAGTAAACCCCTGAAGATTTCCATTGATGGGTGGGAACTTGTCCAGTAGGAACTGTCCAGGTGGTTACTCGCTGGATACCGTGCATAAGAAGCACAGCATGTAAATGCAAGGAGGGAGGAGGGGTATACACATGGGTGAACTATGGATAAGCAATGGGCAGAGCTCGTACCAATTTTCAGAATACTATCAGTTATGCATTCCCTTGCCTCATTTACATGACCACAGTTACCCCAGGTCTACAACTGGTGTAAAAGCAGATGCACATACGTTAAGTGTGTTGATGCCAGATTATGCTAAGCACTCTATATTGGATACTATATTGCCCAGTATAGCATTGAGAGAGGTGCTAAAAGTGCTCATCGAGTTTTTTGATAGAGGACTGGACTTCTGATGCAGGGAGTAGTGTTGAAACATGGTCTGTGTTGGGTCATCTCTGGTTGCACCATTTTATGTTTTTTTTTGTTTTTTGTTACATTTGTACCCCACGCTTTCCCACTCACGGCAGGCTCAATGTGGCTTACATGGGGCAATGGAGGGTTAAGTGACTTGCCCAGAGTCACAAGGAGCTGCCTGTGCCTGAAGTGGGAATCAAACTCAGTTCCTCAGTTCCCCAGGACCAAAGTCCACCACCCTAACCACCAGGCCACTTGGAACAAATGCAATGGACCACTAAGAACTAGTTTCCTTGGTTTTTAACTCACTTCTTTGCATACCGTGTGGGTTTCATACCCGTGAGGAATTTTTTCTCCTTTTCTATGTTTTCACAGCACCTACTTATAGAATTGTCCTCTTGGTGCATATTAAATCAATCCTAGTCCCTCCTCCTTCAAAGTAGGAGGCCTAACTACTATAGAAGGGAGAAACTTCCTTATATGGTAGTTAGGCCCTACCCAGTGCATCCCAGGATGCACCGGGCAGGGCAAAGCACCACCATTTCGAGGATGTGCTCAGCAGGAGGAAGGAAGGAGTCCTAGTCCCCCCTTCTTCAAGTAGGAGGGGTTTGGGGGATTACCACTGGACTACCAGGGTTTTATTTTTTTGGGAGTGGTGTCTGGGGTCCACTGGATCACCAGTTCTTCACGTCTTTGAGGGAGGTAGGAGTAGGGGTTCCCGACCCTTCCCGGTCTCCCCATTCCTCTCCAATGGCTTGGTACAACCCTAATGCCAGCTCTAAGCTGGTGTAGGGTTTGCTGTGGGAGGAGTGCCCTTGTTTGGCATGCAGCCCGCTGAGCCCTGGGGAGGAATAGGAATTAGTTCATCAGCATGCATTTGCATGCTTGATGCGCTATCCCTCAGTGCTCACTATTCTCTGAGGTGGGAACCTTTAAGCATGATGTACCGGCAAACATGCATGCTAGTCCGGTGCTAATGGCCTCTAGCACCCACGTTTGCTTCTGAGCATTGTGACCCCAAAGACCTAACAAATACACACCCCTCCATTCTGGCAAATACCACGTAGTAGCTGTAATTCCTTAATGCACTTTAGGCCCCATAAAGAGGGAGCAGTAATAACTTGGGATAAATACAATACAAAGATAAACAGTGGGGGAATAGACAGATTTGGCAATAAGACAGTAGAAATTAGGAGCCAGAAAACCTTAAAGAGATAAAAGCAGGATGGAATTCAGAAGCAGAAAGATGATTTTTATTTTACCTGAAATTTAGATACTTCATTAAATCTCACGTAGCATTTCCACTTTAGATCAGGAGGTATACACAGAAATTAGCCAATAAGCATTACCTTTGGAAAGAGGGTGAAAAGGAAGTGGACGCTGATGCAGTTGCAGCTGGAGGTGGCGTTGTCTGATTGGCTTTGTGCTGAGCAGTAGCAATAAACTGATTGGCTGAAGCAGGCGACATAGAAGCAGAGGCAGAGCTGGTAGACACTGGAGCATGCTCAACAGGGGTACTAATTAAAGTTAAATAAAATAAATCAATTGGCAGCATAAATATGTATACTTATTTATTAACATGCAGTATGACCATGGTTTGGCAATACAGCAGCAGTGGCATAACACTATTTACTGTAGAAGAAGATAGGTTATATAAAGTAAGAAATATCATTAATTCAATATTAAAATGTGGTTTTAAAAACTGGACTCACAATGGAGAAAAAGGGGTCAAAATTCAGTAGCACTCATCTGGGTAGGAACCACTAATTTTCAGGCACTGAAAATTACCATTGACTGCACTGGCTCATACTGGATATTGGTGGTGTGGAAGTAAAGCAGAGCTGGGAGTTACCTCCTTAGTGGTGAGCAGGGATTGTCTTTTCTTCATATTCAATTGTGAAGCGCTGCGTACGACTGGTAGCACTGTAGAAATGATTTGTAGTAGTAGTGGTGATATTCAGTCTGCCAACCAGGTAGCTATTTGGATAAAGTCCTAACTTTACACAGGTAGATATCTAGGTGCCAGTCTGAATATCGCTTGTACATAGATATGTGCCGGTGTTGCTTTATACCCAGATATCCAGTGCCAGTAGCTGGGTACAGCCCTGCACCGAATAACCAGCCATAACAAATCTGTGGAAGCTAATGCTAGGCATAGAGTGGAGGAGTAGCCTAGTGGTTAACACACTAGTTTTGACATCAAGAGGTGGCCGGTTCAAATCCCACTGCTGCTCCTTGTGATCTTGGGCAAGTCACTTAACTTTCCATTACCTCAGATACAAAATTAGATTGTGAGCACTCCAGACACATAAAAATACCCAGTGAACCTGAACATAACTCACCTTGAGCCCCTACTGAAAAAGGTATGAACAAAATTAAATTTTTTTTTTAAAAAGGACATCTTAACTCAAAATAGGATGCTACAAATGGACATCCATCTCGCATATATTTTTGAACAGGATACACCCTGTTCTAAAATAAATGCGAGATGCACAACCATATACTGGAAACGCCCGTGAACCTCCATTTTACATACTGAAACTTCCAAATTATGAATGGGGAAAAGAAGGGACATGGATATCTGTGTGGCAGTATAGGAAAGCCCATCTTGTAAAATGACCACTCAGACATCCATATAAAGCAGAGGGGTGGCCTAATGGTTAGAGCAGTGGGCTGAGACTCAGGGAACACAAGTTCATATCCTACTTCAGTGGTTTATGATTTTTTTTTTTAATTGTGAACCCTTCAGGAACAGAAAAATACCTATTGTACCTGAATGTATAGCACTTTAATAGCTTTCAGGCTTGCAGGTGTCTTATATATTCGGGTACAGCAGGTATTTTTCTGTCTCTGGAGGGCTTAATTAAAAAAAACAAAAAACTGAAGTGGGGTTTAAACCTTATTCCTAGTCCACTCCTCAGACCTGCACACTGCTCTGTTAGTAATGTCCATAATGCCTAAAACTGTCATAGTATCTAGTGTCCCTTGCCAGTTTCACATTCAATCAGTGCACCTTTCTGCAACCTGGACATGACAAGTACCAGGTCTAAATAGCAACGTCTAACTTTTTAGACCTAGATGTTCCTTCCTCTTCTATGATCGGAGTTGGATGTCCATATTTTGGGCCCTCCCTAGTCCCACCCAAAACACAGCAGACCATGCCCACTTGCCATATGGATGCACTGCAGTGTTAAATCTCCATATCCAGCTTTTGTAAAATTTGGATATGGATATCTAAATGCCAGTTTTCAGACTTCCAAAACAAGAACAGAGCTTCTTAAATAACCAGCACAGTATAATTAATAACTGTTCATAGAATGACATATTCATGGGTTTAAAGGTTGTGTAGGCTATAATTGGACACTGGAACAAATACAGGCAAACTTTTACTTATGGGAAAGCTGGGGCCCTCAGGGGTGGGGGTTAGATCAAGAGAGGTTACCAGTGTGTATTTGTGATGTTTGTGAGCTCTTGGCCCAGAGGTGGCCACATGAGAATCACCCAACCACCTCTGGGTAGACCGAGTCCCCTCAGACCTAAGAGTACTCCCAAGAACTGGAACACAAGTGGAGATGAACTGAGGCAGCTTTATTAGCAGCAAAAAAACACAGGGCTAAAAGGGTAGCCAAATGGCACTGAAAGGAAAACAGGCAGCCTAGCTATACAGTCTAACCTAGCTGAAGCAAGGCAAACATAACACATAGAATAAGTTAAAGTAGAACAGCCAAGCTGTATAGGGAAATCAAACATAAGCAGCCTAGCTGCGCATCTGAATATTAGCAAAACAATGCAAACATATGGCATACAGTAGAACACAATAGACTAGGCAAAGGGCCCGCCCTAGTGGGACAAAGACAAACAGGCAATACTTGGCTAACAGAGGTAACACCGCTAGTGGTTAAGAAAATGGTTAATTCTGTCAGTATACTCAGAAGAGCGGCTGAACAACCGCGGCAAGCTCCTTCAAAACCAGAGTGGAGCAGAAGCAAAACAAAGAGAAAAGAAAGAGTCTCTTGAGGAACTGCACCACAGGTGGAGGCAACAGCAGGTCACTCCACTCACAGCAGACTAGGGATGTCACCTAAGAAAAGTAACAGTCACTGAGGCACCTGAGCCAGATGCTCACAAACCAAGCAAGATAAAGCAACAGAGCCCAAGTCGACTCTCCCAAGGCAAGCAAGGTAAAGAAGCCAAACCTGAGCCGACGCTCCCAAGGCAAGCAAGGTAATGAAGCCAAACCTGAGCCAATGCTCCCAAGGCAGAAGACTCAATGGCCCTGCACGGCACCCAAGGGCCAGTATCAGCCCATGCAGACCCCTCCGCACTCCAAGCACCACTTCCTCATCCAGAGATACCTTGAGACATGGCCTCAGCCACTGCACCTGCAGCACTCCCTGTCATCCAACCCACACAGTCCCAAACACAGCACAAAGCCACTTGCTGCATACAGCGACTAAGGACTCACGGTGGGTGACTGGAATCTCAACTGAGGCACAGGAGGCTCTGGACTCAGGCTTGGCAGCAGGCTTCACTGGACCCAAGGAAAGGTGAAAACTGTAGGCAAAGCATTACTCCTCAGGACTCCCTGGCCTGGAGGCAGACTTCCACTGGAACACAGAATAAGGTGAAAGCTGTAGGCCAATCTTTACTCCTCGGAACTCCCTAGCTTGGAAGCAGATTTCCACTGGAATACAGCATAAGGAGAAAGCTGTAGGCCAAGCTTCAAGCCACGGCCCCGCAAAGAAACAGAAGTTAGAACTAGGATAATTGCCAGAACACCGAGCACTCTCAGAAGCCAGCTTAAGAAGTGCTCAATGCTGATGACATCGCCAGCTTGGCCTCCACCACTCTACAGTGACCCCACAGGTCACTGACTGGAACTGCAGGTAATTTTAGTAGGTAAGAAGGAGGAACACAGCACGGATGAGCAAGGCATGGACGTCGGCGATGATGACCGTGACAGTATACAGTTTTTCGTTTTCAAAACTATGGACATTTTTTTGGGAAAAAAACATTTCTGCAGAAAAAGCAGATAAAAAATTCCATGGCTACTTTTTCCTTGGGCAATTCTCTAAGGGAAAGTGAGTACCCTATCCACACTCAACTTTGGGCACAAGGAGTTACACCAACTGAAACCAGGTACAAATCCTGGCATGCAAGTTGGGTGCGAAGCCCACAAATTCTGTAACTGTGCATATTTTAAGGGGACGCCCATGACCTGTCCATGGCTATGCCCTCTTGTAGATCCATGCAAGAAACTTAGGGGCCTTTTTACTAAGTGGCATTACTCTATAAATGGGCGCATGTGTTTATGCGAGTTTCTGCCGTTTCTTGCATCCGTTAGAACGTTTTTTGGTGTCAAAAAGTCAGGATGGAAATAGCTCTGTAAGGGACTCTTTTACTAAGCTGAGGTAAAAGGGGCCCTGTGCTAGCGGCAGCGGCCATTTTTGCTGTGTGCCAGGGCCCCCTTTTACCACAGTGGGCAAAAAGGCCAAAAAATGAAATGGCCGTGTCGTAAGTTCGCACTTGCCGCATGGCCATTTCAGGGGGGAGCACTTACAGCCACTCATTGAGGTGGCAGTAAGGGCTCCTGCGCTAACCCAGCAGTAATGGCATGTGCTGGGAGTGGAAGTACTGGCGGCACTTGCATTTGGCCGATGGTAGTTCCAGGTTGCCATGGCGCAACCCTTTAGTTAAAAAAGGGCCCCTAAGTGATTTGCAACAATCACAAGGAGTTGCACTGGGATTTGAACCTGGCTTCCTTGGGTCTCGCTGCTCTAATCATTACATGGGTTTGAATGCCTGTGAGGAGCGAAAGAAGGAGAATGAAAAGAAAATATTGTATACGTTTGGGAATACAAGGACAAAGTGGTCTAAATTAGGGTAAGATGCAGGTGGAGTGTGGTTGAAAGTAAATGTAGAGATAGACCGAAGTGATTTTTTTTTCTAAGAGAGTTATGATCCCCGGTGGGAAAAGTAGCAATGGTTTTACAAGTTGTTTTTTCTGGAAAAGTTTAGACAGTTTTTGCAAATAGGGGAAGGTTGGTGCTGTAAAGTGGTAGAGTAAAAGAAGAGCGATCTTGTTCATGTTTTATTTGGAATATTTTCCCAAATGTAAAAGATTTGCTTTTAAAATAATAACATTGATCCCATAGAAAATAATGGAAATTGCAGAGCTGCAGCAGTGATACAGTTTGGACTTACTTCTGGTATTTGAGGCCTCAGTAAATATATTTGGGTCTGAAGCTGCCAAAGTGACTTAAAAATATGGATGTATTTAGGTTAAATGGATGCTTCTACATAGGTATGTTGCCAGAATGAAGGACTTTTAACCTATCTGTGGTAGCTTCAACTCAGTGCTGGTTTTACATTTTAAATGCCTATTAGTACAGAGATAATCTCCCATCCACTCCCTCCAACTGATGCTCTCCAGATCCTCCCCTTGGTCTCCCCCCTCCTTACGTTCAGGTTTGCCCTTGACTTTCCATGTTTATCCCAGTAGTTGTGGCAGAGAACTCAAGGTAATAATTCAGTGCAGGGCCTGCTGTATTCAAACTCTGACAGGCCCTATGGCATCCCACCCTCTCCTCCATGCAAGAGGCAGGGCACCGGAGGGCATGTCAGAAGTGAAGGCAGGGAGGACCTGCCTTTTCTGTACCAACAACGTATGGGTAGACAAATAGATATGCATTGAAATGGGCAATAACAATATGAAGTATCTAGAAAATCATGTTGAAACAAGCTTTCAAATTTTTAAGCGGACAATTTACAATGTAGTAAATATAGAGAAAGCTGTTTTCTTTATCTTATTTTCATATGATCCCACTGAAATAACAGCATGTAGGGTATTAAGTGAAATTATAAATAATGAAATAATGCTTTTTCAGTGTGATTACTGAAGCATATTCAAACAAAATGGGTCTACCACATCACAAAGAAAATACATTATTTTGAAATTGGAGAATCACGATAATATAACTGAAGCTTTGTTATTTAAGTTCAACATCATAACATCGGAGTAGAAAGCATTTCTCCCACACAAAGTTTTGAAAAACAACAGTAATTATACATATGCTGAGGCATAAATTGCATTTGTTATTATTTAACCAAGAAAAAATAACAATGTGAGGTTCTGCATCAGAGATAGCCCTGAGAAAACTGGAGTGGAGGAGTAGCCTAATGGTTAGTGCAGTGGGCCTTGAGCCAGGATTCAAGTCCCACTGCAGCTCCTTGTGACCTTGAATAAGTCACTTAGGGCTCCTTTTACCAAGCTGCGGCAAAAGGGGGCCTGCGCTGGCATCAGTGCATGTTTTTCACATGCCGAGGCCCCCTTTTACCACAGCAGATAAAAGGGAAGTCTTTCTTTCCTGCAGGAAATGGCTGTGTGGCAAGTAAAACACTTGCCACACAGTCATTTCAGGGGGGAGCCCTTACCACCACCCACTGAGGTGGCAGTAAGGGCTCCCGCGCTAACCGGGCAGTGCACGGCACTGCCTGATTACTGCTGGGTACACTCTGGTGCTACAAAGATAAATATATTTGTGTAGCACCGGATATAATGGCACACAAGGGGTGGGAAGTACTGCCAGGCTGCTGTGGTAGCTCAGCGGTACTTCCTATTTAGCCAGCAGTAAGCCCACATTGGGCTTACTACTGCTTAGTAAAAGGGGCCCTTAACCCTCCGTTGCCCTGGGTACAAAACTTAAATTGTGAGCCCACTTGGTACTTGCATATAATGTGTACATACTGAGTAGCCACACTGGGCCAGACCAATAGTTCATCTAACCCAGTGTTCTGTTTCCAACAGTGGCAAATCCAGGTCACAAGTACCTGACAGAAATCCAAATAGTAGGAACATTCTATGTTACCAATTCCAGGGCAAGCAGTGACTTCCTTCATGTCTAGAGACAAAACTACGGGCCTTCTCTATCGCTGCCCCATCCTTGTGGAACACTCTACCTGGATACCTGAGATTATGTGAAGATACTCAACAATTCAAGTGGTTGCTGAAAAATGAATCTGTTTGTAAAGGCTTTTTCAGCCACATGAGGACTTATCTGTACGACTCTTTTCAATTTTTTTCCTCTTTTTCATTTCTCTCTTCGTTTCAGCTATAACCAGTTTACTGACCATGTTTCTTCATCATATGATTGCAACTGCTACCGATCTAAGTCTATGTATGTGACCATTGTTACCTGCCTTGGATAAAGGCGGGATAGAAATGTAGGAAATAAATAAATAATGTCTATCTCAAATTAAAGATTATGAACTTTTCCTCCAGGAACTTGTCCAAACCGATGTTACCACATCCTCTGGCAATGAGTTCCAGAGCTTAACTATTTGTTGAGTGAAAAAATATTTCCTGCTATTTGTATTTCCATGTAACTTCATTGAGTGTCCCCTAGTCTTTGTACCACTCAGGATTTTGCAGACCTCAATCACATCACCCCTAAGCCATCTCTTTGCCAAGCTGAAGAGCCCTAACCTCTTTAGCCTTTTCTCATATCAGAAGAGTTCCATCGCCTTTATCATTCTGGTCACTCTTCTTTGAACCTTTTCTAATTCCAATATATCGTTTTTGAGATACGGCAAATGACACTGCATAAACCTGTAGCGCTACAGAAATGATCAGCAGTAGTAGGAGTAAAATTTGAGTGGAGTCCAAAATGTCTGGCTTGACTCTATTGATCAAGAATGAACCAGCCTGAAAATGATTTGCAGTCATTATATTGGAAGCTAATTGATCATGATTAAACTGAGAGTGACAAGATGACAGCTTTAGATAGAGCCCTGTAATAACTCAGGGGCCCTTTTACTAAGCTACGGAAAAAGGGGGCCTGTGTTAGCGTCAGCGCTTGTTTTTGATGCGCGCTGAAGTCCCCTTTCACTGCAGTAGGTAAAAGGCTGTATTTTTTTCCCCCAAAAGAAATGGCTGCGCGTAAGTGAACCACTTACTGTGCAGCCATTTCAGGAGGGAGCACTTACTGCCACCCACTGAGATGCTAGTAAGGGCTCCTGTGCTAACCCGGTGCTGCCCAGTTACTGTCGGGTAAGCACCGGTGCTACAAAGATAAAAAATATTTTCATAGTGTTGGAAATGGCACGCATTGGGGGTGGGAACTACCGCAGGGCTCTTGCAGTAACTTGGTGGTCGTTCCGGATTGGTGAGTGGTAAGCCTGCATTAGGCATACCACCACTTAGCAAAAGGGCCCTGAATGGTGCATGTCCTATTTTATACCTAAGGGCCATGTTGCACACACTAATGTCCATTAGTGCGCACTAAGCTTTAGTAAAAGTTGTGCTAAGATTTAGGTGCTCCAATGCCATACATTTAGCATCAATTTTATAATGGCTTCTTCGCGCCAACATACCATTATAGAATACTAGTGTAAGTCAGCACTGGTACGCATAAAGTTAAGTGCCAACAGTTACACCACATCAGTGGTAGTTGTAACTGTTGGTATCTAAATTTGCCTGAAGTGTGCATAACTTTAGTATTTTATAAATTATGGGTATTCCAGAGACATGGTATAACAGAGAGAGGGAGCGAAGCACAAAAAAAGCCAAGAGACAAAACAAAAAGCACCAAGGGCCTTCAAAAAAAGGGGGGATAAAGTCTTTAATTGTAAATGTTGATGATGCAATACTTAAATGGATCTGTCACGGTCCGTGTTTCGGCGCCTAGCGCCTGCGTCAGGGGTCACAAGAAATAGCTGACAACATGAGGCAGTATTGTGAAAACAATACAATGTTTAGAAGCAATATACTGCAATGTTGTGTGGTCCCCTTAACACAAAATTGATCGATATTCTGATTAAACACACGCAGTCCTTCAGACCCAGACTCAATCAGGGACTGCGTGTGTTTAATCAGAATATCGATCAATTTTGTGTTAAGGGGATCACACGACATTGCAGTATATTGCTTCTAAACATTGTATTGTTTTCAGAATACTGCCGCATGTTGTCAGCTATTTCTTGCGACTCCTGACACAGGCGCTGGGCGCCGAAACATGGACCGTGTTGGGTCCATTTAAGTATTGCATCATCAACATTTACAATTAAAGACTTTATCCCCCTTTTTTTGAAGACCCTTGGTGCTTTTTGTTTTGTCTCTTATTCCAGCGACATGCCCATGATCTGCCCATCTTCCACCCAAGTTTATACCCTTCTTGCAATTAAGCACTAGACCAGTGGTTCCCAAATGAATATTCATGAGAAAGGTTTGCATGCAGTGGAGACAGTGCATGCAAATCTCTCTCATGAATATTCATTGTGGATATCCTGAAAACCTGATTGGCTGGGGTGCCTCCATGGCCAGGTTTGGCAACCACTGCACTCAACAATGCTGGCACACATGTTATAGAATAGCACCTAGCACTTCCATGCGTAACGGTACCAATCATGTACATAAATGCTATTATTCAGTAACTTATGTGTACAATTGGTACCTATCTTTTGGTGCCAGTTGATAGAATTGCCCTTAATGCCTTCACCTTTTCTTGTCTAATGCTTGCATATCGATTCACTTAGAGGCGCTGAGCCAAAGAGCAGCTCAATCCCTGAATGTTGTTAATGGATTTAGCAAATCACACACCATCTCCTGTAGAGTGAGCAGATGATGGCATATATACACAAAGCATTTTAATGTGATCTTGTGTTTTAAACTTTCACAAACACAAAGCATTTTGGGATCTGTAATCATGTTTTTAGCAATAAATCAATTATGTAATACATTTACAAACATCAAACTACCACACAATAAGTTTAGAAATGTAAAACAAAAATCTAGGGGTACCCAAAGGTTCCGTAGTAAGTTACTATATCACTACAAACTTCAATGGAGCACATATGAGCTGAGAGGAGTCGGAGTGTAGAGTGTCTGGACATAATTCAATGGCTGGTACAGTGGAATTTGAGGTTTTAAAATAGGACTTTCTTGGAACACTCTTGAGGAAGGGGGAGAGAGAGCACATACAATGGAAGTTCTGTGTTCCTCCCTGTTCTGTTCTGGATGATAAATTGTCTATCCAGCGAGGAGGGAACACTCACTGAGTCTTGATGCCCAGAGATTATCTTTGAGAGTTCTAGGGAACCAGGTAAGATTTTCAAACAAGACTTTATCTCTGTTTTGGTGTTGTAAAGAGCAAAGAAGGAAGACTTCAACCCTCTCACCCAGGGTGCTTCCTTCAGTGTTGCAGTGGAGAAAGAGTTTCCAACTAGAAACAAGAGAGAAAGAGTTTCTATCTGCAGATGAGGGGACTATTGGATATTAAGGAGTAATTCCAAAGTGAAAAAAAGGGACCTCTGGAATAGTCTGAAGTTGTTCTTATTAGTAAGGGATGCCTCTAGATGTTTTTAAAGTTTTGAATTGATTGTTTTAATTTACTTTATGAATACCACCAGAAGAAATATTTTTGTTATGACTATGATACAGCAAGTTAAATATCAGTAATGTCCATGCATTCTGGAACACAATAGCTGGTGTGGAGTTATCACTATTACAAGATCATAGAAGTGTCTCAGTTATCCTAAGGGCTCTGAAGCAATTTCCCCCCACTGGAGGAACCTGGGGGAATCCCATGGGTTGTATGATAGCCCAGAGAAGCCAGGAGAAGTAGGGGATGACACAATGATTTCCACACAGGGAGTAGTATAATGAGAAGACTCTCTATTGTGTATTGTGGCACCAAAAAAAAAAAGACCCGATATTTGAGGTGGATGTTTTGAACTATTGCTTCACAACTGTGCAACTCTTTTTCCTGTTTGTCCAGAATAACCTGTGGTTTTTAAGAGGCACCAGATCTACACGTTTGGTGTTTCAAATTTGTTCTGTGACCCCCGAGGCAGGCAGTTTTGTACCATCGAAACATGGCCCTGTGTCAGTATTTCTTTTGGTGCCACAATAAGAGTCTTCTCAGTATACTACTCCCTGTGTGGAAGTTGTTGTGTCATCTCCTACTTCTCCTGGCTTCTCTTGGATCTCCATAGGGGTATTTCCAGCCTTGCTCTTTGGTTCCTTGTATGATACCCATGTCTAGTGAGCAGAGAATTTATTCTAGCATAAGTAAAATTGAGAAGTACATGTGCTACAAATTCACATGGTCCTCTGCACTTTGTAGTTCATAATGGGGAAGATGGCTACCATACTGGTGGGTGATCATTGTGGGTTAGGTTGTTTTACAGCAACAGGTACTGTCCTATCAAAAGTCCTATTATATGCTATGAAAATCCCTTTGATTCCACACTTCTTTTTGTATGCCTCTATCCATTGTTTTGACCTGTATTTAATCCTACTAATTAGCAATGAATTTAGAAGAATCCTGAGGATAAAATGGATTTTACATGTCAAAGCAGGCATGACAGGATCATTCAACTTATTTCATTACCTTTAAGCTATGTGCTGTCATTAATAGCTTGTTTGATTCTTTTATTAAATTTCAATCAATCAACCACACCACCACAGAATCTAACCCCACGGTATGACTAATACTCCTGAATATCAGTCAGCAAATGTGAAAATTTTCACCGTGGAGCTCTTATTAGCGAGAAAATGGATTAGAAGAAAGTTAAACACTAATAAGTAGTATTACATACACACATTTATTTACATACACACAATGAAGTTATAAGAATGTAGATGATGGTTAGAAACACGCCAACCAACAAAAATAGAAACCCCACTCTTCCAGTACAATAGAGACCTGAACTTTGCCATGGCTACTGAAAAAGCTACTGCACATGAATGCAAACCCCTTGCATGATATTTTCAGACATGGTGACAGTTGTTTGGAGATGTCAGTTCATAAGATACTCTGCATTTCCTATTCATAATTCAATCTACTTAAATATATTTGACCAGGTGAGTAGACATGACCTGAAGGCGGTTAAAGCTCATATTTTTGTAGATGGCCCCGGGGTGCAATTTGTAGTTTGCAATTTTTATCCCTGGGCATTCATTTTAAATAACTCTACTGGAAAGAAAAAGGTGATGTAAGTTGATCTTGGGAATGATTGCAAGCTGGGTGGCTCCTGAGTTGCAATCACCTAACATTTGGGAGCATAATACTCAAATAAATGCTTCCATTGGTGCCTGAAGTTCTATTGCTTCAAATTTGGGATTTGACATTAAAAAAAGAAAAAGAAAAAAGGATCTGAAATGCAGATATTGTGAACTGTGCTTTGATTTTGCAGTAACTGGCCTTCACTTTAGTCTGAGTATCCAGTAAATACCACTTAAAATAATTTATTTTTCTTCAAACAGAATCACATCCTGCTTAGAGACATTATTTCGTTTCCTATAGAATCTAATGGGTTTTGTATCAAGGAAGAAGTTAGAGTATGTTATCATAAAACCAATGCACACTACAAACCGTCTGGGTTAAAGGGTTATTCTTCACTGTACCTTTGATTACTGGATGAGATAAGAGGGGCCTGGGATTTAACCACTTTCTGGGTAGTAGTAGTGGTATAACTGGTTCCCCTCTGACTTGTCTCCGTCCCCACCTTTATGGAGTAACCTTTGGAGGCTACTGACTTAGTTTTGCCAAAGTTGTCATCCATGGTGCTTGACTTAGAAGGATGCCAAACATGTGAGGTCACGCACTGTGCACCAGAAGCACCTGCAGAGCTGCGTAACAAAAATTACAGACTGTGTGCATGTATATTTCACACAATTCTGGCAGACCTTGGAGAACGTGATGGCAGGCTTCAGGAAATGGCTTTTCACTTCTATTTTTCAAGTTTCCTAGGCCTATTAATGTGGCTATAAAATAATTAATTCTGAACTTGTACTCTTTGTATACAGTGCTTAATAGAGAAAAGAGCAGCACTAACCTATCAGTGTGTTTGTTCGTTGCCTAATTCTTTAAAAACTAATCCTTACATTTTGTTATTTTGCTAAAATGTTTACTTCTTCAGATTCATTTTCATTAATACACATGTACCTTTCCTTATGGCCAGGTTCCTTGTTATTCAATATCTCTTTCCTTGATCCAACTCTACAGCTGTTCATGCTATATTTATATCTTGCATGTATCAGTGCAATGCCAAAGGATCTGATGACTGTCAATCTTGTAGTGCCTTAATTTTCTTAGATCTATAATAGTTGGACGTCTATAAATATCCAAAGCTTTAAAAAAGTTTTAAAATGTTAAAATCTCCACATGAAATTTAATAACAATCAGAAGTACTACTACTACAGAGACAATTATGTTTTTTGGATTGACAAGTGCCAATTGAAGTATTAAAATTTTTTTTGTAGTAATGCTGCTTTAATAAATGTATACATACAATTCAATCCATCAATATTCAACATGGATAGATAGATATTTCTTGGTAAAGCTTACGACTGCACAACAAGATTAATCATGCATTATGCACTGGGTGGTCTTGTAACAAAGGCGCTCGCTAGCGCTTTTAGTGCACACTAAAAATGAGTGTGCACTAAATGCTAGAGATGCCCATATATTCCTATGGGTGTCTCTAGCATTTACCATGTGCTAATCAGCACATGCTAAAAACTTTACCATGCCTTTCTAAAAGACCTCCTAGATTTGTATCATAATTGTGGTTTAACCATATAATCATATATACTATAATCACTGTAATCATATATACCCATTTAAGCACTATAATTATGTATACCCAGTTAAAGATCTATGTGACTTTCATAAAACAGGGCATAGAAGCTGTTGAAGTCTGAAGGCTTACAATTTCCTGACTTTTGATATGGCTGAAGGAAAGAGATGGGATAACAAAGAAAATCTACCTATGTAAGTCTCTAAGGTTTTCTAGTTATGCCACTCTTTACCCATTCAAGAGCAGCTCTCACATGAGACCTTTCTTAGACAAATGACTTCTGTAGAAATGTTATACTATTTTGTGTTTGTGTTTTTATGTATGTTTTATTTTGTAAATCGCCTACTTATGCTAATGCCTTCTTCTGAGTCAACTACTTGCACACATGCCAGAAAAGATATGTATATGAGAACGTGCCAGTATAACAAAGACATAGATACTCACTTAAAAGAAATAGTTCCCTATCTCTTCTTGCAGTATTTCAAAAGTACACTTTGCAAGCAGTCATATATACTCTGAATAATAATAATAATTATTATTATTATGATTATTTTAATGTAGCATTCCTCCAGTGTCCTTAGCGAGCAGGGGTTTCTCAACAGATCCCAAGGTTCTTCCATGGTGGGTGGGGAGGGGAAAGCACTGATTCAAAACCCTTGGGAGTTACCACTAATCTCTGATTTCTCAATAATGACTTCTCACACAGCAGTGGTGTTCCATCATAACATTTTCTTCTTCAATTAAAATAACTTGACATTTTGCATATTTCTTTGGAGTGGCATCCAAAATTCAAGTCTTTATGTTCAATTAGCAATCTGTACTTCCCTTTGTCATTTTCTTTGGGTTCCCTCTGTTACCTTCTGGATTTTTAGACTCTCTCTAGGGGGCCTCCTGTCAACTACAAAGGATTTCTTTTGTACCTGGGATCCATTGCTTGCTTCCTATGACTTTCTCCACTCTTCTCCTTGAAGCAGGACAGCACACTTTCCTCTGACTTCTCTGGATAAGTACTGGATGGATAACTCTAACCTTTCTACTCCCAAGTAGCACCAACTGGGCATTCACTCCTCCAAGGAGTTTCTGCCAAGTTGACACTGAGTCCCTCAGGTTGAATGACACAGATATGAACTTCAAGATTTTCAACATTCTCTGGATCACCTCCAGCATAACATCAATCTCCTGGCTTCCAAAAATCTTACTATTAGGCTTTCTCCCACAAGGGTCAAGAACTCGGAAAGAATGAAGTCTTTGACCAGTACATGGGCAACCTCTTTCCTTTTTCAATAGGAAGGAATGTGGACAAATTTTTCTTCCAGAAGTAAAATTACAAAACAGTAAGAACTAACTTACCAGACCTTAAAAGTGGTCTATTCTCTAATCTCTCTGTGAGCTCCAAAGATCTATCATAAAATTGTCAAGCTTACAGATCTACTGCAGGGCAGATGAGGCCAAGAAGCTTCTTTTCTTGAGCTCTCTTCCCACTCCTCTGCTTTGCTTTTCTATTCTAGAGAGCATTGGCCCATTATAGAAACCTCAAGTATGAATGGTGTGGAAAGATGGCACACTTTTCTTGTCTATTCTGCCTAGCAAATCCCTTCTACGAGAAAACACTAATCAGTTTATATCCCTTTGAAATCCTGTTATTTCATTGAAAACTCCAGTTAATTATTGTTAAATCTTTAATAATCTCACCTTGCAATCATCTGAACTCCTGAAATGAATCATGTGAATAAGAGAGTCACAACTGACCTTATAATCAGTATATCTGAATGACGATGACACCATAGATATGTTATACAGATTTTGCTTGAACTAATTGGGTCTCTATTCCATATTGGTAATTTCTGATAATGTTAGGAACATAGGCTAATGAGAGCTCAATAAATTGTAGGGAAACATTAAATAACTACAAAATTATAAATATCATTAATATTTTTGATAATTGAGACTATTCGATTAATGAAATTAGTTTTGCTTGCTGTGTATACTTTTGAATTACTACAAAGAAAACAAGATACATGCAGTTTTCATTTAGTAATTATTCTGCATAATGCAAAGGTTATAGTTCTCTACTCATACATAATCTCTTTCTGTCAATGAAGAATGTGTCACTGGGCTGAGTCACAGGAATATACATTGCAAACAGCCATATTAAACCCAGTAAGGATATCATGTTGGGAAAGTAACACTACAGAATCAACTGCCTGAGCCTGTTGGTAAATAACACACACTCACATGGGTATGAAAAGCCAGGAAAGATGAAACTGATCCCTATTTTTTATTGGTGATCTGAAGTCCAGCAATGCCAAGAGGCTTCTGATGATAACCTAAGATTGTAGCACTAGCAAGCTGAGAAGCGTCCTCATTGCCTTTTTTTGAATGGGACTCCATTCCTTATAGCGTTAGACTGATTTTTTTGTTCCTTTCTGCAATAATTTCATCATTTGCATGGTAATTCAGCCTCTTCTAGGACAGGTACCTTCAGACCTCAGCTAGCTCTGAAGTGATTGAACAGTTAGTTGAGAAATGCATTGAGTTGTATAATCTATTCTTGTACATTGGGGAGGAAGATATTGAATAAAGTGTTGATTTGCCTTGCCTAGTGCTCAGTAATCAAACAGATTTGTTTATACAAACCTCTCCTGATTAAAAAAAACAACACAAAACATGAATGAGCACTACCAAAAGCACGCAGGCTTCCAACAATATTTTAAATCATAGTCTTTTCAAATAATAAGTGGAATTGAGGATTTAGTTTTTTGTTCATAGAGGGAGAGGACTGATTTTTGAATTTGGAAAAATAAAAGTGTGGACATCTAGATTAGGCCTACTTCATCAACCAACCCCCAAATGAGAAAACCTTGAAAGCAAAGTAGAAAAGCATGTATGTATTTATCATGAGAAGCACTACTCAGTTATTGTCAGGCAGATTTTGGCTCAAGGAAAATGATAATAACTATTAGAGAATCATTGGCACAGTCAAGTTTTCAACTCAGAATTCTTGACTTTTAGTCTCTATGAAGCCATGCCTCTTTCTAGGGCTGTCTTATGAGGCCTTGGGAAAACATTTGAAGGTGAGGCCTTTCTTTAGAAATTTACCCCCTAATTCTATTAACTTGGGCACCCGAAAAACTGGGCATCCAATTTAAAGAATAAGGTCAGTTGCGTGTGCAATTTAATTTAATAATTGGCTGTTAATTGGAGTTAACAGCCAATTATTGGCTTAATTTGATTTTAATTGGCATCAATTGACAGTACACATGCAACTGACCTCATTCACCATTCTAGAAGCTGCCTGCTCAATTTCTCTCTTGCTATGAGTTATGCAGACATGTTATAGAATACTAGGGGTTATGCGCCTAACTGCCAACAGTTAGGCCTGAGCACTTACACCAGCCTTTGACATGGCATAAGTGCTCATACTTAAATTTCGACATCATTTACAGAATTTACCTTTTTAAATGTGTAAACACAAGGTCTGTCCAGTTGACTGATATTGCATTTACTTTTTGTTTGATACTGTGTTGAAGATCTTGTGTTTTGGGCACCCTGTTATGCAAGGGCCTAGGCTGCTATTATGTTTTGTCCCATAGGAAAAGACCCACATGGCAGTTCATTTAGGTGATTTATAGAACACTAGATAACTGTCAAGGTTATAATTTTGAGAATACTTTGTGGACACATGGAATAAACAGAGAATGGAGTAAACGTTACCTGGTTTCAGCTGCCACAGCCACATTTTCTTTGCCGCTGTGAAAGGAGGGGAGAGGGTGAATAACGCAAGTGAAAACACCAAGGGATAAAGCTTGAGGAATCATAGCAAAAGGTAGCAGGAGAGCACTGATGTTTGGTTGCCAAATCAATCTAAGAGCTGATCTCTGTGTTTGGAGTTCTGGTCAGATTAATACAATACAGCAGGCTTCATATTCTGTACAACTTTAAAAATAGCTTGAACCCTCCAGGATGAAGCCATCATACATATGACATTTAAACACTTTCAAAGGCTGTGCTCATACACTAAAGATAGGGGGGCAGTATGTCATTATTTGTGCACATCGTAAAATGGGGATTCTGGGAAGAAATCACAATTTGTACATGATCAATGGATTATCTTACAGCAAACATTTGTTTATATTTTCCATAGATATAAAGATGTTGGTTAACAGAAATTTTACTGAAGTGGCTCTATCAGCAATAAAACTAACCCCCTCCCCAGGGATCTAAATTTGTTGAAAAATGATCTTCAACTAGAACAACAAATGTGTTTGACAGCTAACATGATTTACCCTACAGTTTGCTTGTTGTTTGAATTACTTTCTTGGTGAAATCTGCTCCCACATAAAGAACTGTTTGTTCAAAATTCAGTTTGGAAACTGATTTATATTGACTGAAGGTGAATACTGAAGAAGGAATATATGCTTTGTGTCTAGGCAGGGAAATGGGGTAAACCACCAGGGCCAACTTGTTGGTAGATGTCTGGAACACCCTCCCAGGGGAGATGGGACAAAAAGTGACCAAATTCAAAAATGCATGGGATAATCACAGAGGATCCCTATGTATGTATGTATAGAAAGAGCATGGAATTGAAAGCATAATTAAATGACCTTCACATTTTAAACAGGGTATATAAAAGTGTAAGCTGCACAGAGCAGCAGGTACAACTCTGGCCACCTTGTTGGGTATTTAAAAAAACCCAAGAACTTACTACAGAATTATAAGAGAACACTCTCAAAATACCATACTGTGGATCACTCAATATACTATTGCAAATAAGTATCACAAAAATTGGAGGAAAGACCTCAAAAAGCCTGTGGTGCTTACAAGTTTTCAGAAAAAAAAAGCATTCACTAGGGCTCAAACTCATCACTGGCCAAAAACCTCCAAAATGACACTTGACCAATCGCATCGCTGCGCCCTCAACATCATCACGTTTGACGCGAGAGCGGGGCATACATCGATCTAAGTGATGACGAATGGAGGGAGTGTGAAGCAGGCAGGCTGTAGGTCACACACAGCGAGGGAGCCAGCCAGCCACTCTGTACATCACGGGGCGGGGCGAGGCGACCATGACCACCCTCAAGCACGGAGGGTAAGTCCACCAACAAGGGGAGGGGAATGGTAACCAAAGCGCCTTGCTAGCGCCCGTTTTGTTGGCCTCAGAAAAGGGCCTTTCTTACTAGTAAGTTAGAAAACCTCCAACCAATATGTTAATACGCTTAATAACCTACTATCATAAGGTGAGAAACTTATCTTATTATGTTCTCTCTCTTGTTATACACAGGCAACATTCAACTAGGCTGTATCCGTAACTGCGGCAGGAGAGCACTGATGTTCTATACAGTACCAAAGATTCATAAGAACATGGCAGCCCCCCCAGGGCAACCCATAGTGGCCTCTAGAAACTCTATGTTGGAACCACTCTCTCAATATTTAGACTGGTTCCTCAGTCCTGTTGTACAAAGCAGTCTTTCATATTTAAGAGACAGTACCCATTTCCTGACAATACTTGATGGAATACCCTCTGAGGCTCATCCTCTGCTGATGGTTACACTAGATGTAACTGCTCTATACACTTCCCTACCTCAACAAGACTGTTTACGGATCATTGAAGATTGTTTAGAAAGTAGAGCTTGTCCTCATCAAGTACTAACCCCCTTTTTGATGGAACTAGCTAAGATCGCGTTAACTAAATCCTTTTTTCTATTTAGATACCAGTTCTATCAACAAGTTAAAGGAGTAGTGATGGGGGCCACTTGTGCCCCTTCGATCGCTTGTTTGTATATATGGTCCAGTTCGAAGAGCGATGGTTGCTAAGGAATCCTTGGAAGCATTTTATCTACACATGGCATCGCTACATAGATGACGTATTTATGCTGTGGAGAGGAAGCAAGGAACAACTACAACAGTTCTTTTCTTGGTTGAATGACAGAGATGTCCATATACAGTTTACTATGCAACAAGCAAGTACCCAAATTAATTTTTTGGACGTTTTAGTCACCCAAACACAACAAGCATTTAATACAGAAGTCTATATTAAACCAACAGATCGCAATACTTTTCTACATTTTCAAAGCAATCATCCACAAGCTACTAAAAAAAGCGTACCTTTTTCACAGCTCTTAAGATTTTTGGCAGATTTGTAGTGACATTAGGTCCTTTAAAAAGCAGTTGAAATATTTAATGCAGAAGTTCAGTGAAAGAGGATATCCTAATGAAGTCCTACAAACATCCTATGTTAGGGCAAAGTATAATCATAGGAATACCTTATTACAGCCTCGCATCAAAGAACCTGACCATAATCTGCAAACCTGTGTGCTTCGGTATACTTATGGTACCAATGCAGCAGTACAGATTTTAAAACAACATTGGAGAATGCTGCAAACCCATCCCGTGTTTCGGGAGCATCAATTGAGGATAGCCTATTCACGTAGTACAAATCTCAGAGATCAACTACAATCTCAGCAGACTACTCAACATACAGCAAACACAGGAGGACATAGAGAATGTGGTAAATGTGTGTTTTGCCCAAATATGATTAGAACAAGGTCATTCATTAATCTGGGGGATCAGAAGGAGTATAGGTTGGGATACAATACTAATTGTGAAACTACTCATGTAGTTTATATTCTAGTCTGTCCCTGTAAAAAACTATATGTGGGCAAGACCACACGTGTCTCAATGACCACAAATTTAATTTATGTCATCACAGAGCAGAGGCGCCCCTAGTGGCACACAGTATGTTAGTACCACATATTTTTGAGGACTTTAAATGTATTGCAATTGATCATATAACACCATTGATAAGAGAAGGAGATCGAGACCGTAAACTCCAGCAGGTGGAACAGCACTGGATCTACAGGTTACAATCCTTGGCCCCTATGAGACTGAATAATCGTATTGAATGGGGAGCCTTTATTTAAGGGTTATTAGATCCCCGTAATAGATGGCTGGCCCTTTAAGTAATTAGTCATTCTCGCGATAGGGAGAGCGAAGGTTTAAAAATAGACAGCCACTATGCAGGTAGCTCTGGCGTAGCAAGATGGCTGGATACAACTAGGTAAGCGTTACACAGCTTGATCCCGTTGCCACATTCCATATATTGCCCCCTCGTACTAACTGATGTATTTTTATATTGTAGGACTTTGAATGGCCGTGGATTTCGCTCCTTAAGAAGCTAAAACGAAACGTTCTGTAGAGCGTTCCCAGTCGCAGTTATGGATACAGCCTAGTTGAATGTTGCCAGTGTATAACAAGAGAGAGAGAACATAATAAGATAAGTTTCTCACCTTATGATAGAAGGTTATTAAGCCTATTAACATATTGGTTGGAGGTTTTCTGACTTATGAGGAGCTCATGCATTATCCACTTTGGGATGAACTTCCAGTGACAGTGGATGTAAAGCATTCAGTCATTCATTGTGTGCCCACACAGAATGTTGAGCGTCTGAAGTCTTTTTTCCTTCTTAAATGATAACGACATTATAAGTAAGAGGGTTACTTGCGTGGAAAGATATAACGTATGATATAACATAGCAATGCAAGCACAGGTCAGTTTTTCTTAGGGAATGAGAACTTGCAGGTAATGCAACTTTATATGATGTGTTCTAAAAGATTGTCTACCCTGTTCCCTTGAATTATCACATCACTTGTGTGGGTGTTGCTAATGGATGATCTCACATCATTTTTGAAACGTTGACAGATACTCCATGATTCCGCTGGTCCTAATCATATTAAGAACATCACTAATGATACACACACATAACATATTCCATGATGAATAGAAGTAACAGTGGGATAAATCATTATCTTTTCAATTTTATAGGTACAGAATATTCTCTTTAAAAGACTTTTTGGTAATGCAGTATTTTTAAATTGGTCATGAGGGGGTGTTCATTTTTATTGTTTGTTTATTGGGTTGATTGGCGGGTTTTTGTAATTGTTTTTCTATTCTGCTTTGTTTATTTCTGTTGGTATAATGATCATAAACTGTCTTGTTGCAATTTTATTTGCACAGGCAGACTATAAGTTATTTTAAATTACATCATTAAAACTCTATTCCTTAAACCTATCTTATTGATTAGGTGCAAATTTAATGATTATACTAAAAGATAAAAAAAATTACTGTAGGTAAAGGAATATCATGGGTTGTATTAAAAAGCTCTCCAGGCACTGTAAATTATGAAGTAAGTTTTCCCAGACCAGATTTGTTCAGTGCATAGTTTGGATCACTAAGGGGCCCTTTTACTAAGCTGCATAAGCGCCTACGTGCACCCAATACGCACCAATTCCGAGTTACCACCCGGCTACTGCGTGGCCCGGATGGTAATTTCATTTTTGATGCACATCTGATAAGCGTGTCAGAAAATATTTTTATTTTATGGTGCACGTTAACCATTACTGCCCGTTAACGCGTGAGACCTTACCGCTAAGTCAATGGCTCACAGTAAGGTCTCAGACCCCAAATGGATGCGTGTCAATTTTCATTTTGACGCACATCCATTTTCAGCCCCCTCCAAAAAAAAAGCATTTTTTACAGGTGCGCTAAAAAATGATTCTGCGTGTAGCCAAAACACACGCCTACACTACTGCAGGCCATTTTTCAGTGCACCTTAGTAAAAGGACCCCTAAAGCTTTTGTTGAGTTAGTAAGATCTGATTTGTGACTGTTGATTTAAATCATGAATCACTACGGGCCCTGTTTACTAAGCCACGCTAAGGGCACATTAGCGTTTTTAGTGCGCACTAATGATTAGCACATGCTAAACGTTAAAGTCGCCCACAGGAACATATGAGCAACTCTAGCATTTAGCGCAAGCTACAAACACTAGCGCACCTTTGTAAACAGGGCCCTATATTTTTTCCCACCACTCAGCTTAGTTTTACCACATCAGTGAACACTCCTCTGAACACTGAATGAAAAGCTTAATAATTTTGGTGTCAGTTGATACAATAGCAACTAAGGCAACTGCTGAACAATAAGAAAAAAAAAAAAACACCAAACAAACCATCAGTGAAAGATAAGTAACAAAAATTTAGGGACCCATTTACAAAGCTGCAGTAAGCACTAACGTGTGCTTAAAGCAGCGAAAAATGGTATACCGCAGGGCGCCATGAGGCTTCCCACAGTAATTTTGCCATGTGCATGCACTAGCCACACACTAAAAAATTATTTTTTGGTGCAGTAGGTGTGTCTGGGGACAGAGAGTGAGTGTGTTCTGCGCTAATTGGTAAGCGCAGCTATATTATCACGCGCTAACCAATTAGCGTAGGTTTAGTGCATGAGTCCCTACTGCCTACAAAATAGGTGGCAGTAGAACCTCAACTGCTAATGGCCATGCACTAATGTGAACATTAGCACATGGCTATTACTGAAAAATGCAGACAATCGGCCATTTTACCCCAGCAGTAAAAATGGCCTTAGTGCATGGGAATGACCTGCGTAAGGACGTGCTAAGGCCCCTTTTTACCGCTGTTTGGTGAAAAAGGGCCCCTTATTTCCTTATTCTAATCTCTTTATCTCCCTGAAATGTGAGCTAATGAGCATTTTTGTTTTGTTTGCCTAAAAGTTATTATATGTGTGTGTATTGAGTCACAAATATTACTCATTTCTTTGCTTGTTTTGGTTAACATGTATTTTTGGGGAAAATGTATTGCAATTTTATGTATGATTGACAGTCTTATGCACTATTATTATCATATAAGCATTAAGTATTGCTTGGCATGCAATGAGTAAACAGCTTCTTAAAAAAAATAGATACAATTCATGTCCTGGCAATCAAACTGTAGGGTTTTCACATAGCTTTGTATTTCTTGTAGTCTCCTCTAAAGATTTGGCAGACCAAACACTGTTCATCATGGATGAAACTGATTATCACAGGTGGTACTCATGCACAGCTAGTCTGAAATATGATAGAGAGCATTAGAGGTGACATTCTGTGGAAAATAAGAGGCATTGGGATAACATACCAAGAACCAAAGTTCATGCAATGGTTAAAAAAAATATCACTCTATCAGCTAGAAATGAGAAGTGCAGCATATTTCCTGTGTAGCAGTGCTTGAAGACAGAATCCAAACTGAGGTGACAAGCAGTTACGTGTCAGACTTCTAGCAGCATTAGGCCTGTTGGTATTTGTTAATCCTTCTCCCCCCCCCCCCAACCCCATTGCAATGGCAACTACAGCTGCTTTAACTGACTATGGATGTATGAGGTACTACTGAGCGATGATAGCAGGGGAGTTTATGAAGGTTTGAGAGAGAGAGAGAGAGGGAGGCCAACAAAAGCAGACACACAGAGAACAAAGTGTAGGGAAACGTTTCTACACTCTTCAAGCCTCTAGCCTGTTGCTGCTGGAGTCTTCATCAATTTTAGCTCTCCAGCATTCACCTAATATGTTCATGTCTCCAGCAAATGCAGATGGTTTCTGGTATGATGTCTGGAGAAATCTCCAGAGCTAGAGCTGGAAGATCTTGGAGAGTGAGTGATGCCTAACATGGAATGATGCATGTCACAGAGAAGCACACTGAGGTTTCCCTCCCCCCCCCCCCCCCCCCCCAAAGGCCTAGTATTAAAGATTAACACTGGGCATATACATTACTCCTCAAAACTGTTCATTAACGACTGGTTTACTAAGCATTAGTGAATCAGGCCTGTAGTTGCTGCGCACATAAAGAGTAATTTTACAAATTATTTTTGCACATAAAGAGGTCCATTCAAGAAAGATTGTCTAAAGATAGGCGCCTAAATTTCATGCAGTGAGCGCAAATTCTATAACGACAATTAAGTGTGTAATTACCATTAAAGAATATCAGCGTAAGTTGGCATTTACATGACTATGGCAGGTGTAAATACAGCACCTTGAGCACAAAACTAAAGTGCGCACTAGAATATTCGGAGTATTTAAGACCCCCCATGCCCCTCCCACATGAATGCCCATTTTGCAGTTACGCAATTTCCCCTGGATTCTATATATAGTGCATCGGGTAGCATGTGTAAATTTGTGCGCATGACAAGTTTATGCACACTACTCAATTAATTAATGAGCCACTTTGTCGTGATAAGTGGCCGATAATGACCACTCATCATCACTAATTGGAATTTACGCACGTGTGCTTTGCTAGACGTATTTTACAAATCGGCATGCATAAATTCCAATGCACGCAGCTGAAAAGGGGGGTGCAGTCAGGGGAAGAGTGTGGGCATGCTGAGCCTATCAATCACATCTACATGCGTGACTACAGAATTTGAACCCGCCTGTGTAGATGTAGGCGCACGCATTTACACCACCTTTTCACTGGCCCTGTTTATTAAGTTGCACTAGCGTTTTTAGTGTGGGCTAATATTAGCAAAAATTGTAATAACGAAAAATGTTTTTCATTGAGGATAAGTATTATATCCAAAAACATGGAATAGCGATGGGGGCAACTGTAGCACCAACTATAGCTTGCATCTATATGGCCAATTTTGAAAGTAAATATATGCACAACTGTAGATTCAAGAGATATATAAAAATCTGGAAGCGATTCATTGATGACGTCTTTTTGGTATGGTCAGGGGACAATACACAACTGAATGCATTTTTAAGTTATATCAATGAATGTGACCAATATATCAAGTTTGAGTCGTTGAATGGAGGTTTTTCGATAAACGTTTTGGATATGTATCGGTTTCGAGCTAGGGGATATCCTCATAAAATAATCAAAAAAGCACATAAGAGAGCTTCTAACACACATCAACAATGGATACTACTACCGAAAGTGAAACGAAAGGATCAGCGAGGTATGTTTACATGTGTGTTGCCATATGCCTCCCGTACAGGACAAGTTAAGAACATAATTAAAAAACATTGGCCGATATTATCTCTACTCAATTTCAAAGAGGATTTGCTATTTGCATACACGAGAGCTAAAAATACTGGGGAATTATTATGACAGGGTTTAGGAGATGATAGAAAAATGACAGCCTCAATTGAAGGAGGACATAGACCATGTTTACGGTGTGTTTATTGTAAATACATTTGGCAAACACAATAGGTGCAACATCCTGTAACGGGAAAACCCTATAGAATTTTATCCAACACAGATTATGAATCATCTCAAGTAGTTTATGGGATAGTATATCCATGTGGAAAATGGTATATCGGCTATACAACGAGGAAGATAAAGCAACGAATAGCCGAGCATATTAGTAACTTGAGGATTCGAAAGAGGGAAGCCCCTTTGGTAGAACATTGGAACTATATGAAGCATAGCATGGAGGATGTAAAATATACCGTATTAGCTCAAATAAGATTACCATATGGTGGTGATATAGCGAAGGTATTAAAGAACAAAGAATGATCTTTCTGTGGGACACAGTAATACCACGGGGTCTGAATCGTGGGATTGATTGGCTACAGGAATAAGTTTATGGGAGGAGCTCAGTAGGATTTGAAATAAAAAAGGCCAGCGCATGTGCTGGCGTCCTTTTGGCAGGAGTCATGAGTAGGGAGGATGATCCGCACCAGGTATGCTAAGATTTGTATGATTAACTATAACAAAAGTATGGAAGAAATAATGGAGATGAAAGTCAAATTTAAAAGAAGTGAGGAACAAGGAGAACTAGAGCTCAATGCAGATATTATTAAAGAGGGTGGTAACACAACATTTCTATTTTGTAGAACATATAAATTCCCCTGACGACGCAATGTACTGCGAAACACAGCTTGTGTTGGGAATACGCAAGAGGAGAGGAATGTATGGACTCTAGGTGTTAAGAGGAATCTTTTTAAAGGAGCATGAGCACAGCAGCACTCTAATTATTCACTCTGAATAATTTATCACGTCACGCTCATGAAAACCGTGACACAGGATTCCATCTTCAGATAAGTACACCTGCAGTTTGCTTATTAGAATAAGTACAAATAAGCAAGGAAGATTATGAAGTCAGAAATAGGAGGCAGGGAGGGTCACAGTGCAGTATGCATAACTGAGCGCTGTTCAATTTATTTTAAAGCTAATTATGATTAGCTTTCACTAGTAGTATTATAGAGTAACAAGATTAAAGAGCATATTTAAAAAAAAAGAAAAAGTAGTACAATTGTTATAAGCAGTGTAGAGTGATGCATTTGGGGTGTAGAAACCCAAAAGAGAGATACCAAATAGGAAGGGAGAGATTAGTAAGCTCGACTCAGGAGAGGGACCTTGGGGTGTTGGTGTCAGAGGATATGAAGGTGAAGAAACAATGTGACAAGGTGACGGTCATGGCCAGAAGGATGCTAGGCTGCATAGAGACGGGTATACCCAGCAGAAGAAAGGAGGTGTTGATGCCCCTCTACAAGTCATTGGTGAGGCCCCACTTGGAGTATTGTGTTCAGTTTTGGAGGCCGTATCTTGCTAAAGATGTAAAAAGACTGGAAGCGGTGCAAAGAAAAGCTACAAAAATGGTATGGGATTTGCATTGCAAACTGTACGAAGAGAGACTTGCCGACCTGAACATGTATACCTTGGAGGAAAGGAGAAACAGGGGTGACATGATACAGACGTTCAAATATTTGAAAGGTATTAATCCGCAAACGAACCTTTTCCGGAGACGGGAAGGTGGTAGAACTAGAGGACGTGCTAAATAGTAGTAGTAGTAGGACATGAATTGAGGTTGAAGGTGGGCAGACTCAGGAGTAATGTCAGGAAGTATTTTTTCACAGAGAGGGTGATAGATACGTGGAATGCCCTCCCACGGGAGGTGGTGGAGATGAAAACGGTAATAGAATTCAAATATGCGTGGGATAAACACAAAGGAATCCTGTTTAAGAGGAATGGATCTACGGAATCTTAGTGGAGATTGGGTGGCGACGCCGGTATTTGGAGAGTAAAACCAGTGCAGGGCGGACTTCTACAGTCTGCGCCCTGATCGTGCCAAAATAAATATAGATGGGCTGGAGTGTAAAATTTAAGGGGCTTCGATGTTAGCTTCAGAACCTTTAGTATAGGAACAGTGCTGGGCAGACTTTTACGGTCTCTGCCCTGAGAAAGGCAGGGACAAATCAAACTCGGGTATACATATAAAGTATTACATACCATGTAAAATGAGTTTATCTTGTTGAGCAGACTGGATGGACTGTTCAGGTCTTTATCTGCCATCATTTACTATGTTACTATGAATTGAGGACTTGGGCAGGAGAAAGAGGAGGGAACAGAAAAAGCACTTAAGGACCATTTTAGATCTTAAGGGCCATCTGGGAGCTCATATGTGAAAGCCACATCTGGTTCTCTTGTCACGTTCTTTTCAGTGGTTTATAAATAAGCTGTCAGCTCAGAATTAGTTGGGGATTGCGTTAAAAGGTTTCTTTCTTTTAAATCCTGCTTTGAGTACCTTCTAGTCTACTTGCTGCCTCTTGTATTAAAAGCAAAGAGGCGGTGACCTTTCAAACAGAGGAGAAATATTAATGTTTTTAGTAGGAATTTATTTTATTTTAAAGTTAACTTTTTTGACGGGGGGGGGGGGGGATACTCTAGCAGTTTCATAATTTGGGCTTCTAGTTCAGGCAGAATTAGAGTTGGGATTGAGAACTGGTACCATGAGTCTTCATTCACCTCTATCCTAAATCTAGCTACTAGGTGTTGTACCATGTGATGACATGGAGGGGCATAATCGATAGGGGCGCCCAAGTTTTCCTGAGGACGTCCTCGCAGGACGTCCCAGCGAAGGGGCGGGGCAATCCATATTATCAAAACAAGATGGAAGTCTATCTTTCGTTTCAATAATACGGTCGGGGACGCCCAAATCTTGACATTTAGGTTGTCCCTAGAGATGGTCGTCCTTAGACTTGGTTGTTTCTGATTTTTGGCCATAATGGAAACTAAGGATGCCCATCTCAGAAACGACCAAATGCAGGCCCCTTGGTCATGGGAGGAGCCAGCATTCATAGTGCACTGGTTCCCCTGTCATGCCAGGACACCAACCGGGCACCCTAAGGGGGACTGCAGTGGACTTCAGAAATTGCTCCCAGGTACATAGCTCCCTTACCTTGTGTGCTGAGCCCCCCAAAACCCACTACCCACAACTGTACACCACTACCATAACCCTTACAGGTGAAGGGGGCACCTACATGTAGGTACAGTGGGTTTGTGGTGGGTTTTGGAGGGCTCATATTTACCACCACAAGTGTAACAGGTGGGGGGGGAGGGGCCTGGGTCTGCCTGCCTATAGTGCACTGCACCCACTAAAACTGCTCCAGGGACCTGCATACTGCTGCGATGGACATGAGTATGACATTTCAAGCTGGCATAGAGGCTGGCACAAAATATTTTTAAACTATTTTTTTGAGGGTGGGAGGGGGTTAATGACCACTGGAGGAGTAAGGGGAGGTCATCCCCAATTCCCTCCAGTGGTCATGTGGTCAGTTCAGACACCTTTTCATGGCTTGGTCGTAACAAAAAAAGGACCAAGAAAAGACATCCAAGTGCTCATCAGGGACGCCCTGTTTTATTTCGATTATGGGTCGAAATAAAACAGGGACGCCCATGTGTTAGGCACGCCCAAGTCCCACCTTCGCTACGCCTCCGACACGCCCCCGGGAATTTTGGTCATCCCCGCGACGGAAAGCTTTCGATTATGCCAATTTGGGCGACCCTGGGAGAAGGACGCCCATCTTACGAATTGTGTCGAAAGATGGGCGTCCTTCTCTTTCAGAAATAAGCCTGCTAGAGTCCATTTTCCAGGAGAGCTGCCCTTGGAAATTAAACCCAAGTCCTCAAAATGATAGAATGCAGCATTTGCACTATTTTGATACTGCATGATAAAGAATTGCTCTAATGTTGCTGTGACCATGAGTTATTTAAATAGTTAAGAAGTCCACTATAGAGATAAGAGATTTAGAATATAAAAGAGGTGCTACCCTCTGTGCCACCATGCTGAGGCTGAGACATGTTAAAGAAAATTTAGTATTGCTGCATGGACATCAAGGTAAGCCAGCGATGGCAAGGACTCACTATGTTAAAGTAAGACAGAAGCAACCTACAGTATTTACACACAGAACAAGCAGTGGCGAAAACAAACCCAAAGGATGAGATGAAACAGAGCAAGAACTCAGACTGGAATAAAAGGAGCTCTATTTCTCTCATTGCCTACCAACAAGCAATCCCCCAGATCCTATACATAGTGCCGACCATTGGGTGCCAGAATTTGCCGAGATCCGTACTCAACTTAATGAGGGAATGATCACCAACTGGCTACTTAATTGGTGCTAATTGGTGGTGATTGAAGTTGTGCGTGGATCTCCCCTGTATGCTATTCTATACATTAATGCCTAACTTTTCCTATGCACATCCCAAAAGGAGGGCCATGGGAGGACCCTCCTTTTGGGAGTTAGCTGCCAAATTATAGAATAGTGCCAATCAGGTATAAGTCCAGTGCCTAAAGCTAGGTGTGACCTGCACGCTATGCCAAGGTATTCTATCAAGGCTGTGCACCCTTTATAGAATAGGGGCTCAGAGCTGATCTTTTCAACGCCTAACGTTTGGTGCTGTATATAGAATTCCACCCAGTGTGCATGGGCCACTAAAAACTTTCATATTCACTTGCATTTAACGTGTTTATTTGTAATATGTGAAGCTACCTCCGAAAATATGCAAACTCACACGGAGTCATCCTTCTGTGTTCATTATTATTGCCCACCTTGTAGGAAACAGCCAGAACTGTTCAGATTCTGTTAGATTCAGGGCTAGACAAAACTGATTTTGGCACAAACTAACTGCTGCAGTTGACCCTGCTCAGAATTTCTGGCCTCAGACTGAGCAACCTTTTTGTACAGAACAACCCTGACACATTGCCTAATGGAATGAATGACCAACTCATTACTAATGACAACCCATGTTAAAAAAAACATATAATGAAAATAAGAGGGGAAGTTATCAAGGTGGGCTACCGTTTTAAGATGGGCTATTTTACCACAAGTTGTGCTATTTTATGCAATTAGACCTCTTGCTAAAATAGCATGATTTGTGCTAAAATAACCTGCCTTAACAGTAGCCCACATTGATAACTCCCCCCCCCCCAAACCTTTCTCTATGAAGGAAACAATTAGTTGCACATTTTGAACACATGAAATATCTATGAGACTATAAGTTTCATTGCATTTGTATGGGAAGAGGCCATTTGCACAGCCTTCTTGTCACACATACACCCACTGTCTCTTCACATGCATTGCGTGCAGCCAGTATTTCTACAGCAAGTCTAGTCACCAGGGAAGGAGGAAGAAAAAAATGGAAGCATTAATAGGACTGAGGAAAAAGGTTAGTTGGGTCAAAAGCTGGCTCAGACCTCAGCAGAAACTGGGTCTTCCTAGGTCATAACCAGACGAGCAGATTTACCTTAGAGGCCCTTCTGATTTGGGTGTGTTTTCCTAGAGGTGCCACCTTAGCCACATCTTCACTGATGTACATGACTGAGCGGGAGTGGGTAACATTTTGGCAGCTTAGCAGGGACAGTCTTGTAATGCCCACATGCCACATCTTATCTGATTTATTTTTCCAGTCCTTAACTCAAATTGCCATCCAAGGTTCAACAGCATTGTTATCAGTCTTAAGCCACCGAATGATACTCAACTCCTCCAGCACAAAGCGACTTAACTACACATCTCCTAGCAAAGAAGAGCTTAAGCTATCGCAAACCAAATCCAAGATTAAACATCCATTCACTGACCTACATTTCATGAGCTCCATCGTGTTTTACATTGTCTCATACAGATGCCCTTTGGTTGTAATAGGCACTCATAAATGACAGTGTTGAGGGGCTCTTTTACTAAGCTACGTGGCCCGTACGATAATTTTATTATTTATGCGCGCCCACTACGCGGGCCAGAAAATATTTTTATTTTCTGGCACATGGGCAGTAATCAGGCAGTAATCGGCATTTTATGTACGTAGACCATTACTGCCTGGTTACCACGTGAGACCTTACCGCTAGGTCAATGGCTTGCGGTAAGGTCTCAGAACCAAAATGGACGCGCGCGACAGATTTTCATTTTGCCGCACGTCCATTTTCGGCAAAAATTTTAAAAAGTCTTTTTTACAGCTGCACTGAAAAATGATTCTGTGTGCATCTAAAACACGCATCTATACTACCGCAGGCCATTTTTGTGCCACCTTAGTAAAAGGGCCCCTAAATTTGTATTCCAATGCCAACTTTTACATTTAAAAAATTTCAGTGTATTGGGAATTCCCACAATATTTAAATTCATTGATTTTTTTTTTAAATATTCATCTTTTGTGATTTTAATTATAAAATAGGTACTGATGATGGTCTTTCAGATCAACAGACAGGCTGAAGGTCTATATAGCTGCATATGCAATGGAATAATAATGGATCATCCTAATGTACAAAGAAGGGGAAACTAGTTTCCAATATTTTATTCTATTTTACTTGAATGCATTTATTTTTTAAACCTGAAGCAATAGGGGAAATTGCACAACAATGTTTCTAGAGCTTTCTCTGCCCATCTCTCATGTTATTTATGGTACTTTTGGATAAGTATAGTGGTTTTTGACCTTTGGGTCACGGTGTATCAGTTATGGGTGCCCTTAAAGTACAGCCAGAAGTATGATGTCAGAGTACTTTGCTATTAATAATTTCACAGCTGTTACCAAAAGCAGCACATGGTGGTGTCAGAGGCAGGGAGCCATTTTGAGATCAAAGTAATGAGAGAGAAAAACCTTCAAGTCAAACTAAATCAATCTTTGATTCCAAAAATTGTTATAAGTAAACAGAAGAATAGAACTTCATGGAAACAAAATAGTGAAGAGCAGTTTTTTTTCTTGTGTATTTGAAGAAGTGATTCAAGGGAGAGCTTTAGGGAAGCCCACTGTTTTAAGAACAGTTTCTAGGTGTCTTTAGACAGCCTTGTTTCTGTAATTCAAAATTTTAGGAGTAAGATCAGGACAGTCCTTCTACTGCCTCTCTGCCTTTTACATTGTACCTCTTTTAATCTGCACATTTTGGATACATTTAATGGCCCTAGTTTACACACTGACAGAGTTTGCGACTATTTTAAAGGTCTCTTTTTTATGACTATCTGCAAAACAAGGCAAATTCTCTTAGAAACATTGCTATTTTATTCTCTTGGGGGCTTATTTACTAAAATGCAGGAGGCTTTGCAGTTACAGCACTTTAAGTACAAAACTTAATATGTGGTTAGTGTCAAGCCTATCAGGCTTATTTTCGAAAGAGAAGGGCGCCCATCTTTTGACACAAATTGGGAGATGGACGTCCTTCTCCCAGGGTCACCCAAATCGGCATAATCAAAAGCCAATTTTGGGTGTCCTCAACTGCTTTCCGTTGCGGAGATGACCAAAGTTCACGGGGGGGGGGGGGGTGTTGGAAGCACAGCGAAGGCGGGACTGGGGCGTGCCTAACACATGGGCATCCTCGACCTATAATGGAAAAAAGAAGGGCGTCCCTGACGAGCACTTGGGCAACTTTACTTGGTCCATTTTTTCTTACGATCAAGCCTCAAAAAGGTGCCTGAACTGACCAGATGACCACCGGAGGGAATCGGGGATGACCTCACCTTACTCCCCCAGTGGTCACTAACCCCGTCCCACCCTAAAAAAAAACCTTTTAAAATATTTTTTGCCAGCCTCTATGCCAGCCTCAAATGTCATACCCAGCTCCATGACAGCAGTATGCAGGTCCCTGGAGCAGTTTTAGTGGGTGCAGTGCACTTCAGGCAGGTGGTCCTAGGCCCATCCCGCCCTACCCGTTACACTTGTGGTGGTAAATGTGAGCCCTTCAAAACCCACCAGAAACTCACTGTACCACATGTAGGTGTCCCCCTTCACTCCTTAGGGCTATGGTAGTAGTGTACAGTTGTGGGGAGTGGGTTTTTGGGGGGGGGGGGGTTAGGGGGCTCTGCACCCAAGGTAAGGGGGCTATGCACCTGAGAGCAATTTCTGAAGTCCACTACGGTGCCCCCTAGGGTGCTCGGTTGTTGTCCTGGCATGTCAGGGGGACCAGTGCACTACGAATGCTGGATCCTCCCATGACCAAAGGGCTTGGATTTGGTCATTTCTGAGATGGGCGTCCTCGGTTTCCATTATGGCCGAAAATCAGGGACGACCATCTCTAAGGACGACCATCTCTAAGGTCAACCTAAATTTCGCGATTTGGGCATCCTCAACAGTATTATTGAAAAGAAAGATGGACGCCCATCTTGTTTTGATAATATGGGTTTCCCCGCCCCTTCGCCGGGACGTCCTGCGAGGACGTCCTCAGGAGAACTTGGGCGCCCCTTTCGATTATACCCCTCCAAGTGATGGGGGCCCAGATAACGTAGATGCATCCCTCTTATCTCCATGTGCCAAACAAAGCCAATATTTCATTCAATTCATGGTCCCTCCCTGATTCCAGCCTCCCCTGATTTGATCTCCCTTCCAGACATCTCCTGAGTCAGTTCCCCACCTCCACCCTATACATGCTCAGTTAGCAGACCTGACCCCTAACAGTAGTACTGCAAGAATACTGCAAGGGATCACAGTGGCCATTTTGAACCCAGGCAGCCACAGGGCAGGAATCGATGGAGAACAGTCCTATTCTTTCCACTGGATAGCAAGGGATACTCCTAGGTAGTCCCAGGAGGGGGTGAGAGAGGTTTAGGTTGCAGTTAGTGAGAAAGGGTTTTGCTTCAGGAGAGGGGCTTGGAAGGGGAATTTATTCAGGAAGGGTTTGGAGGGGAGAAGTGACTTGGGGACAGTCTGCGGGGAGGGGATCACATCAGAGGATATTGATCTTGGAAAGGGCTTGACCAAGGGGGAAATGCTTGTTTCAAGGGTTGAACTGTTGCTTTAGGAGAGGCGTCCAGCTACTTTTTTGTTTGTTAGGCCTTGGCCATTTATACGTAAATGACATCAATAGAAATCAAACAAAATAAAACATGGAAAAGAAAATAAGATGATACCTTTTTTATTGGACATAACTTAATACATTTCTTGACGTCAGAATGATTTAATATTTTAACACCCAACAAAAAGGACTTAACAAGGATCTGGGGTTCCTAGCCCATTATAAACCATAAAGCTGTATTTCTCTGTTGATCACCCTCCCCTCACCTATCCACACCTATCCTGTTAGAATATCAGTGATATGCTTTGATGTCCCCATGCATACCTCCTACCCACCCCCATCCTCCCACCCTGTCAGACTGTCATAGTAATGCTTGAATGTTTTCACTTATACAGTATACACTGTCAGCTAGCACATTTGCTTATTTCCGATCTGAGGAAGAAGGGCAACCTTCGAAAGCTAATCAAGAAATGTATTAAGTTCTGTCCAATAAAAAAGGTATCATCTTATTTTCTTTTCCATGTTTTGTTTTGTTTGATTTCTATTGATAACCTTAAGAGTGGACTAACATGGCTACCACACTCCTCTACGTAAATGACAAAAATACTGGCATTTTTGGGCATTCTGAATGCCTAAGACTAGGCAGCTCCTTTAAAAATTATCCCCTTGTTTTCCTTTCATCGAAAAAAATTCTCCAGTTACTGCAATATATCACAGTCAGTACTTTCAGAGTAAAAAGAGGTCTGTTGTTTTTGTTTTTTTAACATTTTGAGGATTTAGTTCTGTGTAATACCTGCTCAATGTACTGCATTTTAGTCCAGTCGCTCTGTAACTGCACTGCAAAAAAATTGAAAACCCAGAGATGTGCTCTTTCTGTAATTGATCATGTCTAGAGGACTAACAGATTTCATTAGGAACAAACACCCTATGGTGACACATCTTCTGGGCCAGATACTCTTACTTCCATTCTTCCATACATTATCTGAGCGTGCAAACAAGTGTCAACTAGGGCTGGGACAAGATTATTGGATGCCCTAGGCAAACTGTCAGCCTTACGCCTCCATCAATTAACTTTTGGCTTCTAGCTTATCCCTCCTTCGATAATAAACTCAACAAGCATGATTATCCCACAACAATCCTACAGAAACACAAATTTGGTCATTGTGCTTTTAAATATTGAACTTTATTGTACATATGGGTAAAAAGACATAAGGATGGTTCTTTGAGTTTGTGTGGCTGTCTGAAACTATTGTTTTGATTGGTCTGTAGCTGATCTTTGCTGCTCCCTCCCAGAAGCGGCTGCTCTAGGCAGCCACCTAGTTTTGCCTAATGGTTCAGCCAGTCCTGGTGGCAAAAGCCATTCAACTGAGCAGTTGCAGTACAAAAAGGTAATGTACTCACAACTATAATGGTCAGGGAAGCAAAAGGTTTTGTGTTACTAAATGGCATTAACTATGGACAGAACAATTTAAAAACAAAAGACACATGTCTGGTAGCATAATTTTCAGATGATGGAGATTCAAGGATTTTAAAATGATTGGCATGAGGGAAATATGGGCATTCAGTTCTCAGAGGTGGCATTTTCTATGCATATTTTTATCAATGTATAAAAGAATCTAGTATTTTTAGGGGCTATAGAAGCATACAGCTGGAAACGTTCATAGGATGAAAGCAAATTACATGACACCTGATGCTTAACACCTCTCTGTCTTAGCAGAAGATCTTCACTTCTAGACTCATTTCAGTTTGTCACCTTCATCTTTTATTTCATCATTTATTAATTTTGATCCTTGCCAATTCACCTGGCAAGGGACAGTAGAGATGTGCAAAAAGCAAGATTCTCATTTGGTGAATGATCCCCATCCCCAGTCCTGCCAATGTGTTTGCCACGGATTTTAATGGGATAAATTCTATGAGAACAGTGGAAAACTGCACGCTTTTCACCCTTCCTTCCTGTTTCCTCTTAACATTTCACATTTAGGAGTGTAATGATCAACATGGGCTACCACTAAGATATGCCAGTTTACCACTAACTCATGCTAATTTAGCACAAGTACCATTTTATGCAGTGGGACCTCCCACATTGCTATCTTCCCCCCTAAATTGCCTTTGTTTTGGAAGAATCTACACTTCAGTCGTTTCAGCATTCTTACAATACCTGCATCCGAGGCCCCTGCCGCTGTTTCCTCTAAGCTGAGAACAAGTCCTCCACCTACAGTCCTGCCAGTGGGTGGTGCTGTTTCAATATCACATTTTCAATAGCGAGGGGAAGGCACAATATTGAAGCACCACCCCCCACTGGCAGCAATACAGTTGGAGGATTCCCGCTCAGCTTAGAGAAGCAGTGCAGGCCCTTGCCTCTTGAGATAGGTCAAGGGTAGGGTATATAGCAAGGGTTTCAAAATTCTGGTGCAGAGATTTTGATATTTTGCAGTAAATTCACATTTATTGGCATGTACACCCTGAATACATTCTAAAAAAACATTTTTTTACAAGTATTACTATTTTAAAATATCAAATGTTACATCTGTTGTTGTGTGTTGCTGAATTATTTTTTCCTCTACTTTTTTGTTTCTTTATGTTAGTGCTCTCTTTTTTCTTTGTTTTTCCCATTTCTTTATTTTCTTTCCTATTCAATCTACTCCCACTTGATAACATCTTTTCTCCTTTAAACAATATCTTTCTTCATATATGGCAATCTTCCATTCCTTCTACTCTCCCAGTGTTCCCCTTTCTTCCTCTTTTAATATTTCCTTCCCAGGCTCGTCTTCCATCTCTCCTGTCACCTTTCATTTTTTTTTTGCTTTTCCACTATATTTCTTACCCTCCCATTGCCAATCATTCTGCTACCCTTGCCTTCCTTCTCCTGAGTATAGGGGTCTATCTAGATTATGTTAGAGATTTAATAAGGGTATTGATGTATATTAACTGTTAATGCACCATGTTAAAAGCAATTAGGGGGTGGGGAATTAGTGGGGACTATAGGCATTAAGGCATAACTACTAATATGGCAGATAATGCAGAACACTGAATGGCACCTCCACACATGTAGCTATCTGCATTCCACATCAGCAACATCTACTGGGAATGCCCCCGGAAGTTACCAAAAAGGTTTTGCAGGTGTTTTACTATTAAGTGTTTATTGTAAAATCTTAACACAAACCCCATAGTATGTTGTCAGCCACGCACTACTGGCAGACAGAGAAAGGGGAAGCATTGCAAAAGACCAAAAACAGGGAGATGGTGGGCTATTTAAGGTTAGGCTGCCACCAGCATTGATATTTGTGAGAAGGGAGCCTGGGGGACATGTCTCAGTTTGCATCTCTAGTTGGAGGGAGAATGTGCATATGTAACTACAGGGGGAAGAGGGACTTGAAGTGACTCAATCCTGCATTTACAGTTGCAGAGTGAGTTGACTGATGTACAGTAACATTAGATTATTTGGCAGTTTGCTGCAGTTCTAGGGCTAATGCTGTATTTCTACGCAAGGAGCAAATTCTGTGCTTATGGAATTATGTGAAACTGGGGGTAATGCCTCTATCATATCCCCCCTCTACATTTTGATTTACTTCTACATTTGAAAGGAAAACCTTCCAGCAAATTTGGCAGTAATAATGGTTAAGGTACAAGAAAAAAAAATTAAAGACTTGATCATTAAAATTATGCACGTGAGTAATATGATTTTTTAATTGATATATTTCATAATTACTCCAATATTATTTGTGGATTTCTTCCAGTAAGACATTTAGGAAAAATGATTTATTTATATATTTGGGATAAGAGATAATAAATCCATCTGTATGTGACACTTTACACTCAACAGCCATTCAAAATTGGACTGGAATACTCAGATGAACTATGCATTAAAACTGAGGTGACCTCCTGACTCCAGATTATAAGAAAAGTTTGGACAATTCTGCAATTTCAACTCGTTTCAAAATTGACACCAAGAAATTCCCGGAGTACTGTGAAACCAGAGCTTAAATACCAGGACTGATTCCCCTTGTCTTAAGGAGCCAGGTGGTCATTCAGTACTGTATGTCAACAAGGAAAATCAAGTATTGACCTCCATGAGGCTGAATCAGTGAATGCAATGCATGAGCTCTTCACTCAATAAAAACATCACATTTATTGGGAACCGTCTCTCTAAAAACAAGAGGAGGAATAATCTAAGTTAACTAAGAAATAGGTTTATACTATATATTTACCCTGAAATCAATAGTTGAACTCCAGATGTCATCAGCCCTCATATCAAAGGTATTTTGCCGTAAGACAGAAAACTATGAAAGTCAGGCCTTACACCTTTAGCTAACAAATAGGGGATGTGCAACATAAGACTTCCATCTCCACCTCCTATCTGCATGTTCACACTGCAACAACCTTCCCTTCAAAGTACATTTTCCACCAAAGACAATCTGACAAGTATTCATAGTTCAGCTTTTTTATTTAAAGAACAAAATACAGCAGCTGTCTTTTTTTCCTCACCAACACTCCAAATTTCAAAATATAGGCTTAAATTTCCCAAGTGTCAGAAAGAATCTGTTTACAATGCTGAAAATTATACTCTTGCTATAGAGTGGCAATGGAGGGATACAAGGTTTGCAGAAAAATAACAGTCAAAGAAATGCACTGTAGGCCAACTCCAAATATATTAGATTATATTATGTGTGTATCTATTTACCTATCTATATATATTTATAGATATATAGATATATACACACACAATCTAACATATATATTTCTACACTCTATCTCTCAGTATAGCAGTACATTCTTAGTTTATTTTCCTGCCATATAAACATGTTGTTACATGTGGGCATTTAACTTTTAACATTAAGGATTTGTGCCGAAAGGCCATGATGCCAGTTGCGCAATTTGGCAAAGCGTGGGCTGTTACGTTCCGTTTCAAACCTTTCCCTGTGGCATGGAGAAAGAGAGAGAAAGAGAGAGAAAGGGAGAAAGGAGGGAGAAAGACAGGGGTTAAGGAATGTGACCTCCACTCCCCTGCCTACAACCATGGCCATTTGGCAATTTATTTGGATAAATATCACCTTGACTACTTAAAGCAGAGTAGCCAAAGCCATTCATAAGAATTTTTGGAGACAGGCTTCTATGATTCTTTCTATTCTTCTAGCATTTTCTTTTGATAGGACTGCTTTTGTTGATTAAAACAAAATCCCCCAAGTATTTCACATCAGGCTGACTTTACTATGTACAGGAAAGAAGAGTATTAGATTCCCTTTTCTGTGTTTGATAAGGAAACAGGACATTTTGACCCTGCTGATTTGATGACCCCGCCAATCTGAACCTGCCTGTTTGACTGGTCATAATTAGGAATCAAAATCACAGTTTATTAAAATCTGACATTTCATTCTCTTTCTATGTGCTTTTGCGTCAACTATAAATGTCTCGTATTCTTGATCCCTGCTATACTGGATCTTACGTAAGCTCATTTATCGCCTCTGAACTATGCAATGCACACTTGTCACAATGCAAAAACTTTACAGTTTCACTGTGGTTGAGTTTTAAATTGCAGTAGAGGTATCCATCACGACTGAATTTCTCATGGTTGATTTCGATGGACTACATGCATTTTGATTATCATGCTTTAGGACTGACAGACTGCTTATATTTGATATTATGTCTGGGGTCAAAACAGCAGTCAAACTAGTGGGGTCAAAAGGTACCATACTGATTTGACAGCTTAATTTGCTGCAAAGTGAATCCGGCCGATATTCAAAATGATTTAACCAGCTGGAAACAGCCGCCGACTGGTTACATCGCTTGTTTGCTGCTATCTGGTCATTTTCAGCACCACTTAACCAGTTAAGGAGGCCTTTTGCAAAGGCGCACTGTAAAATGGGCTGTGGTACTGTAGGTGCATGTTTTGGGCGCGCGTGGATCCATTTTTCAGCGCGTCTGTAAAAAGGCCTTTTAAAAATTTTTGCCGAAAATGGACGTGTGGCAAAGGCACACATCCATTTTGGGTCCGAGACCTTACCGCCACCCATTCACTTACCAATAAGGTCTCTCGAATTGACAGTACGGTAATCGCCTATGCACATCAAGTTGGAGTTACCGCCTGATTTTTGGCACACGCCAGAAAATAAAATATATTTTCTAGCATGCATAGCGGATGAGCGTAAAAAATGAAATTACCACCAGGCCACGTGGTAGCCGGATGGTGAGTCTGAATTGGCGTGCATTGGGCATGCGTAGGCACCTACATGACCTAGTAAAAGAGCCCCAATCTTTACTGAAAATGACCAGTTAGCGCTCAACTCAAATGCAGCTAATTTTTGGGCGTTTCAGGGGCAGAACTGGGTTAAGTGCCGATATTCAGTCTCTCACCATATAAGGAAACTGCTTAAATCTGGCCACATAAATAGCTCTATTTTGAAGCAGTTTGGCATAGGTGGGCAAGAGCTGAATACTGAGTTAGCTGACTATTGTCTATGTTTACTAAGCGGCAGTATGGGCGTGTTAGCATTTTTAACCAGTGTAAATGGTTTACATGCGTTAAACACTAATGCACCCATAGAAATGTATAGATGCATTAGCGTTTAACATGCCTTAAATTTACAGGCGCGTTAAAAATGCTAACGCACCTTAGTAAACATACCCCCATGTGTTAGCATTGAATATCAGGGAATAACGCTGGCGGTGGGCGGCAAAATGCTCATCACCACTGGCTGAATATCAGGAGGGGGGTGGCATATTTCTAAATATGGAGAAAAGTCATTGCACTGACTTTCCAGTCTGTTATATTTTTGCCACTTTATACTCTACCAAATAAATTATATCTTCTGTGAAGGAACATTTAAGCTGTTTTTACATACAAAAATAACCTTTAACTAAACGATCAACGATACTTATAATCTATAGCTCCGTCAGATCTGCTACAATGTGCATGTTTCTATCTGTGATACTACTAGTGCTTTACAAGTGAAGTACATTGGGGAAGAAGCTTTGAAAACTAGAAAGCATTAGAGCCCAACAAATATTGTTGGCTGTAGTTATAACATGTATGTACCGCACATGTCATTTAAGTGTACTGTGAACTGACCAGCAAGTGGGTGGAAATGTAACTAGATTAAATAAATGTTTATGTATGATTGAACATGGACTGCGCCACAATAAATTGAAGTTGAATATATTCTTGTATTCCGGTCATTTATGTGTGTTTTTGGCACCTAAAAGTTGGTACCCTCTTTATAGAATTTCTCCCAAAATACCGCTTGATCATAGAATGATGAATGATCTTTAGGCATTTGGTAAATCATGCAAAACCTGGTTATGGAATGATTTGTCTTCATACATAGAATATATTTCACAGTTTATTGTATCTTAAATAAGATTTTAGATGTTTAGATTGTTTTAGCTATTGCAAAGATTGGTTTTGTAACCACTTTATAGCATTTTTGGGGAGAGGCACTAAAGAAAAATTTCATATTTCTTAAATAAAACAATGCAGGAGATAAAGAATGCACAAAGGTGTCTGAATTGAACCCACAATACACTTGTCAGGTATGTCTGAATATATATCTCTAGATTCTATAATGGCGCTTTAAATTGTGCACACAAATTTGGGCATGTGCCCAACTTGAGTGCTCACTTTAATTGAATGAGTCAATTAGCGCCGATAATTGGGCCCTATAAATCATTGGTGCTAATTGGCATTAATTAAAATCTACACGCATACAGATCAAAAAAGGGGGCACAGCCATGGGAGTGTCATGGGTGGATCAGGGGCATTCTTGCAATTTATGTGCATTGTTGTAGAATAAGGGGGATCTACGACTAATTTAGACAAGAGAATTTACACCAGAGTTCAGTTGGTGTAAATGGTCGCTTAGCGGAGATTGGATGGCAGAGCAGGTGCTGGGAGGCTGGGCTGGTGGTTGGGAGGCGGGACTAGTGCTGGGCAGACTTATATGGTCTGTGCCCTGAAAAAGACAGATACAAATCAAGGTAAGGTATACACAAAAAGTAGCACATATGAGTTATCTTGTTGGGCAGACTGGATGGACCGTGCAGGTCTTTTTCTGCCGTCATCTACTATGTTACTACATTACCTATAGTCACAGATCCCAGTGATAAGCACTATTTTATAAATGGCGCCTAACTGTGAGCACCATTTATAGAATAGTGCTATTATTTTCGGCACTGATCTTTTGGCGCCATTTAGAGAATTTACCACATAATGCATAGAATTGAAGCACATTGTGATAGAAAGGAAGATTTTAGAACAAGAGTCAAGGTATGGGGCTGGTAGAAAATTTACTTTGCAGTAACGTAAAGAAATATTTCTTCATAGAGGAACTAGCACTGCAATTCAAGAAGTAATGGACCAAGCACAGATCCTTTGCAGTGGGAAAGTAAAGAGAAAGTCCAATTGTTGTAGGTAGTGAAAACAATAAGACTAGATAGATCTACTAGTCTTTATCTGCCTTCAATGTCTACTTTTCTGTCTAGCTGGATCACTGAGGAGGTCTTTTACTTAGGCGTGCTGGTGTTTTTAGCGCACGTTAAAAACAGGCTCACACTAAATGCTAAAGATGCCCATAGGAATACATAGGCGTCTTTAGCGTTTAGTGCACACCTATTTTTAACGCGTGCTAAAAATGCCAGCGCACCTAAGTAAAAGACCCCCTGAATAGGGAAGGAAGAGATGTAAATGTTATGCTTGCAGCAAGAGCAGTCCCAAATCACAAATTTAAGTGAGTTCCTCGAGTCCTCACAGGAAGTTATAACCTCTAGGGTCACTCTGTTTGTCACATTTAGAAAGAAAGGTAAGTGTTATTGTGGACAAAAAAAAATATTTTCCAGACATTTCCAGGGCAATACAAATAAGGAGGAGGCAATTTCTACAGGTTAAGGGGGGTCTTTTACTAAAGCTTAGCTTGAGTTATCTGCAGCAGGGCTCATAGGAATAAAATGGGACCTGCTGCAGATAACTCGAGCTAACCTTTAATAAAAGACCCTCTAAATGAAGAGTGTTAGCTACTGGTGCTACCTTTATTTATTTTATATTTTCCCTGTAGGTGTTTTATCTCCTATCAGGGATTAAATTATGTTTATATTGATCCTTCTCAACTTGAGACACTTTTGATGAATACAATAAGTAGTTGTTGCTATTGAAATGATCTTTTTAATAAGGTATTTTGGTGACTCATAAATCGACGAATGTCTTCTTTGCTTTTGGTATTCTGTCTTTTTTGTTTTTGTTCTTGGGTGGGCAGGGGTAAAACTTAACTTGCTCCCATAGAAAGAGGGGCGGTGGGGGTGTCTACACATATTCCTCTGCAGGAGAACGCAGTGAAGGTGCTCTATAGGTGGTATCTCACACCTGTCCATCTGCAGAGGATATTCCCGAACTGTTCAGATGGATGCTGGAGGAAATGTGGACACAGGGGCACTATGGGGCATACATGGTGGAGATGTGTCAAAGTCCGAGCGTTTTGGAAGTCGGTCCATTTCAGGCTTCAGAACTGGCTGGGGTGCACAATTCCCTGGGTTCCAGAGGTGTTCCTGTTCTCTGCTCGGATTGCAGGCCTAGCAAAACACCAGCAGAAATTAGCGAACCATGTGGTTGGTACAGCAAGGGTGGTAGTAGCATCCCATTGGAAACGTGAGGGTGTAGCCCCGGTGGCTAAATGGCTCTGCAAACTGAGGTATGTGAGAGAGATGGAGAGATTAATTGCTGAGCGCAAACACCAAATGGGAAAATGGCAACTAGTATGGAAACAAATTCCTGAAGGAGCTCTGTGAAAATCTCCTTGTTAATGAGGTGATCGCACTGCAGGCACCTTGGTCCTTGTACCCTCTAGGGGAAGGGGAGGAGGGGGGAAGGGGAGGGAGGGGGGTAAACTTGAAAATTGAGTGGGGAGGGGAAATATTGAAGTTATGTGCTGTTCTTGAAGAAGAGCTGAAACTGCCGATTGCTATATTGTAAGGTGGATTCACCGACGTTATGTGTTAGTAACGAAACATTGATTATTGGTTGACAATCTTGCGTACCACTTTTTCGAATTTTTTGCTGTTAATGTTCAGTTTTGCTGCACAATAAAGACTTCTTGCAAATAAAAAAAAAAAAATTAACTTGCTCCCTGTGATATGGTATCTAATCTATATTTATTATTTTTGGTTATTATTTGTTATGTTGATTATTTGGGGCTAATTTCCTTGTTGACAAAAAATTCAACAAAGACAAAATTAAAACAAAAAATAAAAGTGTGCAAAATAGTATGTTTGGATTTTATTAGTATGTCAAGTAGACGCACTTTGCAAAAAAGAGTTTTGTTGCATGACTGCTATCAGACCAAACCCTGCCCTGGTCTGTATGATAACTAGTTGGAAAATGAAGCATCATCATCAATGAGCTATTAGTTTTAAATGGCAAAGTCGTCTAAAATTTCATAGCTGAAGTAGTATAATAAAAGGTTAAGGGGGAAAGTTATCAACGTGGGCTACTGTTAATATGTGTTCTTAATGGTAGCCCATGATAACTCCCCCCGCCACCCTTAAAAAGCTATTTTTCTTTTATTGTCTAAAAGCCTGGTCACCAAGTTCACATACAATTATACTTTACCTGCATTGTGACCATCTCAGGTTTGTTTCTGGATATTTTGATTAAACTTTAGGAAATTACCTGGCAAATGAAAACTATTGCACAGTAGTTGCTCAGACATAGAATATTCTAGACCACAGGTTCCCACTTCCAGTCCTTAAGGGCCACCAACAGGTCAGGTTTTTAGGATATTCCTAATGAATATTCATGAGATACATTTGCATACAATGAAGGTTATAGGCATTCAAATTCTTTTCATGCATATTCATTAGCGATATCCTGAAAATCTGACCTGTTGGTGTCCCTTGAGGACTGGAAGTGGGAACCAATGGTCTAGACTCTTACTGCCAGAATAATTATTAGCTCTGCAGCAAGATATTAAAAACCTAGGGACAGGTTGTCATGCCCACTTTTCCTGAAACAACCAGGTTATCTTATTTTCCAACTAGGAAATAATTCAGTCAACAAGTGTGATGAACCAGGTTCAGCTAGGTTACGATGATATGTACAAACTCAACTTTTAGGGCCAGATTCTATATTTGGTGCTGAAAAAATCAGCACAGATGGAAAATGCGACTATGTATATTCTATAAACCATGCCTAAAAGTAGGAATGGTTTATAGAATACATGTAGCGCTGTCCACGTGACTAAAATTTAGGCGCAGTCATTTGCACCAATGAAAAGCTGGTGTAAATGTCCACACCTAACTTTAGGCATAGAACGGGTTATTCTATAACACCCTGCATAAATTTTAGGAATGCCCACGACCTGCCCATGCCCCTTTTTGAGATCCGCACAGTAGAATTTATGCGGACTACTTTATAGAATACACTTAGCGAATAGTGTACATAAATTCTAATTAGTGCCAATTAATGCCAATAATTGCTTGTTTACATCCAATTATCGGTACTATTGACTTGTTAACCAATTGAGTTGCTCACACAAATCAGTATATGCTCAGATTTGTGCATGCAACACAAGTCACACTATATAGAATTTGGGGGTTTAATGACTATCCAGCTCATTTTCGAAAGAGAAAGGCGCCCATATTCTGACCCAAATCGGGAGATGGGCGCCTTTCTCTCAAGGGCGCCCAAATCGGTATAATCGAAAGCCGATTTTGGGCGCCTCCAACTGCAGTCCGTCGTGGGAATGACCAAAGTCGACGGGGGCGTGTCAGAGGCATGGTGAAGGTGGGACTGGGGCGTGTTTATCGGCCGATGAGAGATGGGCGCGCTCGGCCGATAATGGAAAAAAGAAAGGCATTTTTTAGTGAGAATGTAGGGCACTTTTTTTGGACCCTTTTTTTTCATGAACAAGTCCCAAAAAAGTGCCCTAAATGACCAGATGACCACCGGAGGGAATCGGGGATCACCTCCCCTGACTCCCCCAGTGGTCACTAACCCCCTCCCACCAAAAAAAAACAATTTTAAAAACTTTTTTTCCCAGCCTGTATGCCAGCCTCAAATGTCATACCCAGCTCCCTGACAGCAGTATGCAGGTCCCTGGAGCAGTTGTTCGTGGGTGCAGTGGACTTCAGGCAGGTGGACCCCTCTAACCCCCCCCAAACCCACTGTACCCACATGTAGGTGCCCCCTTCACCCTTAAGAGCTATGGTAATGGTGTACAGTTGTGGGAAGTGGGTTTTGGGGAGGATTTGGGGGTCTCAGCACCCAAGGTAAGGGAGCTATGGACCTGGGACGTAATTTAATGTGGTTTTTTTTATTTTTTAAAAGTACCCCCTAGGGTGCCCGGTTGGTGTCCTGGCATGTGAGAGGGACCAGTGCACTATGAATCTTGGCCCCTCCCATGACCCAAAGCCTTGGATTTATTCGTTTTTGAGAGGGGCGCCTTCGGTTTCCATTATCGCTGAAAACCAAAGGCGCCCATCTCGAAAATGAACAAATCCTAGGCATTTGGTCAGTTCCAACTGTATTTTTAAAAGAAAAGATGGACGGCCATCTTTTTCAAAAATACGGTTCGGACCGCCCCTTCTCCTGCCCGTTCTCGGGGATGGGCGCCCTTAGAGATGGGCGTCCCTTTCGATTATGCCCCTCCACATATATCAGTTAAATAAATGTATTTGGTTATTAAATGGACCAGAGCATAGGAGCCAACTCTGTAGGTGCTGTGGGTGCTTGAGCACCCCCAATGTTGGGCAAACTCCCTTGACTATGTCCAGGAAGCGCTAATTTTCATTGGAATTAGCACCCCCAAACATTTTGGAAAGCTTGCATTCTCGGGCCAGCCTACCTAGAATAAGTTAGTTTTGTACATGCCTTTGAGGCCTCTAAGGTCCTCTCATGGAGCATCACTATCTGTACCCTTGTTAAAAGAAATTGCATGATATGATACCCAGCAGCGAGTCTTCTCAAGAGTAGCCCTCACAGTCGGGAACTCATTTCCAAATAGGCTACACCGAACTCAGGACTACTTTACTTCAGGAAGCAGTTGAAAGCTTGGCTCTTCTCCCAGGCCTTTAATACATGTGGTGACTGACTATCTAGTCACTCCACCCCTGGGCTGACTTTTTGCACACCCTGTAACTAAGACTATTTTCACAAACTTTATTTAATTGTACATACAATCTGCCTTAAGTTTAGCCATCCAGCTATTTATCCCAACAACTTTGTTCTACTCTTCTTGACTGTCTGTGTCTACATGTCTGTTTCTCAACTGCACTTGCCCCCTTGGCTGCCTATTAAGATGTTTCATTGTATTGTATTCCACAAAAGTTTTTGAAACCCTTAGTTCCACGGACCTGGTCCTATTTACGGGATACCAAACACTTCTTGAATTTGATAAAAGATATAGAGCTTCCCCGAACCACAGAGGTGACGCTTGTTACACTGGATATTATGGCACTGTATACTTCGATCCCACAGGACCAAGCTCTAAGAGCAATTTATAATGCGCTAGAAACCAGACCTAAACCTGAAGAAGTTCTGACGGATTTTTTAATGAACCTCACGAGGATTGCAATGCAAGATAATTACTTTCAGTTTCAGGGAGAATGCTACCTTCAGTTAAAAGGAGTTGGAATGGGGGCTTCATTCGCTCCCGCGGTGGCGAACCTTTTTATGGCACAATTTGAGGAACAATGGCTGAAGCAATCTCCTCACTGGGGGTTTATCTTATTCTGGAAGAGGTTTATTGATGCTATTTTTAAGTTATGGACTGAACAAATAGGGACCCTGCTGGAATTTGTGAATTGGTTAAATCACTGTAATTCGGCGAATCAGTTTACTTGTAACTATTCAGCTTTGAACATACAATTTTTGGATGTGGACATTTTTCACACTAATCATGAATTCAAGATCTGGGTCTACAAAAAAAGTACAGATAGGAACACCTTATTACAGTACAGTAGTTGCCATCCAAGGGTGCTGAAGAACAGTTTATCTTACTCCCAGTTCCTTAGATTCCGTAGGATCTGTGACAACGATAGGCCCTTTACACATCATGCTAAGGCATTGGGTTCTTCACTATTGGAAAGAGGTTACCCGGTGGGAGTAGTGAGGAAGGCTTAGCGAAGAGCAAAATATAATGACAGGGACCTGTTTTTGTCACACGACAGGGATGAGAATCGGCAGGACAATGGAGAAGTGGATACCTTTGTCCTTAGATATTCAAAGGGAGGGGAAGAGGTGGCAAGAATACTTAGGCGCAACTGGGACATTATGCAAACCCCCAAACTTTTCAACCAGCATCGGTTGCTTATAGCTTTTTCCAGAAGTCGAAACTTGAAAGAACTTTTGAGTCCAGCTGATTTGCCTGTTAATAGACACTTGAGGGATGTGACCGGTGGACATGAGAAATGTGGTAACTGCAGAAGGTGTGGCATTATGGAAGAATGCAATGAGTTCGTGAACCCTGTAAGTCACACACCAGCTGTCAATCCACCCATGTGGTGTATATGCTAAGGTGTCCATGCAATAAGCTATACGTCGGAAAAACGAAGAGAACTCTACAAGTCCGTTTAGTAGAGCACAAATCATGTATATTTACCAACAAAATGGGAGCTCCTTTAGTTCTGCATTGCAAAGAAACCCGGCACTCTTTCAATGATCTCTGTTGTTTCGCCATACAGCAGGGTGGACCCTCTTCTCGTGGAGGCGATCAGGATCACAAATTGAAACAATGCGAGCAGCACTGGATACATGCTTTACAATCTTTAGCACCACAGGGATTAAGCTCTTCTGTGGAGTGGACTGCATTTCTTTAGATTGAACAGGGGATAGCCCGAGTGAAGTCAGTTGTTTATCAGAATGAGGTTTGTCCTTTTAGGCGTACCATACTGCATCAAAATCAGCTGATTGACACACACCTCCACAGTGTCAGTTTTAAATGAAGGCGCCATTTTGAGTTTGCTGGTGGGTCCCGCTGTAGGAACTCGAAACGAGACTGTCAAGTAAGAGTGGGAATGTCGAGTCGTAAAATTGGATCATGTTGAAAGATATTTGACTCAGCTTTTTTTGTCTCCTTTTTAGAACGTCTGGATTCCTCCCTTGATAAAGCTGGTGGAACAAAACGGGTCCCCGTCGGGAGACATTGGAAGGGACGTTTGACATAAAAAGCCAAAGCTAAGTCACATTATTTTGTTGTTAATAAATGTTTGCATAAAAAACGAGTACAACAGGAGGTTTTTTTTCAGGTCAGTGATGAGCTCAGGCTACAGTGTGCCTTATGACTCATCAATGTGTCTCGGTACCTGGGTTTTTTGAGACCTTTTCCTCCTTAAACAAAAAATGTTTTTCAAAAATTTTTAAAATAAGTGGTCTGAATCAAATAAGGATCCTATTCTTTCAACATAGGTGAAAGGTTATTTGCAGTTTATCATTGTGATCTACATTCAGTATTCTGCAAGGGGTTTGATACTGTTAGAAGTGTGCATTGTATTGTATTGACATAATGAGGATCATATGTTTGTTATGTAAGGGCCCTGTTTGCTAAGCTGTGCTGTAAGCGCGCAAACTTTTTCACGCATACTAACGCCAGGGACACTCATAGGAATATAATGAGTGTCTCTATCATTAGTGTGCGCTAATTGTTAGCACGTGCCAAAAAATTAGCATGCCTACAGCGCAGCTTAGTAAACAGGGCCCTAAATGTTCTAATGCATGTTTATTAATGTGTGCTATTTCTATTGTGCTGACATTGTGTGACATTCTTCTAATACACTGTCTATTAAGGGGTTTTATTATTTTTTTGCTTACACCTTAAGTATCATGTCTATCTTATACGAATGTTCCTTTATGCTGCCTATTATGATGTATCATTTGTAACCTGTTGACATTTATCATATTTCTTTTACAAGATTGCTCTACAGTGCTCTTTTAAGGTTTATATTTCTGACACTGTATCATGTTATTTCTGTTAGTAGGATTCAGTTTGCCTGTCTCCCAGTTTACCTCAATGATTGTATTTACACCTATAGTTGGTCATTTTACTATTGTTATTCTGTTAACAAAATTGTTTTATGTCAAGCTATACATGGTGTATACCATCCCGAATGATTCTCTTTATAAAGGTGGTTAATAAATCTCAATAAATAAATACATAAAAATAAACAATAGCAGCAACAGTAATGATCTGAATTTTTATGTAATGCTTACATTCATCCTAATGGAAACTCTTACTTCCAAAAAAGACCCTCATCAGGTATTTAACACTGAAATTGATCATAAGTTAGCAAACGAAAGATTCTTAACAAAAGCAGTTCTATCATCACTAGTTGAATACACTGCACTCTCTTGACAAAGACCTCAGTCGACACTTATCTTCCAGCTTTATTTAACCCTATCATGATTCCCATCTTGCCTAGTGCTCTGAGTTGTGCTGTTGACAGCATAAAGAGATTGCAGTGTATATCTTCTAACGAAAGAAAAAGTAGCTTTTCAGTTTTTGATTCAGACTGAAACGGTTATCAGTGCTGGTTGACAAACTACGAGGGTGTAATCAAGATTGTATTTCAGATATTATTTATATAAAACTAGTCTATTAACCTAATGAAAGATTTCATTACTTCCAAAGTGTTGAGTTGTTTGGACTAAATTGCATTATAATTTTTAAATGGCTGGGTTAGCTGAGCTCAGCATTGAGGCAGGGGGAGGGGGAGGTGGGGGAGCTGCTAATTAGCTGCTGTAGCATCCAAATAAATTGCTCATTTGACTTGAACATTACTACAACATCACTTAGTCACAACTATGTTACAGCACACTCATTTTTCTCCATCGCCAATCCATTCTGGAATATATATGCCAATCCAGGTAGTTGCTGATTAGATATGTTTTCTGTGTTGCAATTTTTTAAGTCAACAGCAATTTTAACTTTAGTAAATTTTGAGTAAATGAGAAGAAAATGAACTACAAATTTAATTTTTTTTTTCATATAGGGGCTCTTTTACAAAAGGGCGGCAGGCGTAGTGTAGTAGTTGCTCAGAACTAGAACAGTCAAGACCCGCCATGTGCTTGAAAATATTTTTTTAATTTTCTAGTGCCGCGCACTGCCCAGTTACTGCCAGAGCCCCTACTGCCTCCTAATAGGAGGAGGTAAGGGCTCCCCCAGGAAATGGCCGCGTGGCAAGTCTTTAACTTACCTCACCGGCCATTTCCTTTTTTAAGAGCAAGCCTTTTACTGGCAGCGGTAAAAGAGGGGCCTCAGCGCGCAGCAAACCCGTGTGCTGATGCCACCGCAGGGACCCTTTTACCATCATTTGGTAAAATGGCACCTTAAATTTTTAGTGCACTAGGCATTTGTTACTATTAATTAATAGGCCACAGCGCTTGATGCTAGTTGCCTACCTTGTTCTTCTCAGAGCATCTTCATCTGGATCTTGCACTGTGGATAAAGATAGAATTTAGTTAAAACAGTGATTAATGGGCCCACCATAAGAAAATCTAATTGTAATATATATATATATATATATATATATATAGTTTTGTTTTAAAAGATAGTTGCTAAGCATGTGCACATGGTAACAATTTTCGGCTCATTTGAGCTTTTTTCCTGTTCTTTACACTCTTTTTCAGTTTGTTTCACACATTTTCTTACAAAAATGTAATGCACATTAGAACTTTTTAACATGCACTAATTGGCAACATGCATTAGTTTATAAGTTAACATGTTTATTTATCGGATCAGAGTAACAAAAAAGGCAGAGGAGACACAATCAATAATCTGTGAATTAAAAGTGTCACAAGATCCTTTATTGTAGTTGGAGCTAGACTCGACACGGACCATGTTTCGGCCTATTGGCCTGCTTCAGGAGCCTGAAGACATTGTCAAGGCGTCGTCTGTAAAAGTTGATAAGTACACCACTCAGGAGATAGAATCCTCCAAGTTGTGGTTCCAAGTAACTATAGGCAGTTAGCAATTTCAATCAATGATTCTCAGCAAACAAAGAAGTCAAACAGCGCCTAAATGGAGCGCTGAAACTTCTTTGCAGTCAATTCAGGAAGTTTTGTCTCGTTGCTGTCCTAATTTAACTAGATAGTATCCAGGCACTGCTACAAAATATTGATGGTGCCCAGGTAACTCCTGGATCCACCCAGATTCTGCCCCAGGACCTACTTGGCTTTAACCAGATAGTGCCATGAGATTCTGCCCTAATTTTCAGTGGCACTATCTGGTTATGTGCTGTTGAAAAGCTGGGTATGACCCAGTCAGCATTACTTAACTGAGTAGGAGCCTTTCCTCCCTTGTTAAGTTGAGCTGAATAAAATAAACTTGGTAAGATCTGACAGAAAACATCTTTATCATGCTTCTTTTTGGATTATCAAACAAGATAACCGTTCTTAAAATGAGGAATGAATTTTTCAGATTATGATGTGATTGGAACTTATTTTGATTTCTCACAATTACTGTATAAGTTGTTAACGTCAGACTTGTGAGTTCTTGTACCAAGTAGAGCGCTGCTGAGCCCAGTACTCGGACCAGGTTCTGCCTGGCGGCTGGACAACCCCGGGTTTCACCTGCGCTGACCGCCGTTCCCCAGAGGTTGAGCCCCTAGGTGCGGGCGGCCTGCAGGACTTATGGGATGGAGCTGGAAGCGGGGTGATGAATGCATCAGCCAGGCAGGCAGCAGGTCAAGAAAGTAATCCAGGTACAAGCGGCAGTCAGTAGGCAGGCAGCAGGCTGCAGGCAAGAGAGTAATCCAGGTACAGGCAGGTCAGTAGGCAGGCGGCAGGCAAGACAGCAATCCAGGTACAGGCGAAAGTCAGTAGGCAGGCAGCAGGCAAGAGAGTAATCCAGGTACAGGCAAAAGTCAGTAGGCAGGCGGCAGGCAAGAGAGTAATCCAGATGCAGGTGAAAGTCAATAGGCAGGTGGCAGGCAAGAGAGTAAACCAGGTACAGGCAAAAGTCAGTAGACAGGCGGCAGGCAGAAGGGTAATCCAGGTACAGGCAAAGTCAGCAACGAGGGACCAGTAGATAAGAAGCAGACTACAGAGTTAGAAACACCTACCAAAGTAGAAGCCGAAGCATGGAGTCCATGGAGAGCTCAGCTGATAAGGTGCTGGTGTCTGACATCAGCAGGGAGAAGGGGCACAGCCATAGGACAAGAGCAGGGGAAGGAGTAACCGGAAGACCAATAGAAGCAAGGGAAGCCAGGCAAAGGAAGAGCAGACCCAGGTGGGTGGAAGCAAAGCAATCAAGGAGCCTGGAAGCCAGGCAGAGAGAGAGAGAGAGAGAGAGAGAGAGAGAGAGAGAGAGAGAGAGAGAGAGAGAGAGAGAGAGAGAGAGAGAGAGAGAGCAGAAACAGGTGCATGGAGGCAAAGCAATTAAGGAGCCTGCAACCACTGCTCTCTGAACAAACCCAGAGAGGACTACACACACATGGCTCAGGCAGTGCCAGTCAATTGTGCGTATCGATGGGACCCCGCGCAGCCCGAGGATGCCGCTTGTGTTGAGGTAGGGGACATGACAGTTAACTTCTTGTGCTGTCTCAGCAGAAATCCTCACAAAAGAAGAGTAGAGATAACAACGTAGAACATAAGAATAGTCATACTGGGGCAGACCATCTAGCCCAGTATCCTGCTTCCAACAGTGGCCCAATCCAGGTCACAAGTATGTGGCAGAAACCAAAATAGTTAGAGTCCTTGCTACCAATCCCAGGGATTTCATTTGTTTCCTATCCCATTTCTATCCTTAAGGCCTACTGGTGAAGGCTGCCTATTGCATTATTGAAAACTTAGGCACAGTTATCAGAGCATTCTTCATGGCTGTGCAGAGTGCGTATCTTGTGTAAACACCTATTATCATATTGCAAGCATTTGTTATTATGATGTTACAGGAAGAAACTTGGGTCTATGGAATGTAATCATATATTCTGGGGCAGTGTTGTATGGGGGGGGGGGGCATTATTTGGGAGCTTGACTCTTAATGGTAGTACTGTGAAACTACTGCTAGGGGGTCATAGCCACCACTTTGAACCTAAGCACTGACAGGACAGGAACAGAGAGGAATTGTTTCTGCCTTGGCCACTATACCATCAATTATAACCTGTGCCATGGAAGAAGGGGAATGGGGGGGGGGGGGGGGGGGTGGAGGATCAGGTAATGCTCTTAGGGGACTATGTGATTGGATGAGTTAGTCTTTGATTAAAGGGATGGGGCTTTGATCTGGAGGTGGGTTGATTGGGGATGTTACATAAGTACATAAGTATTGCCATACTGGGAAAGACCAAAGGTCCATCAAGCCCAGCATCCTGTTTCCAACAGTGGCCAATCCTGGTCACAAATACCTGGCAAGATCCCAAAAATGTACAAAACATTTTATACTACTTATCCCAGAAATAGTGGATTATCCCTCAAGTCCATTTAATAATGGTCTATGGACTTTTCCTTTAGGAAGCCGTCCAAACCTTTTTAAAACTTCGCTATGATAACCGCCTTTACCACATTCTCTGGCAATGTTGAGGCCATCACTGTGGGGTTGCTGTTGTAATCAGGGTGGTTGGTGTTGTTGTGTGTTTGGGGGGGGGGGGGGGGTTGTGATGGCATCGGTGGTGTAGGGGTTACTTTGGGGTGCTGAGATGGCATTAAGTGCACACATGCTGTCAGCAGTATTTTCAGTTAGCAATAGCATCTACTATTCATACCGCATGCTACTCTGCTTTCCATGCCCATTTTTTGTCCATACCCTACTCAGTTTCCACCCCACATGTTAAGCAGTTAACATGTTTTTTAATGTGCAGCTGTTTTTAGTGCCCAGTAGACATTAGTTTGGATTGTACTAATGCATGTTAACTGCTTAACACACTTTACTAAACAGGACCCTATGGGGCTCATTTTCAAAGAACTTAGACTTGCAAAGTTCCATAGGTTATTATCAGGTGAAGTTTTGAAACAGAAGGGCGCCTATCTTCCGACACAAATTGGGAGATGGGCGTCCTTCTCGCAAGGTCGCCCAAATCGGCATAATCGAAAGCCGATTTTGGGCGCCCTCCACTGCTTTCCATCGCGGGGACGACCAAAGTTCACGGGGGCATGTCGGCAGTGTAGTGAAGACAGGACTGGGGCATGCTTAGGAGATGGGCATCCTCGGCCGATAATGGAAAAAAGAAGGGCGTCCCTGACGAACACTTGCCCGACTTTACTTGGTCCATTTTTTTTCACGACCAAGCATCAAAACGGTGCCCGAACTGACCAGATGACCACCGGAGGGAATTGGGGATTACCTCCCCTTACTCCCCCAGTGGTCACTAACCCCCTCCCACCCTCCAAAAAAATCTTTAAAAATACTTTTTTGCCAGCCTCAAATGCCATACTCAGGTCCATCGCAGCAGTATGCAGGTACCTGGAGCAGTTGTAGTGGGTGCAGTGTACTTCAGGCAGGCGAACCCAGGTCCACCCCCCCCCTACATGTTACATTTGTGGTGGTAAATGTGAGCCCTCCAAAATCCACCAGAAACCCACTGTACCCACATGTAGGTGCCTCCCTTCATCCCTAAGGGCAATGGTAGTGGTGTAGAGTTGTGGGTTTTGGGGGGGGGGGGGGGTTGGGGGGCTCAGCACACAAGGTAAGGGAGCTATGCACCAGGGACCGTTTTCTGAAGTCCACTGCAGTGCCCTCTAGGGTGCCTGGTTGGTGTCCTAGCATGTCAGGGAGGCAAGTGCACTATGAATGCTGGTTCCTCCCATGACCAAATGGCTTGGATTTGGTCGCTTTTGAGATGGGCGTCCTCGGTTTCCATTATCGCCGAAAATTGGGGATGACCATCTCAAAAATGACCTAAGGACGACCATCTCTAAGGTCGACCTAAATTTCATGATTTGGGTGTCCCCGACAGTATTATCGAAATGAAAGATGGACGCCCATCTTGTTTCAATAATACGAGTTGCCCCGCCCCTTTACGGGAGCCGTCCTGCGAGGACGCCCTCATGAAAACTTGGGCGCCCCGTTCGATTATGCCCCTCTATGTAACTTTGTATGTCTAAGTGCTTTGAAAATACGCTTCCACATAACTTTGTATGTCTAAGTGCTTTGAAAATACACCTATATGTCTCCTTGGAGAAGTGAGCCTTCTACTTTGCACTGTTTAAAATAAAGCTTGATAGCATTACTTACTGAACTCAGTTCCTGTCATCTGGGCAAGAACACGGAAAGATCTGGACTGAAGGCTGGCGGCACGGTGCGCCCAGTCATCTGTTTCATCTTCAACCTTATTTTGAGTTTTAAGCACAGCCTGATACACTGGAGAAGCACTGTCTACATGAGGATCTTTAACAGTAAGGGTACTGCAAGGCAGAGAAAGGTACAGTTAAAAAAACGAGCTACAATGAACATGCCACCCCCATTCCAAATCAGGCTTTCTTTATAAAAGTTACAAAACTTCATGTTTCCAAGTAATTGCTTTCCAGGAGAAAGGTTGAATGGAGATCCAAAAAGAAACACAAGACAGATTTAAAAAGAGCAAAGAAAATGCATTATTTATCCAGAAATAATAAATGGTTTGTGAACAAGGGGCATTGAGAAGGGTGTAGGTGAACATATATATCTAGAGATGTGTGAAAAGAGTATTTATACAACAGACAAAACAAGTTTAAAATTTGGAGTCCTGGCCCTTTCAATTCACTTCCACTTGAAATTATAATAAATGGCTAATTTTCCTTTATTTTTCATGACAATTTGACATCAGCTTAGTTTTTCTACTATACCAATGATTCATTTTTAAAAAATAATAATTAGCAAACATTTTCATCTGACTTTGCTTGTATAAAAGAACATAAGAATAAGAAGATAAATCTCATGCTGGGTCAGGCCAACAGTCAATCAAGGCCGGCATATTTTCCACGCAGTAAGATGTATCTTTTTCACACATCCTTACATACACTGTTAGAAAACCCAGCTGTTTTTTTTTAATGCAATATTTTCTCTTAAGTGAAAAGTACTGTTCACATATGAGGAATAACGATTACTGTAAACACTTTCTGCTCAAATGTGCATGCATAACTTTTATATATGCATGTAGCCACTGTAAATAGAATCTGTATAGAGTGAAACAGGGAAATAACGGTCAACAAACATATTGGAGGTGATACTTTTATATACTGGACTGACTGTATTTGTGAATAGCTTCTGAGGGTTATATTCAATGCAAAATAAACTACTTTTATTAATCTGATGAAGGGAGTAGCTCTCTCAAGCATTAAGTTAATTCAAAAAAGGTATCACCTATAACATATTTGTTATCCTCTATTTGTACGTACCCAAGTAGACTAACACAGCAACTTTAATACTTAAAGAGGGTAATTCTGCAACAGGGCAATTAATAAAGGCATTGGCTATAGTGTCAATTTTAAGAATATTCTATAAAGAAGGTCTCTACTTTTCTTTATAGAATACCAGTGCAAGTAACTAGACAGATCTAGGTGGGCTGGTACAGACTTCGATGGCAACACCAGTGGTTAGGGAATATGACCAGTGCCAGGCAGACTTCTATGGTCTGTGCCCTGAAAATGGCAAGGACAGATCAAGATCAAGTATGCATATGTTATATTGTATCATTCTATATGCTATAAGTGGCAGCTTATGCACGTAAATGACTAGAATAGCACCACAATGAAGATTAGCTACTCATACATTTTTCTTGCAATAAAAAAAAAACTTATGATAGTATCATTTCTTTAAGATTAATGGGCAAAGGAGAGGAAGACCACATTTCTCAATCATGATCTGAATACCAGCCAAACTGCCAAACGTTTCCTGATTTCAGTGTCAAAAAGGTCTTTGATGCTAACTGAACAGCTTTCAATAAAAATGAGTGTAAGGGACTATTCACTATACTAGGCCAACCCCCTAGCAGTAATTCCATGAAACTACCACTAGAGGTCATGGCCACCATTTTTAAGCTGCAGTTGACAGGGACAGGAGAGAGTGGGCTTTGCTCCTGCCCTGTTTACCCACTGGACCACAATGGAAAGAAAAGTAGGCCAGAGGGGGACTACTGGGATGTGAGGGTGGGTTTTCAGTGTTGGGGGTGGTTCAAGAGAGGAGTAGGGTCATGATGAGGGCACTTCTGTGGTGAGGAGGCATTCTGGAGGGGGGGTTTGGTCACAATGATGGGGGTCAGCATAAGTTGGGGTTCTTCTATTGTTGCAGAGGAAGGGGCCAGGAGGGAAGGGAGAAAATAGTGTAGGAGTCAATATCTGGAAGCTATGCAGGTGTCGGCCGATATTCAGTGCCAGCACCTACATAGTTAAGCTGGCATAGATAGGACTACTTTTTGTGCAATCCTGTCTGCCTGCTTAGCTATATAAGAACTGGAACTTGCATAACTGCTAACTCCACCTTGAATACACCCCTGTAATCCCCTTATCCTTACTAGTTTCAAGATGGGCGGTTAGTGCTGAAATTCAGCAGATAAGTAAATACAGTTTTAATAAAAACATCCAAAGGCTCGACACGAATTGTGTTTCAGCCCACTAAAATTGCTTTGAATATTGACCCCCATAAACCTAAATTTTCTTAGAATCTACATTTAAGAATTTCATATTGCATAAAAGCCTAATTCCTAATCTGTTTTTACTGTAATTGTGCTTTTATCTTTCAGGTAAAGATACAATAAAGTTGGTGCCCCATGCTGAGGTAGTTTCACCATATGTATGGAAGAAGTGAAAACCCTGCTGAATGAGACTTTGATCATTAAGGTTGTTCATTGCTTTAAATGAAAGCAAAGCCTTTATTTACATCACCATGGGTCACAGTTACTAGAGGTTTTTTCCCAAGTTTTTGTTTATGAGAAAAATGTTTAGTACATTTGGCCATTGTAATCTGGCAAGTCAATTTATCATCATTGACAATTCACACCAAGATAAGATCAACAGGCAATCAAACTCCTTTGGCAAATGTGCATTGAAAGCATGGTCTTGCTACTTCAGACTCAGTCTAGTTCTAGTCAGGGCTGGTGTTAGACATTCAGGGTCTCAAGGCAGAAACTGGGGGATTAGGCCCAAAGGTTGACTTTCAGCCTATGCCTTCTTTAGCTTGAGGCAAGTTTGGGACCCCCTATGATATGGGGCCCAGGGCAATTGTCCTGTTTGCCACCCCTTAATGCCGTCTCTGGTTGTAGTGTAATCACCATGGAGTATAAAAGATCAATTTGTATGGAATCACATTGTCATTTGCTTTAGGACTAAATTTCAGTTACTGAAATGTATAATTGTTGTTTGCTAGAAATCAAACTTTTTTTTATTGTGTTTAATCAGAAGAACAAACCAAAGGAATTTATTTAGGCTGCTTACCTACAGTTACTACAGCTATAGCGTTCAAGGACTTTGGAAAGAAGTTTGATTGGAACAAATAAAAATCAGCACCACATCTTATAAACAACTCTTGGTTCTTGGTATATGAAAATTATGACTTAATTAGTCATATCAAGCTTGGCTGAAATCTCAGCTGGCACACAAGGAACAGGGACATTTCTGTTGTGCTATATCCTGGCATGAGAAATTTGAGTAAGTTTATTGATGTATTTGTTCCCTTGCTATTCTGTTACTCTCTTATATTAACTGATAAAAGTAATAATGGTGATAAATGAAAATACACACTGAAATGAATGTCCCTTTGACATGACAATTTTTAAAAAAATTTATTCATTGTGCAATCAGTATTAACAGCTCTCAAAAGTCATCACATAGTTTTGCACAGTAAAGAAGTTTCCACTACAAATAATGAATTTACTAATTCCAAGAGTCTCTATGTTTATAAACCTGATATAAAATGTATTAATTTTTTGCTCCAAGCTGTTTTTTTATTTAACATAGATTAGTTGCTATGGAGGACTACTGACTCGCATAATATGCTTATATCGACTTTAAGTATCACAGCTAATGGTCACACATTAGCCATATGGGCTAATGGTCAGCATTTTGCTAGCTCCCAGTAGATGATCATCTGGCATGTCTGTGACAAACTGAGTCAATTTGGCATTTTAAATTAGTTCTTATTGCATTATGAAAATACTTGTAGTCCTGATTTTCATAGCAAAAGTGGGAAGGCTGACCCTTAGCATTTGTACTATATGGTTACTATTAGGGGTCATGGCAACCATTTTGAGATCTGGAGCAGGATGGTCAGGAGCAAAGGGATATTGCTCCCACCTCAGCCCATTGTACCATCAACAATTTGGATGAGTGCGTGTAGGTGGGGCTTTGAGACAGGGAGAGATCTATTGCTTTTTGCTAATTGGGTGTTTGAGGACAGTGGCATAGCTACAGGTAGGCCCCTGTCTCTTCCTCTCCTGTGCCAGTGGCCTGGTATCTGCCCCGTGTCTGAACCCCCTCCTCAGTGTACCTCATAGGCGACCATTGAAATTCATTTTTACTGCCTGCACTGGCCCAGCAGGCATTCCTGTGCCATATCCTGCCCGCGCTGACATCACTTCCTGTTTCCTTATTGGCAGAATGTGGCAGAGGGAAGTCTGCTGGGCCTGCACAGACAGCAAAAATAATTGCTGCTGCCACCTCTGAGGTACACCAGGGAGGAGGTTCAGAGACATAAGGAATTGCCAGTCTACGGGCAGGGGATGGGGGGGGGGGGGGGGAGAAAGCTGAGAGGAAGGTAAAAAAAACAACTATTTTATATATCTACAGGGGACAGTGGAGGGATTTGGAAGGGCCCATCCAAATTAACTCTGGGCTTGCCCAAAATACTAGGTTTGGACTATACTACAAGTTGGGGATGTAATCAGGGGGTTTGAAGGGGTCAGAAAATTGGATTACAGGAGTGTCTGGGTGGGAATTGGATGTCAGGCAGGGACTGGATGGTTGGTGGGGGTCAGGAGTCCTTGCTGAAAGGTCCATGACAGTGCTACTGGATTGCCAGAAGCATAGATGCACTTGCCGCCTCCTCGTGAGAAGCTGCCTAATGCACCATCATTGATGGCCACGTCTCTGCTCCACCCTTGTCATGCCCATTCATCACATTAAGCAGCTAGTGCAAGATTTGTGCCACATCAACTCTTTTTAATATGCATTAGAGGTTAGGGCAGGTCCACACTGATGTCTAATGCATGGTACAGCCTGTGTTAGCTAGGGCCCCGTACTGCCTTACTTTAACTGAAGTTTAATAGATTGTATAAATGTACTCATAAACCGAGTGATATGACACTCAACTCATTAATGATGTGTTTATCCATCCTTTGATAGGATAACAATAGACAATCATAGGTTCTCATACAAGTGACAGTAATTACAAGAAAATCTTTTGTGACACAGTGAGACGTAGTATTAGAAGTAATACATAGAGGGGCATAATTGAACGAAAACGTCTATCTCCATGGGCGTTTATCTCCGAGAACGGGTCCGTGAAGGGGTGGACCGAACCGTATTTTCGAAAAAAATAGACGTCCATGTTTTATTTCTACAATTTGTGAGCTGGGCGTTTTTGTTTTTCAGTGATAATGGAAAATGAAAGTGCCCAGCTCAAAAACTAATAAATCCAAGGCATTTGTTCATGGGAGGGGCCAGGAGTCGTAGTGCACTGGTCCCCCTCACATGCCAGGACACCAACCGGGCACCCTAGGGGGCACTTTTACAAAAACAAAAAAAAAGGTAAAAGAGCTCCCAGGTGCATAGCACCCTTCCCTTGTGTGTTGAGCCCCCCAAATCCCCCTCAAAACCCACTGCCCACAAGTCTACACCATTACTATAGCCCTAAGGGGTGAAGGGGGGCACCTACATGTGGGTACAGTGGGTTTGGGGGGGTTGGACGACTAAGCATTAAGCAGCACAATTGTAACAGGTAGGGGGGGATGGGCCTGGGTCCACCTGCCTGAAGTCCACTGCACTCCCTAACAACTGCTCCAGGGACCTGCATACTGCTGCCAGGGAGGTGGGTATGACATTTGAGGGTGAAAATAAAAAGTTGTGAAACATCATTTTTTGTGGTGGGAGGGGGTTAGTGACCACTGGGGGAGTCAGGGGAGGTCATCCCCGATTCCCTCTGGTGGTAATCTGGTCATTTAGGGCACTTTTTGGGGCCTTATTCGTGAAAAAACAGGGTCCAGGAAAAGTGCCCTAAATTCTAGCTACAAACGCATACTTTTTTCCATTATCGGCGAAAGGCACCCATCTCTGTTTGGGTGATAACCACGCCCCAGTCCCGCCTTCACCACGCCTCCAACATGCCCCCGTCAACTTTGTACGCTTCCGCGATGGAGTGCAGTTGAAAACGTCCAAGTTCGGCTTTCGATTATACCGCGTTATTCGTTTTTGGGAGATAAACGCCTATCTCCCGATTTAGGTCGCAATATAGGCGTTTTTGTCTTTCAATTATAAGCTGGATAGTGTACGGGGGGTTTATTTCTCAGGTGAGAGATTGAGTGAAAATCATCCCTAAAGACTATTTATTTATTTATTTATTAGGATTTATATATTGCCATTTTGAAAAAATTCACCCAAGGCTGGTCAGGTACATCAATTTCCACAAATCTGTCCATCCACTGAGATCCTTACAGCAGTGATTGAGCAGTTGACTTCCCTTTCTGGGGCACATTTATGAAGCACCTAGATAACAATATTTCCACAACATGGGCTCTATTTGTAAAACAACTTCCACTGGAAGTTCAGGAGATCTCATAAAATGCTGGAAAGGCATGGTTGTTTAAATAATAATATGCTGAGTTGTGATTTGAAAGAGGGGATGTTTTATGTATTCAACATGGGAGGAGATCTGCTGACAAGCGGAGAACTCAAACACCCCACGGTAAAAACAGAAGAAAGCAAAAAGTGGGAGAGCGACCAAGGATGCCAGAACCTGGAGGATGTTCGTTAATAAAGAATTTTATTAAAAGTTTTGAAGACTCAGTCACTGTAGGTAAGTACATCGTTCCAGTTCTGGAAAGCCATGGTCGAGTTCAAAACTTTTAATAAAATTCTTTATTAACGAACATCCTCCAGGTTCTGGCATCCTTGGTCGCTCTCCCACTTTTTGCTTTCTTATGTATTCAACATACATGTGGAGGGGCATTTTCAATAGTGCGTCTAAGTCAGACTTTGGACGTTTTGCACTAAACATACCAAATCCGAATAGGAAATATACCCATTTTCGAAATAAAGAAAAACGTCTATCTTTTTTTTCAAAGATACCATTTTGAACAAGATTTTGTGCTTTGTGCATTTATCTTTTCAGGCCATTTTCAAGAAAAAAAAAACTGCACAAGTTAAAAATGCATAAAATCAAGCCAGTGTGATGTAGGAGGGGCCGGCATTTTTAGCAGACTGGTTCTCCAGACATCCCAGGAGAGCAATGGGGCACCCTAGGGGCACTGCTGTGGACTTCATATAAATGCTCTCAGGTACACATCTCACCACTGCTCCCTTATCTTGTCTGCTGAGCGCTCCAAAACCCACCAAAAGCCCACTACCCCAAACTATACACCACTAGAATAGCCTGTATGGATGAAGGGGGCACATATATGTGGGTATAATGGATTTCTGCTGAGTTTTGGAGGGCTCACAGTTTCCACCAAGAGTATAACAGGTAGGAGGAGGTATGGGCCTGGGTTCGCCTGTCTACAGTGCACTGCACCCACCACTACACTACTCTGTGGTCCTGCACTAATGGACCTGGCTATACTATTTGGGGCTGTCACAGAGGCTGGCGAGTATTATTTTTATTCAAAGTTCTTTGGAATGGGAGGGGTCAGTGGCCACTGGGGGGGTCATCCCTGAATCCCTCCAGTGGTCATCTGGTCATTTAGGGCACCTTTTTGTGTCTTATTCCTTAGAAAATCAGGTCTATATCAAAACTTGAAGATTTCACTCTAGACGTTTTGGTTTTGTTCCTGTTTCATTATGGTTGTAAAATGTCCAAGTATTAGTCATGCCCTAATACTGCCTTCGAAACACCCCCTTGAGATTTGGATGCATTGTAGATGAATTGCATAGATAGACCTCTGCAAAATAGGTTTCAAATATACTGATTTGGATATTTTGAGAAGAAGTCCGTCCAAATGGTGCTTTGTCTATTAGATTGTAAGCTCTTTGAGCAGGGACTGTCTTTCCTCTATGTTTGTGCAGCGCTGCGTATGCCTTGTAGCGCTATAGAAATGCTAAATAGTAGTAGTAGTAGTTATGACACTTTTTGGAAGTCTTTCTCTTTTGAAAATCAGGCCCATAGTCTTGTATATTTAAATTATTTAAGTGTTTGTAAATTGCCAGTAACTTATGGTGAGAGACAGTATAGCAACTATAATAAATCAAATAAAACCAAGTAACTGCATATACAGTACACGGCTGCACCCCACATGAGTGTGTTCTAACCAAGGAATGTCCAAGACTGGCAAGATGGACACTTTTATGCCTACCTCCAGTGCCAAACAGTCAAAGCAAGACCCATCAATGCCCCCTGATTTGCCAGCACAATTTGATAGAAAAATGAGTCAATTAGTGCCAATTGGCGTTCTGTAAGCAATTATTGGCACTAATTAGATTTAATTGGGACTAAAGCATGTAAATTTAGGTGTGGGATCTGTGCCTAAAATGTATGCGTCGGCCAGAAAAGGGAGCACAGAAATGGGTGTTTTGGGGTGGACTGGGTTATGGTTTTGAGTTATGTGTGTAACTATAGAATATAGGAGCTCCACCTGTAAATTTAAGCATATGCATTTGCACCACATTATCGTTAGTGCAAATGGCAGCACCTTCATTTATGCATGACATCTCTGCTTATGCATTATTCTATAAACTATGCTACACTTTAGGAACACAAGCGTTGCCATACTGGGACACACCGAAAGTCCATCAAAACCAGCATCCTGTTTCCAACAGTGGCCAATCCAGATTACAAGTACCTGGCAAGATCCCCAAACAGTACAATATATTTTATGCTGCTTTTCCTAGAAATAAGCAGTGGATTTTCCCCAAGTCCATCTTAATAATGGCTATGGACTTTTCTGTTAGGAAGCTATCCAAACCTTTTTTATACCCCACTAAGTTAACTGCTTTTACCACATTCTTTGGCAATGAATTCCAGAGTTTAATTACACACTTTTTCTCCGATTTGTTTTAAATTTACTACTTTATAGCTTCATTGCATGCCCCCTAGTCCTAGTATTTTTGGAAAGAATAAACAAGTGATTCACGTCTACCCATTCCACTCCACTCATTATTTTATAACCCTCTATTATATCTCCCCTCAGCCACCTTTTCTCCAAGCTGAAGAGACCTAGTCGTTTTAGCCTTTTCTCCTAGGGAAGTCGTCCCATCCTCTTTGTCATGTTCATCACCCTTCTCCGTGCTTTTTCTAATTCCACTGTATCTTTCGCCAGCTTCTTGCTTCTAATATACCTAAAAAAGGTTTTACTATATGTTTTTGCCACCAATGTAATCTTTTTGTCAAAGTCTCTCTTTGCCTTCCTTATCAGCAGGTTTTACTGTTGTTTAAAAATGCTGCCGACTGAAAGATAAGTGCTGCTATGATTCTGTAATCAAAAGTGAGAAAACTGTAAAAGGATTTGTCTTGAAAAAAAGTCGACTGAAATATTAGAAGTATAAGGAAAACTTTAACGGGTTGATCAATGAGGATTTGCGCCTCAACCATTTTTCAATTGTTTGAACACTGCGTTCAAATGGTGAGAGCAGCAGGAGCATCTGATGATCCCCGAAAAAAGTAAAGGAAATTTGTTTAAATGAAGTTGATAGATGGAATGAATTCTGTCCATCACAGAGAGTTATGCTATTGAAGGAAATTAACTGATACAAGAAGCATTCTATACATATGAAATCATTTGATGTTTGGGACATAGTACATATGATTATATTTGAGAAGTCCCCACACATAAAATAGTGGTCAGTCTAATTGAATATTTCCAGAATAAGCAGCATAAAATGTATTGTACTGTTTTGGGATCTTGCCAGGTACTTGTGACATGGATTGGCCACTGTTGGAAACAGCCCTCGTTATTCAATTAAATTGTGCAAGCAAGTTGGGCACGCACGCATTTTTTGGTGACTTTTATAGAATTAGGGGGATAAGGCAGGCATTCCGCCAGTAAAAGCGAGTATAAAAAATATGCTCTGATTTATCCATATATGCCTGCTTCATTGAGATAATTGAGATTACCTTCACTGATGTGTACCCAAATTCTGTAGTTTACTGCTGAGATGCTTACGGGGACATGGTCAAATGCTTACTTAGGATCTAAGGAGGAAAATCTATATATGGCGCCAAACATTAGAGGATATTTCTGTGTCAAATTTTCAGCATGAAAAAAGCAGTGTAACAGATACAAGCTGCCAAAACGGAACAAAAACAGCAGAGCCACATGCAAAAACTTCAGATTGCCCAAAACACAGCAGCCAGATTGATATATGGTAAAACACGATTCGAAAGTGCTAAACTCCTTCGAGGAAAGGTGCACTGGCTCCCAATCAAAGAACGGATCGTCTTCAAAATCTGCACTCTGGTTCATAAAATCATCCACGGCATAGTCCCAGGATACATGACAGACCTCATAGACCTACCAACTAGAAACAGATTCGGATCAGCACAATCATACCTAAACCTACATTACCCAAACTGCAAAGGACTAAAAAACAAAACAACTTATGCATCCAGCTTCTCCTACATAAGCGCACAACTATGGAATGGACTCCCGCATGCCATAAAAACAATCCATGACCATCTAAACTTCAGGATATCATTAAAAACTCACCTCTTCAAAAAAAGCCTATCCCACCGATCCAACATAACTCCCCACACCCGGCAACACAATATAATCAATGATCGTACTGGACAATCTACTATCCTCATTCCTTGACCCCATGACGCCTGAACCACATCTACCTCATTTGTCTACAACACAATCTTTATTTGTTATCAACCATAATGGCAAATGCCTTCACAGTACTTTGTAAGCCACATTGAGCCTGCAAAAAGGTGGGAAAATGCAGGGTATAAATGTAACAAATAAAATAAAAAAAATTTTTTAATGCACTAACCCGCTCATTTAGAGAATAGCATGTAAGTGCTTCTGCACAGTTCTACAAAGGGAACATGGCCATGGGAGGAGCATGGGCAGGCCAGAGGCGTTCCTTTACAATGCATGCAATATTATAGAATTCAGGGGATCCGAGACCAACTTGTGTGCCTTGATTTACACCTGGTTTCATTTGGTATAACTCCTTGTGCTCAAAGTTCAGCACAAATCACAGAACTACATGCTATCTATAATGGGTACTGATCCTAGAATGCCTATTATAGAATACCATTCAGCACCAATTTTATCTTCGACATCAAATTCTGAGTGCCATTTATAGGATTTCTCCCTTTGAGGATAGAAAAAGGGTTATACAGATAGAATGGCTGGAGTTGTGTAAGTGGATTTTGAGCTTCCCTAAAGAATACACATATCTGTATGATTTGCCTACAGTGAACCACTGAAAAAAAAGGGAAATAGGAGGAGGCACAATTTAGACAAAGGACAATTTAGACTAATGTGCGCTATCCCTTGACATTTAAAGTGCAATTCTATAACTGGGTGCTATATTTATGCAAATATTTGCACCCCTAAATGTATAGCAGTGCTTCTCAACCCAGTCCTTGAGGCACACCCAGCCCCATCAGGTTTTCAGGATATCCACAATGAATATGCATACGATAGGCAGTGCATGCAAATCTATCTCATGCATATTTGTTGTGAATATTCTGAAAACCTTATGGGACTAGGTGTGCCTCAAGGACTGGGTTGAGAAACACTGATGTAGAGAATACTGGCACTTTACTACTACTACTACTTAACATTTCTAGAGCGCTACTAGGGTTACGCAGCGATGTACAGTTTAACAAAGAAGGACAGTCCCTGCTCGAAGGAGCTTACAATCTAAAGGACGAAATGTCAAGTTGGGGCAGTCAAGATTTCCTGAATAGAGGTGTAGTGGTTAGGTGCCGAAGGCAACATTGAAGAGGTGGGCTTTGAGCAAGGATTTGAAGATGGGCAGGGAGGGGGCCTGGTGTATGGGCTCAGGGAGTTTATTCCAAGCATGGGGTGAGGCGAGGCAGAAAGGGCGGAGCCTGGAGTTGGCGGTGGTGGAGAAGGGTACTGAGAGGAGGGATTTGTCTTGAGAGCGGAGGTTACGGGTAGGAACGTAAGGGGAGATGAGGGTAGAGAGGTAAGGAGGGGCTGCAGATCGAGTGCATTTGTAGGTTAGTAGGAGAAGCTCCCTTTTTCAAATCGCATCCTGCGCCTAGCACTAATTAGCTTGTTATTTAATTAAATTGAGCACACAAATAGGGCACATGCCCAAATTTGTGTGCACAATTTTTGGCAACTCTTACTGAACTAGGGGGATAGCGTGTACTAATTTATTAACTGCACTGTGTAGAATGGGGTAGGGAATCAGTGGGGGATAGGTAGGGATACACCCTACAGTTACCGCACAGGAACTTACCACATGTCAACTGTTACCACAGCAGATACAGCAGATCATTTAAGACAACCTTAATAAATTTAAAGGGTCAAGGGCCATGGATTCAATATACTGCCTTTCTGTGGTACAACCAAAGCGGTTTACATTTATTTTATGCGGTTCTTTCACTATCCCTAGTGTACTCATAATCTGTGCCATGCAGAAGCACTTAACACGTGGTAAATGTATTTGTTTTCTGCAGTAACAGCATGGACAGATGCTGTGAACACCCCAAACAGGTAATACACAGGCTTTGCAATTGTCATGCCATAATAAGGGCAACTACTGCACAGTAACTGCAAAACGTTACCTCTCCAGTAAAACAGCCCCTTAATTGAGGCAACTGAAGGTATAAGCATATTTTTTATTCATCTAATAACCTGATCTTCAAAACACAAACTATGCAGGTCCTTTGTATATGAAAATCAAGTCAGTTTGTTCCTGACTACTAAAAATGCTGTAAGCCATCTTGAGCTTTGCTTGGAAAAGGCTTGCTGACAATCCAAATGCCCCTTTTAAGTTTGTTTTTCAGGTTAGCCATGATCTGAACAAGAAGACTAGTTAATAGTCATTGATCATATAGAAAAGACAGAAGACGTTGAAATTGTTCTTACCTGGTGATATCGCTGCCTCTGGCCTGTGCTTGGCCAGCAATTGCATCCATAATAGCATCTTGGGAGTACATGCTGATTGGAGTATTATACTGAGCGTGAATGATAGTGGCTTTGCCTCCAGGGCCCTTCACTTCGATTGGTTTGTGCGTAGACAGGGCAGAATCTTTCAGCAGATTGGGATTGAAGCGTTCAGCGTGCTCAGGGCTGGGAGGAAGTGAAGTGAGGTTTGTAGAAAAGGGGGAAGTGAGAACAAAGTGTAAGCAGGTAACAATTAAAAGAAACGTCCAAAGAAGTGTAGGTGTATAGCCAAGGCATCTCACCCCAAAAAAGCTTTCAGCTGGACCACAGCTTAGTGCGCATGAATTGACCTTGCTAACATAGTGCTGAAGAAGATTTTGCACAGCTCTGCTGTGTGATTTGCAATGACAGTGCCATAATGCAGAGTGTTCACTAGCCAAAGTAAAAGGGAAATTCTACTGCTGACATCCCAACTAATGACTGTTTTTCATTTATTGATGTTTTTATGTAATCTGAAAGAATGAGGCTTTGGTCTAAGGTTCTTGAGCTCTTAGGAGTGGGGAGTGGGGAGGGGGGAGGAGGTTTGTAGCACAGTAGACTACTAAGGCTTTGAAGTCTGGGAGGACATTTTCTTGCATTCATTTATGTTCTGCATCAGGGCTGGGGGAGTTTGTGGCCTCCCAAAGATCAGAAGCCCCCAGGTGGTTTCAAGAAGCCTCTAAAGTAGGCCATCAGATATTTAAACTGCAGAACAACTACATGAAATGGGACTTTTTTTTATAAAAGTTTTGAAAACACACTTGCAAAATTCAGCTATGGCATGTGTCCTCTTTTTCAGAGGACAAAATATGGTAACCCTATGTGTAGTTACATATTTGATTAGCTGTTCCACCTCAGACCAGTTTAGGAATATAAATGTTGCCAGTTATTTTTCCTGATAAACATTTCTTTATTTTTAATTCCTAGATTTTTGGTTCAGACTCCTTCCTTCTAAAATGTTTGCATAACTGTGAAAAATAGATGTGTTTTCCTTTATAAAACAGTTAAATTATATCACTTTTGACAAGTGAAAACAAACCATAGGAAAAATCCTGGTTATTGACCAATTTATCAAAATTAAAGTTAATTTAAATGTTAGAAAAATTGCTACAGAACCTCTTTTTAAAATTGCTCACACTTTCATAATTCCTCCTGAGAATGACTGTGCAAAAAAATGCCAGCAAATTGTTTAAGGTGCACAACTTTTACCTAAGGCATCAGTTGTCACACAACTGCATTCTGTATGGATTAAAGGGTGCCAAAAACATGAGGGCATGTTTGCCCGGTCCTTCCAAGTTGTGCTAAGAGGATCTCTCTCATGTTAATTCTCCTTCACCATGTATCTCAACTGCTGTGGATTCCAGAAAAGTCTAATCATTTTTTGATGATGAAATGCCTTCAGGAAGTAAAGAGAGAGAACTAGTATAGCAGTGAAATGCAAACACTCCGCAAACGCACAGATAGCATAGCGTACAAGGGGAGGGCACATGATCTTGGCATACTCTTGTGCTACGTGCAGAGGAATAAGGGAATATCAGCTCTTCAGGGATCTTAAAATGCAAAAAAAAAAAAAAATAATATTACAAGCAAAAGGTAGCCAAACATGCTTTATGATTAAATAGATCTACTTCCAAGTGTGAAGAAATGAACAGGCCTGGAGATTTTTATCAGGCATTGTAGACCTACCATCTACTACTTTCTTCCAGTAGTTCATGCATGTCATAAAAGTAAATCAGGGCATCAAAAAAGATTAGGGATAGGTTAGAGATTTAAATTAAAAAAAAAGAGAGATGCTTCTTATCATGCTCCTGTTTAATAACCAACTCTGTTTCATGTCCTCATTTATACCTTGTTTCCTGCATTAAAATTAAATATCTCTATCCCTCACTGTGGAACTGATTTATCAACGCACATTTTCCCACAAGAAAACAAGGTCAGTAAATCATCCTCCCGCCCCCTCATACACACATTTCTGTAGGAAAAAAGGTCACAAAGCCCCGAGTCTCTTTTGCTTGCACAATTTTGAAATAACATATCCTTACCTAAGATTCCAGTTTCTGAAAACTTGTAGGCATGAAAACGTTTCACAGAAGACGCTGCACATGCAAACTCACAGGCAAAAAAAGAAGTAGGGGATATCTCTGTATCTTCAGAAATCAGATTGTGGCCCTATAGCCCTTTGCTGCATAAGTGCTTATACAATGTCTTCTTGGAAGTTTCAGGAAGTAATAACATTAGTTAAAAGACGCTTTAACTGGAAACCGAGCAGGCATGCTGACTATCAGGCCTTTTACCCTAATTTCTGCTCCTTTCCTTAAATCTGGCTCTTACCACTTCATTAGTGAATTAAGCACAAAGCTGGAGGAAAAAGGGTTCCTGACAAATCGCAGACCCTACATAGCAGAAAGCTGTATTCTGCATTTTCAGCAGAAAGTTGTATAGACCAATTTCATTGAAGGGCCAAAGTATTCAAGACTGCCATTATCCAACTATTGATTTGGAGGCAGGGCTATTGTTACATATGTTGAGGCCCAGGGCAGAAACTGGGGAGGGGACCCCAAACCCAGCTGCAGCCTTGGCGTAGCCAAGGGTGGGCTTGGGTGGGCCTAGGCCCACCCACTTTGAGCTCAGGCCCACCAGTAGCAGCACACCTATGATGTGGCCGGCAGAGATTCCTAAGCTGAAAACTCCCAACAACTGTCCCTCCTGCATACCTTATAAATAGCAGATCTTCGCCTGCAGGAATCAGCGACTGATACATACTGCTTACACCCCTCGGACTTCCCTCTGCCGTATTCCCGCCTATGCGGAAACAGGAAGCTGCATCAGTGGGAAGGATGTGGGGCCTACATGAGTAGTGTGTATTAGTTGCTCCTCACTTGCGGTGAAAATCTAAAATTTAAAAGGTGTGCAGGAGAGGAGGGATATTTGAGAGACCATATGGCATGCAGGCGAGAGGAGAGACCAAATCACCTATGGAATGGGGTGGGGTTCTTCTGCCCACCCATCTTGGGCCCAGGCCCACACAAAATTGGGTGTCTGGCTATGCCCCTGAGCTGCAGGCTGTGCCTCCTTCAGCTTGAGGCAGATTTTGGGGTCCTCTGTGGCATGGGGCCCAGGGCAATTGCCCTGTTTGCCACCCCCTAAAGTTTGCCTTGTTTGGAGGGAAATTGTTAAGTTCTCTAGCTCCTCCTTGAAAATTCACATTTCACCTGCTATAGCTGTGGTCATGGGAGGGATGTTTGCAGGGCGAAGCCTATTCATGTATATAAAAAACAAAATTCAGCATAAGTTCAAAGTTTCCTCCCATGATCCCATTACACCCATTTTTGTTGTGGCTATATTAAGCCACTCAGCTGAAGACAATTTTCAAAGCCCTTTAGCTGGCTAAATCCTTTCAAAAACTACCTTCCAAACACCTTTGAAAATAGGAAAAGATGTTTATTTGAATATTTGAAAAGTTAAACTAAAACAGTTGTTACTGTATTTCCCAATTCCTGACTCAACAGTAGATAAGTAAGGTATCAGAAGCACTCCTGCCCCAAAGTATGATATCAACAAAAGTACGGTGATGCATCCTATAACATCAATATAGGTAACTAAACTTCTATGCATATGGGAAGAGGTGAGAAGCTTCTTTAGACCTCCAGAAAGTTTGCCTTAAAAATAGATTCAATTGGCATACATCCTTTCAACAGTCAACTATAAGAATTTTTACTCTTAACAATAAGACTTTTAGAGGCCCTTTTACAAGTTTTTGCAGTTACCACACTTCAACAGTCAAAAATTAAAGTGCAGTAAGTAGAAAAGCTGTGCAATAATTCTTGGGGACATGTCCAGCATGTTCTCTGCAGTAAGAGCACTGAAATGTTCTTTAGTGCCCATTAATGCTGTTCCTTACCACCTCCTCTTGAGAAGAAAGTAAGTGCATCAGTGCTAACTGCACAAATGACAGTTGGATGGTCTTACTGACAGGTGGGCTAACCCTCAATTTTGCTGATGTGTAGCTTTTTGAATGTAGTGCATCAAGATATCAATATTTACTTATGCCAAGTGATCTAAGCTAAAAGCCAATGAATTTTGCATGTGACTGAATGGAATATCCCCATTGGCCAGGTGGATAACTGGACCAACCATCTGAAGTGTAAAAAATGGTTTTGACCCACTTGTCTATAAGACCATCCAATTGTAGTGTGTAGTTTATGCCCATTCTCCACCCATAATCTGCCTGATTTCTGTCCCCGAACACAGCATACTCTTACCCCAAAATTCTATAACTGGCGCTTAAAATTGAGTGTGCAAATTTGGGCACTGCCCAATTTGTATGTGCAATTTAATTGAATAAAAAGCCAATTAGCACCAATAATTGGGTGCCAATAATCAATTATTGCACATTTTTAGTTGTGAGGATTACGCGTGGCTCCAAAAAAGGTCCATGACCATGGGCAGATCAAGGGAGTTCCTATTATGAGTGATCTTATAGAATAAGGGGATTCTGTGCTTAATTTAGATGTGAGGAATTACACCAGGGTTTACTTGGTTTAAATCCTCATGTCTACACTTAGGCGCCAATCCTGGCGCTAAGCATATTCTATAAACGACGCCTAACTTTCAACGCTATTTATAGAATAGCATTCAGCATGTTTTTTATGCCGATTTTTCAGTGCTATTTATAGAATTTGGTCAGTAATATGCAAATTAGCACGTAACAGTAACCACACTCATGTGGTAACGAGGCACGCTGAGTTGCGCATGCGACTACTTAACACACTTTAGTACAAGGGCCCCTTATGCTTTTCTCGATGTGCTAATTAATATAGTAAGCTTTGGAGATTTTTTCTTGATATCCCTTCCAATTTTTTGATGCCCCCAAAATCAGATAAGGCTTGGTTAACAACATTTCAATATAGGATGCTTCAGGCACATCCAAAAAGATGCAAGAAAGGGGTTCCATACAGCAGAGTCTGCAGTCATGAACTCAGGTTGTCATATCATGGTTAGGGCTTTCAAATCCTTTGCCACTAGGACAGGTATAATTGTCAGTTTGTAAGAAAAGCAATACATATCATTATCCCCAACACAAGCTATAGCTACGACAAATCATGATGCAAATCATACAAATGAAGCGGTTCATATGTTGTCCAAATACAAGGAGACAAAGCCACAACAACTTGTTTCATGCTAGAAGCACCAACAGACCCAAAACACACAGCAAAAACACAAAGCATTTGATACTAACTTGGCAGCCGTGTTGGCTATGACCTAGAAGGAGGAGGGAAGAGGAAGAATAGATAAAAATGAACAACAGTAGTTTCAGAGCTGAAGGGCAAAAAGTATTAACCAGGGCTTATGAGGCCTTTTCTTGTCATCTATAAATAGAAAAAGAAAGCAACTGTGCATCTGAAAACCATATGTGATTAACGGGCAAAAAATGTGGGGATTAAAGCTGATCCAGTAGGATTTGAAGTAGCTGACACATAACAATATATTTGTTTTACAAGCATGGTTCAGAAGGACACAGGATATGACAAAGCAGAAAGATTTTCAGGATAAAAGAACAGCTGACAATTTTCAATCTAACTTTCAGACTGGAGAGCACAGGGCAGGGAGAAGGACTTGCCCTTCCTTAAAATTCTCAGCAGGAAGATTATTTCTTACAGATATATTATCACTAGAGGGGTTTCTAATCCAGCCATATATTGGCTCTTTTAGCTGACATCTCCAACCAATCCACAGATCACACTTGAATGGGAAAAGCAAAGAGAAGACAAGGAGAGACAAGACTGTAAGGGGCCCTTTTACTAAGCTACGTAAGTATCTATGTGCGCCAAACGCATGCCAAAATGGAGTTACCACATGGCTACCGCGTGGCTCTTGCGGTAATTTCATTTTTGGCGTGAGTCCGATACGCATGGCCGAAAAATAATTTTTATTTTCGGCCGCACATATCGGACATGCGCCAAGTGGCATTTGGCGTGCAGACATCATTACTACCCGGTTACCGTGTGAGACTTTACCACTAGGTCAATGACCGTCGGTAAGGTCGCAGACCCCAAATGGATGCGCGGTAATTTTGATTTTGCCGCACGTCCATTTTCGGCAAAAATGTTTAAAAAGGCCTTTTTTTACAGGCGCACTGAAAAATGGATCAGCTAGTACCCAAAACCCATGCCTGCACTACCGCAAGCCATTTTCCAGCGTACCTTAGTAAAAGGACCCCTTAATGTTATTGCTTGTTGGATTTTTGGTGTCATAGTTTGGTTGCTTTGACGGGCCCTGATATTCAAAATGATTTAAGCAGGCAGATCAGGGCTGGAGTGATCCCGGTGACTCCTGTCCCTGCCAACGCTGGATTCAAAATGGTGTCAGCAACCACTGGCAGTAGTCTCATAGTTCTACCGCTACAGGTCAAGCTTCCATATAGCTATCTATACGTTTTATACAACAGCAACTAAGTTGGTGTCTCCTTGCATTCTTAAACAAGGCACCCTGTTACAAATTTAACCTCAAAAAGTCACTTTAAGAGCAACTTTACAGAACTAGAGATTACAGTACATATTTTAAATATGAAAAAGATGAAGGAACATGCTTGTAGTACATTAGCATGCAAAGCAGTCATCTCTAAACTCAAATACATGTACTCATACAGAGACGCATGCACATCGGCATAACATCATACACTGTTGGGAACAGCAAGATCACTGATATGAAGATCTGCTTTGATAAATCACACATAAATAATTCCCATCTCAAAAATAAATGTATGACTAGAACTTTTGCCCAATAGAAGAAACCCATTGAACTTCACTGATAAAGCAATGGGAGGGAGGGTTTGAAAATCTGAAAAGCAGGAAGGCATTTCTCTTGTTTTGAAGGAACAGAAGGGTTGGGGCTTTGAATGCCAAGAGGTTCCATGTTATACTTCTACTAGAGATGCAGCTGTAGTTTAGTAGATGCTATATACTTTTTTGAACATTAATTCTTGATGCACTATTTCTGTTACTGCTATAAAACGTGTGCATGTATTAATGCTGCAGGAGAAAGGCAAAGGTGACCACAATGATATATCCCTGTCATGATTTATTTCACTGTCAGGCTTATTTTCGAAAGAGAAGGGCGCCCTTCTTTCAACACAAATCGGGAGATGGGTGTCCTTCTCCCAGGGTCGCCCAAATTGGTATAATCGAAAGCTGATTTTGGGCGTCCTCAACTGCTTTCCGTGGCAGGAACGACCAAAGTTCACAGGGGTGTATTGGAAGCATAGCGAAGCCGGGACTGGGGTGTGCCTAACACATAGGCATCCTTGACCGATAATGGGGAAAAAAGGGCGTCCCTGACGAGCACCTGGGCGACTTTACTTGGTCCATTTTTTCTTATGACCAAGCCTAAAAAGGTGCCCGAACTCACCAGATGACCACCGGAGGGAATCGGGGATGACCTCCCCATTACTTCCCCAGTGGTCACTAACCCCCTCCCACCCTAAAAAAAAACCCATTTAAATATTTTTTGCCAGCCTCTATGCCAGCCTCAAATGTCATATCCAGCGCCATGACAGTAATATGCAGGTCACTGGAGCAGTTTTAGTGGGTGCAGTGCACTTCAGGCAGGCGGACCCAGGTCCATCCCCCCCTACCTGTTACACTTGTGGTGGTAAATTGAGCCCTTCAAAACCCACCTTAAACCCACTGTACCCACATGTAGGTGCCCCCCTTCACACTTTAGGGCTATGGTAGTGGTGTACAGTTGTGTGTAGTGGGTTTTGGGGGGCTCAGCACCCAAGGTAAGGGAGCTATGCACCTGGGAGCAATTTCTGAAGTCCACTGCAGTGCCCCCTAGGGTGCCCGGTTGGTATCTTGGCATGTCAGGGGGACCAGTGCACTATGAATGCTGTCTCCTCCCATGACCAAATGGCTTGGATTTGGTCATTTCTGAGATGGGCGTCCTCGGTTTCCATTATCAGTGAAAATCGGGGATGACCATCTCTAAGGACGACCATCTCTAAGGTCGACCTAAATTTGGAGACCCTGACCATATTATTGAAATGAAAGATAGACGCCCATCTTGTTTCGATAATACGGGTTTCGCCGTCCCTTCGTCAGGACGTCCTGCGAGGACATCCTCAGGAAAACTTGGGCGCCCCTTTCGATTATGCCCCTCCACGTCAATCACATCCAACTCAATCTGCACAAGAACAACTAGGAACCGAGATCCAGTCTACATTACTTGAGAAATGTATTATGGGGGCTATTTATTAAATTGGAAAATATGCGGTATTTACCTCTGCTATTACATTAATAAGGTGTAAATAGATGTCTATGACTGGAAACTCTTAAAATTTTGTCTCCTCACATTAACTTTCCAAGCTCTTATTTGACCAGCCACTATTAGTTTTAGTTTCTGTCTCTCACCTGCCATTTTTCTCAGTTCAGGTTTACACCTTCATTTTCTTTGCCCTCTTCTGCTTTTGTACCATCTCTTTACCTGTTTATTATCATTACATTTCTCTTTTCTTTAGTTGGCTAACTCATCTCTTTTGACCTTTCATTTTGGAAGATAATGGTTCCCTACTTCATTATTAGCAGCGTAAAGTGCTCCGTTACGCTTATCTCCTCTTAGGTCTCCATTTATTAAAAGGTCATATGTACCAAAGTGTTTATCCTATTTTGTGGCTATGGGGGAAATGCTTATTATATCTAGGCCAAAACGAGGGAAAGGCTTTAGGGCCCCATTTACAAAGCGTCAGTAAGCTCAACACAGGCTTACCGCTCGCTAAAAAGGAAGTACTGCTGGGCTACCGCAGCAGCCTGGCAGTACTTCCCACACCTAGCGCGCCGTCATATCCGGCACTATATTTATATTTGTAGCGCCAGTGTGTACCCAGTGGTAATCAGGCAGTGCCACGTGCTGCTCAGTAACTGCCAGGTCAGCATGGGAGAGGGCTACCTTTTACTAGCTGGGGTAAAAGGGGGCCTCAGCATACGTCAAAAACACGTGCCGACACCAGCACAGGCCCCCTTTTGCCACAGCTTGGTAAAAGGGGCCCTTAGAGAATCAGGGTAGGGTATTATAAGCCTGTGTGCTGTCTGTACTTTATTGTTTGCTATTTTTTCATTATACTTATTTTGAATGTCTGGCATTTTTTTTTATAACTTGAACTGCTCTGTAAATTGATGAATTTTAATAATCATAATCTTGCTAATGCTAAATCCAGAATATTATTAGATTAATGAAGAATGTTATTTTTTATCCCAGTTTATTAACTCTTGCAATTAATATTTAGTACAGCCGAGCTAATGGCAAAATCACCAACATGTTCTAGAACATTATTGCCTTAATGACAGTCTTATCATAATACCTTGTGCCAGGGAAATTAGGATATACAGAGGGGCATTTAAAAAAAATTCTAAGTTAAAAAAAAATCCATCTCACAGCCATAATCAAACAGGAACAGCATCTAGATTTCCTGTTCGTCCAAAATGAATAGCCATTTTCCAAAGTGAAACATCCAACAAACTAACCATTAACATTAACATCTGTCTGGTCTCATTTTCAGATATCTCTGCAGAACAGAGGAGTAGCCTAGTAGAATGTAAATCAAGGGGTACAGGTTCAAACCCCACTATAGCTCTTTGTTTTGTAAATGTGATCCCTCCAGGACCTGAATGTACACCATTTAAATAGCCTTCAGGCGACTTGTAGGTGTCTTAAATATTTAGTTACAGTAGGTATTTTTCTGATTCAGAAATATCTATCTATCTATCTATCTATCTATCTATCTATCTATCTATCTATCTATCTATCTATCTATCTATCTATATAAAGAGTTGAAATAGGACTTGAACACTCGATCCACTGGCTCACAAGCTACTGCACTAACCACAACCACTGGGGTATTAAGGAGGAGCAACTTTTTGTAACTTGGACGTGACTTAAACAGGTCTAGATAATAACGTCCTTTTTAGACATAGACGTTTCTTCCCATTCAAAACTTCCTGCTGGACATCCTACTTTTGGGTCCTCTCTAGTCCCACTCAAAACACACCCACAACACGCTCCCTTGCTATTCGGACTAACTGCAGTGTGAAATGTCCAAATTCTGACTTTCCAAAATTAGGATTTGGATGTTTCTAGCAAATGAACTCTTTTTAAAGTCATTTTAAGACCTCCAACTGCTTTGACAATGAGCACCACAGTGTAACTCCTGTCTCATATAGAACCAAGGACCAAGAGTTTATTATAAACACTACATTGAAAGTGAAGACATTTGGTATTTGATGATTATGAATTTGTTGATAGCTTTACCAACATCTGCCTTATTATTTACATGTATAGAATTATACAGCCATAAGCATGCTATTGGGCTTTTCTAATCCATTTATTCTACAGACTTGGGTTTCCTTTCAGGTTGTACATTTGGACACATTTTCTTTTCTGGAATAAGATTTTCCCTAGTGCCAGTTCATTAATTGAAAACTTACATACCGTCTATGATGTTCAACTTCTGATGCCCTTCCTCTGAGAGTTAAATTATACATTTCCGCCATTTCCCTTAGAGTCTCTGCTGAATAAAGGCCAATGGGATTGTTATATTGTCTTTTTGGAATAGGGCTAAGTTGGTGCTTAGGGCTGCTGCCATCAGTGGCTACAGGGCTTGTTTTTGGACTTGGGTTACTCTTTATGGACGAGTCCGATGTCATCGCATGAGACTGAGAGGACAGAGAAGTTCTAACTGTAGTTGTCTTTGAAAAAGAAGAGCTATGTGATTGGCTGATCTCCTGCTTGCTGAGGTAGCCTGAAAGCGTTCCATTTGCTGTCATAATATCCCCCATGAGCCCAGAAGGGTTGCTAGTAAATGTATTGGAGGATGTTCGGTTGATTTCCAAAGCGAGATCCTGTAATAGCATATATGCAGACCAGAAAATGAAAAAAGCAACAAAGGGTATGCATGCATGCCAAAAATAAAAAAAATAGGACACAGAAAAAGAAACTGCATGAGTACATACACAACATGGCAAGGCTATTGTTGCATAAAAAATGCCACAGCTAGTTAGTGTTCAAGCTTTCAAAATTTCCCTCAAGTCAAATGTTTACGATGATATTCATATTGTAAGGATAGTACAGGGATCCTAGACAAAATTTTAACTACAGATCTTTTCTGGCCTAATTGTGTACACATTTAAAATCTATCGACTGTCCAATAAAATTAGTTCTAAATAAAAATTTAGGAGGCAATTTCAATAGGATGGGTACTTTTACGATCACCTAAATTCTGGCAAATTTTCTATGAAAAAACTTACCCATGGACTATGCTTTTGGAAAGTACCCAGTCAGTATTCAGACTGCTATGGGCTGCCTTACACTCAGATATTCGGGGCTGGGCCATATCGGACTACTGGTGCTGAAGAGACAGGTCTTCAGTGGCTGCCGGAAGTTACCGAGGTACCACTGATATTCAGTGCCAGTATCTGGATAGCTATCCAGGCAAGTCAGGGCTGCTATTTATGCAGTTCAACTAGCCCTAATTGTTATCCAAGCACCTGCACTGAATATCGATATTTTGCAGCCCCTGGACTGTACTGACAATACCTGCATAGTGCCGTGGTGGTCTGTGCAGTTATTCAGTGGCACCCTCCAGTTAACTGCCGCTGAATATCTGTCCTTGGCCTGGTTAGTGTGTTAACTGGGTAAGATCCAGGTCTACCTGCTTAACCTATATTTAATATGTACATTTTTGAAAATTCACTGTGCATGTGCATTCCTTCTCCTTAACCTCCCCGTGCCTCCATGCCAGTATTTTCAGTGGCTATTGACTTATGACAACATGATTTCAAACATGTGGATTTAGTCGCCTAATTATATTTAGGCTGCTATACTGCTTTGAAAACTGCCTTCTGAGTGATACTTTAAGAGCGATTATCAGAAGCTGTTTAGCTCAGTAAATAGAAGTGTACCCAGGTAAACTGGCTGTCTAAAAAAATCACTCTACAGGTAAATATGTGTGGGGATCAACATCAAATATACTTTTATCTGTGGCATAAGAATATAAGCTCAGAGGCAAGGTTTGGTTGGCAGAGGCAATAACGCAGGTGGCTTTCACTTTTCAAAACTACATGAGTCATTTTGAAGAGAAACAGTGCCTCAAGCAGAAGGCAGAAATTGTGTGGGTACTTTTCCTAGGCAGTTTTCAAGGGAAACTGAGCTCATTCTTCAACTTTGAGAACTGGTGTAAAACCCATGGCTAAAGGTACTTCTGGACTTTGCAACTATGTGGGATGGTTTGAAAATTGCCCCCTGTGTCTACGAGATTCAGATTCCTGATTGCCACAGGCAAAAATCTTTAGATATTTGTAATTGCTGATGTTTGAAGCATTTGTTCTATTATCTGCATATCTAATGCAAGAGCATTCAACATTGACATGAATTAGCTGTGTTAGCATGCAATGCCTCTAAGCACCCTTTCAGAACTGAACGCACTTGAACATAATCCTTTGTAAAGCTCAATTGTTCCCTTTATTAATTTTACTGTAAAGGTATAAAATGACCGATTATAAAATCATTTTGATAATTTTACTCCATGTCAGGTAAAAGGTTTCATGCAATTATTTTCAGCAACTGTCTGATAATCAGATGATACAAACACTGGGAAGAATGCTTGCTAACCAGAATTCAATAAACTTGTCCCTTCTTTCCTTCTCACCCATTACTTCCCTCACCCGTAACTGTCTTGTCTGTTTGTATTATTTAGATTGTAAGCTCTTTTGAGCAGGGACTGTCTCTTTGTATCAGGTGTTCAGCGCTGCGTGCGTCTGGTAGCGCTATACAAATGCTAATAATAATAATAATAATAATATTGTGAGGAGGGTACAGATGAAAGCCCTTACCATGGATTAAAGACCATTTTACCCACAACATGGGCTCTTTTGTTACTGCTTACCCTGTACATGGGTATGCGTATGTCTTAGAATCAAGTACTCATATCTGGGGGGGGGGGGGGGGGGGTTAGACGCATTTCTTGGGTGAAGGTTGGTTGAGAGAAGGAAGCTTGCAAACAGTTTGAATAATCAAAACTTTGCTCATATGTTTATCTTTAAAAAGTGATCACATGAAAAGAAGGCACAACCTCTGTGAGGACTTTATTTTGGCACTAATCAGAGCACAGTTACGCTTTATCTTGGAAAACCTGTGGTAAAAACTGTTTATGGGTTTTGCCTTTCCATGGGTAGTTGGATGATTTACCCATTATTTATAAGGTGAAAGCATAGCTGTTGAGACACAGTGGGATATAATTTATGCTCCTTCTTAAGAGAGAATTGTTAAATAGAATCTTTTTTTGTGGAAAAAAAATCTCCCTTACTCGTAACAGAAGGTTGGCGACTCTTGCCTAAGCCTGCCCATAGGATTCTGTTCATCAAGCATTCCTTATCACCTTTCACTGGCTGAATTCCCAGCTATTCTTTTGAATGGGGTAATTTTCAAACACTCTGTCTAATTTACAAATACTTTGCACCTGTGGCCCTTGTACCTAATTTTCAAAGGGGAAGTGTGCATGTAGTTTCCCTCTGAATACTGTGCAGGAACTCCAAAGCCTGCAGACTGTCCACCTGGAAAACAATGTGAATAGATTGAATTTTCCAATCTACGCATCTTGTTTCAAAATCTGTCCCACACACACCACCCCAGAAATGCCTCATTTCAGTCCTGCTGACAGTATATAGGCTAGGGAACTGTGTGCATGCTTTTGGCTGGTTGAGTGAGGGCAATTTTCAGAACCAAATTACTCAGGCACCCCCCCCCCCGGTACTTAGGAGTGGAGGAGTGGCCTAATGGTTAGTGTAGTGGGTAGTGGACCTGGGGAACTGGGTTTGATTCCTGCTGCTGCCTGATGGTTGGCAGTGGGTTGAGATCCTGGGGAATCAGGTTGAATTCCCTTTGCAATTCCGTGTGACCCTGGGCAAGTCACTTAACCCTCAATTGCCCCACGTACAACTGTTGCGCAACATACTACTTAGACTGTGAGCCTGCTAGGGACAGACCCAGTACCTGTAAAAATAAAACTGTAAACTACTTAGGTCTAAGTGGTTATATAAATACATGAATTAATGAATTTAAAACCAGCCAGGAACATCTTCTGACTGGTTAAATGGCACTTAACCAGCTGAATATTGCTTGTTAGCACTTAGCAAATAGCAGGGTATAATGTGTGATACATAACTGGCTAACTGCCAATAATTAGCAAATAATTGGTTAAGTTTGGTGGCCAAATTGGGCCACCGAAATAACAGGCTTATCTTTGGCTGGTTTCAACTTAACTGGCCAGCGCTGAATATTGACATGGCTGGTTCAGTTGAAACCCCCCCCCCCAAAACACCCAGATATTCAATGCCAGTCATCAGAAATGGCTTGGCATTGAATATCCGGGCTCAATGCCGACTGCAGAAAGCAGCCCAGCTACTCCTGTGGTGTGAATATTGGCCCCACACTGTTTATCCAGGTAAATGGCTATGTACATTTTTCTCCTTCCCCCTCATTCTATAACAGGTCATATAAATTTAGCTGCCTATTATTCATGTAAGGTATAGAATACTAGCACTTACGCATGTAACTGTCACAGTTATGAACTAATTTCCGATCTGGCTTCTTACTTGCGGGTTAAACTTGTCAATCACAATACTCAAGTACAAGTGAAGCTCTTGAGAAAGCCTTAGCGAAACAGTAGCACCCTGTCGAGCGTATCAATAGACCTACAAGCCAGTTAAGTCGTTAGCTTTCAGCCTGATTTGTTGCAATTAAAATAATTATAAAAATAATAATAAAAGTTGCTTAATGAAAGTAGTAACACTGCAATATTAATAAAAGGATAAGAGAAGAGGTTCAACAAGTAACTGTCAAACAGGTAGTCATTGCATTTCAAGATATTTTCTCTTAATAAAAGTAGTTCAGCATCTGAGGTCTTTTCCTCCTTCCTCTCAATAATATAAATAGACTCCTAATATATATTCTAGCAGAATATTGTGATTTTCAACTGTCACAGTTATGCACATAAATGCTAGGCATGCTCCCAGCGGTACTGTAACGGTGGTGTGCCATTGTCTTAGCATGTAAATGCAAGAGGGCGTTCCCAGGGGGAGGAGCATTGGTGGCACTCCCACTTACATGCATAACTTACAGACAACTAAGTTACCAGTGTAAGTGCTGCATTTAAGCATATGCCGGCTGTTGACACGGCATCCATGAGCATGCATAAATGTAGGTGTGTTAACACTGACTTACGCTAGTATTTTATCGTTTAAATTACACATGCAATACACAATATAGATCAGCTTTAAAAACTCACTTTTTTCAAACTAGCATTTCCCAATTGATATGGAAGAAAAATGGTTTGATGTGCTGTTGATGTGATGTTTGATGTGCTGTTGATTGATTGAGTCTAGGATCTTTGTCCCAGAGCATAAATTGATAGTTTTGATTTGATTGTTGTGCTCGTGTGCATATTCTGATCTTTCCTGTTCATTTATGCAGTTAATTTCAATCTTTTAAATTTATTTTACCTTTGCATTCTAAGCGATATATTAAGCATGAATAAACAATAAACAACTGAAGAGTAGGCCTCACAGCCTGTGTAAACTGGGGGTCTAAATTGTGGTGCCCAGTTATAGAACTGCCCCCCTATCTGTATTTTAAGTGGGCCCTGAACTGATTCATCATGTTCAGAATTAAGATAATGCAACATCTGTTTTGCTATTATATAGCAAAAGATTGTGCATTATGTAAAAAGAGATGGACTTTGTTGCAAGAGGTAGTGAAGAAGAAAGAGGAAGGGCAAATGAGTCAGTGCACTCCCATTTCTAAAGTGATATGTTTTTACAAGCATCCTTTTTAAAGGGTTATAAACGCTTGGACAGGCAGGACATCAGATGTCAGTGAACTGAAGTGAGGTAAACTGTCCCTGGTCCTCTATCATCACTGGCCAACTTAGCTGGGCACTTTATTTTTCTTGTACAAAAAAGCCTTTATAGCATACAGACAATTTCCTGTATGAACTGATGATGTTTCAGATCGTTTTTGCTATTTAGCATCTAGCACTTTATAAACATGCTCTAACAAAGTATTTGAAATAGCCAGAATGTTTTAGGGGCAACAGCCAGAATCTCTAATATATGCCTATTGTTTGCAGGAAAGGATGGATGGATGATAAAGCTGTTGGTCTCCACTAATTAAAAAATATGTGTGTTTGGTCTAATGTCCAAAATAATGCCTGAAGCGATGCCAATCAGTCATGTCTCTGTTTCATTAGCATCCTATACTTTGATTCTTCCCATTGATGAAATGTATTGCAAAGTCAATGCTTGCTTCTGCTCAGTTCTACTAATCAACAGTTCAATGGCTATATGGATAGTTGATACTCTATTGATCCCCTGAGTCTTTGTCACTCTGATAAATGAATAGAGTTTGGGAATTTCTTGAGCGGCACACTAACTTTGGGATGGCCTCCTGTTTCCCAAGTGCATCCAAGCCACAGAGAAGGAATACAGATTTAAAGATCTCATAAAGGCTTACCACCGAGACTGTATATTACTGCCATTTAGATTAGCTGTAATATCATCATCATCACCGCCACCACCATTGTCAGAAAAGCAGAGCTCTCCTTTCTCCCATCTTTTTCCCTGGAGTATGTCATGTCCCCTGCTCTAGCTGCTACTGTAACATGATCATACCATTGCTCAGCCTCCAGATTTGACACTTTGATCTCAAAGATGGAGCTGTTATGAGGCTGAAGATGACTCACCACAGACTGGACGTTTGTTGCAGGAGTAGGAGCATTGGATCAGGGAGATGAGAATCTACTTTCTTAAGCAGGTAGCATTGATACCTTAGGTACAAAGGTGGAGCTATTTTAAAGAAACTTCCTTAAATTTGTTGAATAGCACTGTCAAGGCCAGTGCCAAAGCTCTTTACTCTGTTGGCCAGAGACCTTTGTTCTTGACAGGAAACAGCTTTGCTGTACAGGTTAGACTGAGATTTTGTTCTTGTGATGCTAATTGTCCTGACTTTGGGAGTGGAATTGGCTACCGTATGAGGCATGACCCGTGGTCATCCTAGTGACAGAAGTAGCGTTGATGGATGTGTCCAAAAGGGCATTAGCATTCTCAGACTCGAATGATCAGCAGTTTAAGTTATCTTTGGTCTTTCCTTCAACTGATGCTGCTACTGTAGACTAATCTTATTTTGGAAACGCTTACGACTTACAGTTATCAGTATGTAATAGTGATCAGAGTGTTATAGTGAATAGATCTTTTTTTTTTTCTGTGTCTGCTCGAAGCCCAGCATCGCCATTCTCTTCAACCGAACCAGATCAGACAAAACAAGAATCACTGTCGTGTGATTTCTAACCCTGTCACATAGTAGCCATTCTGATACTGTTTAAACTATGTAGATATGTTATGCACAAAGAAAGACAGTGATTCCCAGGCTGTATACAGTAGTCTGACTGGTTTCTGTTAAGCTACAACTGTCCACACAATCTAGGCAGCAGCACCTCACTAGGATATTGAGATCGGTAAGAAGATATGACCTCACTGCAAGCACTGTGATCAGAGCCTCAATCAGCTTCTCAACCTAGGTGACTTGTTTCCACATATCTGCTACCATGTAAATAATGAGGGGGTCATATTTTTGAACTGAAATTTTTAAATAATGAGTACAACTTAGATCCACAAAGGAAAACAATCTAGTCCACATCACTGGAGGTAGAGAAGAATTAAACAGAAAATAATATCACAAAAGTGAAAATGAGATGGTCATCTTAAAAATGACTTCAATAGATAGAAGAATATTTTGGGTACTCAAGTAGGCATTTATTAAATTGCCAGGGTTAAATGTGGATAAAAGTGGGCATGCTGAAAAAATAGCACCTACTACAATCATTCTTGGGGGCAGAGATTTGAGCAGAGCAAGGGTGGTATTCACACTCACCATATATTTTATAAAATACATTCTGATGTGCTGATGTCTGTCAGCAAACATATGCAGAAAGTAACTCCTACCTCAGAACAGGTGTAAGATTGTGGCGCAGCTTTTGGGTAGGCTATTTGATAAAGGCAGATAGACACATACCCCCCCCCCCACCCCCCCCCCCCACACACACACACACACACACACACACACACAATATTCAATGCTATTTAACCAGCTGGACATGGCCGCTGACCGGTTAAATAGCATATTAGTGTCTAACTGCTAATATTCAGTGAGAGATAACTGGTTATTTCCGCTGAATATTGCTGGTTAGCGCCTAGCGCAGTGGTTCCTAAACCTGGTCCTGAAGGCACCCCAGCCAGTCAGGTTTTCAGGATATCCACAATGAATATTCATTAGAGCAATTCTGCATGCACTGCTTCCACCTCATGCAAATTTATCTCATAAATATTCATTGTGGATGTCCTGAAAACCTGACTGGCGGGGGTGCATCCAAGATCAGGTTTGGGAACCACTGGCCTAGCACATGACTAGCAATATCGTGCGACTTATCCGGGTTTAATGCTGGCAGTGGACAGGAAAAGCGCTGCCCATCACTGGCTGAATATCAGATCCATACAGTATATTACCTCTATAAAGACGCAACATAAACTGTGAAAGCCTAGGCACCCTTTATAAACTTACCCTCTGTGGTGGTGGTGGTGGTGGGGGGGGGGGGGGGGTAGTAGGGGGTGAGGAAAAGGTAATTTTGTAACACAGCACATATGAAAAAAATCCAAAAATGCACCTATTTTATGCCTATTTATAAAGGACTATGTACCTTTATAAAACAGGCCACCTACAATGTTCCCCTGTAGCAGAAAAACATCTCTTGCACAAATTAACATCTGCTCCAGAGAGGGTGTCGGTTAATGTGTACACATGTATTTTATCAAATATGTGTATACATTGCAATTCCAGCCCGGCTCTGCCCACACGTCACCTCTGGAGACACGTACAGGCCACGCCTATTGCAGAAAAATATTAGTATTATTTCTGTGTTAGGCATGATGGGGCCCTGGGTGGAGACTAGGGAAGGGCCCCAAAACCTACAGACTGGGCCTCCTTAAACATCAGGCAAGCGAGGGCCCCTGTGACATCCCAGCCATAACGCTGGCCCTATCTGTGTCTATCCTCAAACAATCTCTACAGCATGCTTTACATGCAGGCAAATCTTTATAAAACTAGCCGTTGAGCCCGTTAAAACAGGTTACTATTGGAATGGGTTTTTTTCCAAGCCCCCCCCCCGAGGTCGCCGCTACCGGTACCCCCCCCCCCCCGGAGTCGCCGCCGCCGCCGCCGCCACCCCTCCACCCAGCCCGGGCCCTCTGTTCGCTATTAATTCAACTTACATCGCCGCAGCACGCAGATCAACTGAGCTGCCGTCGGCCTGGCCTTCCTTCTCTGCCTGTGTCCTGCCCTCGTGTGACGTACCGTCGGCGAGGGCGGGACACAGGCAGGGAAGGAAGGCCGACCGGAGTTCAGCTGATCTGCGTGCTGTGGCGATGTAAGTTGAATTAATTGCGATCAGAGGACCCGGGCCGGGTGGAGGGGTGGCGGCGGCGACCTTGGGGGGGGGGAGAGCGCAGTTTCCCTCTCTGTCCCGCCCCCGTCATCACGTATTGACACAGGGGCGGGACAGAGAGGGAAGTCTCTACTGCGCATTTGCGAATGAGTTCGGTCACTCGCCGTTTATATGTTTGATGATCTATGGGTTGAAGTATTTTCTGACAGAAAAAAAAGAACAAGACAACCACTAGGGTTTCTACCTTTTAACCCTTTGACTTTCAAGGGTTATGCTCATTCTTAAGTTCCTAACAGAATGATCAGTTTTTATATCTGTAACCAGCCTGAGGCTACCTTCCAGCCAGCCAGCAGAGGGGTCTCACAGATCCAACCTTAGGAATAGCCTCCAGAGAGCTGTCACTTCACCAGTGTGTTTGTGCTTCCACTTTGCAGACCTTGCTCTTCCCACTTAAGGCTTTTAGCCCTGGCAGAGAGTAATTCTCTGCCAAGGTGTGAAGAAGAACCAGGAAGATGGTGCTTGTCTGGTGTATTGCTTTTGTTTTTCAGTCTAATTTTCAGTACCACTGCTAATTAAAATATGCAGAAGCATTAAGGGATAGGGCATTCTGTTTCAATTGCCCCCCCCCCCCCCCCCCCCCGTGGTAAAGGTAGGGGTATGATTCAAAGATAGCATAATGCACAGCAGATGCATTAGCAAGGAGCGAAGCATGAGTTAGATTCACAGCCAGCAGATGCTGTGTAGGAGCAAAAAAAAAAAGAAAAGAAAAAGCCATTAGCTAAACAGTGCATGCTGTGTTTGAGACAGTTGAAGGGGAAGCAGGAAGTGCCGATAAACATCAGTACAAGCTTGGTTAGCAGGAGAGGCTCAGAGGCATTGCTAGGTACCTTAGAGTCAGAGTATGCACACCCATAGGTGCCACTCCATAAATTTGGATAATTAAACTTAACATTGATAATTAAATTGAACCATGTGAGTTTTTGCTAGATCTTGTGGTGATATGGCTATTGGAGATAGGAGGATGAATCCGGGATACTTGTTTCTGATATCAGTAATGTGTGAGTAGTCTGCATGGACGGGAATGGGGTTGGGGGTTGGGAGAGAGTTGTTGGAGGAATCCAGTACACTTTCCATATGAAAACCTGCAGTAATCTACTTTCCAAGATATCCTCACAAGCACAATCCACAGGCTTTGTTATCATAAAATATTTAGAAACCAATACAAAATTCTAAGCCTGACTGGTATGTCTTGTATAGAAGAGAATAAATTATGGACTGAAAAAAGATAAGGGCCCCTTTTACCAAGCTGTGGTAAAAGGAGCCCTGCAGTAGCGCTGGCTAGTGGATTTGCTGTTTACTGAGGCCTCTTTTACTGCAGCGGGTAAAAGGCATAAAACCCCCCAAAAAACAGCTGTGTAATAAATGTACACTTGCCACGCGGCCATTTCCGGGGAGAGCCCTTACTGCCACCTACTTAGGAGGCGGTAAGGGCTCCTGCGCAAACCAGGTGCTTAATAAAAAAAATTCTGTCGTGCTGGAAATGGCATGCGCTGGAGGCAGCACTACCGCCAGCTCCTGTGGAAGGCCGATGATATTGCTGGAGTGGCAAGCAACACGCCCTGTATAAGGGCCCCTAAATTAAGTGACAAAATCCCAGTGTTAGTAATATGTAAATTCTATGTTGGAGGTGTTTCTAGCAGTGGCGTAGCTAAGTGGGGTCATGGGGGCCTGGGCCCCCGTAGATTTGGACCTTGACCACCCTGCCAATGACCCTCTCGACCCCCCTCCCGCCACCAACCCTCCCCCATGCAGGACGTCAGACTCACAGAAACAGAACGAAGCCTTGCGCCAGAAGAAGGGGACCTCGGCTGGCGGGGGTTGGATTCCCCCGCCAGCAAAGGTAGGCGATGGCGGCAGGCATAGGCGTAGTTTGACTGTTTCATTTGGGGGGGGGCAAAGGATGGGGCGGAGCATATTAGCATATTCATTTGCATATATACATATGCAAATGAATATGCTAATATGGAGGAAGGAATTGAAATTTACAGACAAAATATCACAGATGCACATTTCAAAAAGCTGACATATTTCAGTTAATAAATTCTGAATAAAATACTTTTTTCTACCTTTGTTGTCTGATCATTTAGTTTCTCTATTCGCAAATGATATGTATGCTTAATTTGCAGTTCCCTCTCTTTCAAGCATCCCCTCCTCTGCAGTTTGGCAGCTGGCCTCTCTCTCAACTGTCCTCCAATTGTCCAGCAGCTCATCCTTCTCCCTCTCACCTCCTGATTCTGCAGGCCTTCTCTCTCTCAACCCCCCCCCCAGCCTTGTGATTCAGCTCATTCAACCTCCCTAGTCCAACAGCTTCTCCCCTTTCACCCCCCCCCCCCCCCCCACTGATCTGGCAGCTTCCCTCTCTCTGACCCCCTCCAATTCGACAGTTCTCCTCTCTCTCAACCCCCCCAGGTGCCTGTAATCCAGCAGCTCCCCCTATCTCAATCACTCCCAGCCTGTGTGATCCAGCAGTTCCCCCTCTCTTAACCCCTCCTGCCCCTGTGATTCAGTGGCTCCCTCTCTCAAACAACCCCCCCCCCCCCATTCCAACAACCCCCCCCCCCATTCCAATAACTCTCCTCTCTCTCAAGCCTCCCCACCAGCACTTGCAATCCAGCAGCTCCCTCTCTCTCAAATACTCCATCCATCGACCAGCTTCCTTCTTTCTCACCCGCACCAATACGGCAGCTCTCCTCTCCACCCCCCAACCCATCTACTTTTAAATAAATGCTTCTCTTCTCTAGCAGCGGCGAATGGACAAGCATAAAAACAGCAAGCAAGCGCAGCCAGGCTCAAGTACTCCGTCCTTCACTTTCTGAATCCTGACCTCTCAGCGTCCCACCCGAAAGGAAATGACATCAGAGGAAGGCGGGACGCTGAGAGGTCAGGATTCAGAAAGCGAAGGACGGAGTACTTGAGCCTGGCTGCGCTTGCTTGCTGTTTTTACACTTGCCCGTTCGCCGCTGCAGGAAAGAAGATTAAGTTGTTTTCGTCGTCTTCGTCGTTTGGGGGGGCATTGCCCCCCCTCGCCCCCCCCAGTCTACGCCCATGGCGGCAGGGGAGGGTTGGCGGCAGGAGGGGGGTCGAGAGGGTCGTCGGCAGGAGGGGGTCAAGAGGGTCGTCGGCAGGGGGGCGTCAAAGTTGGTGGTGTTGGTGGGGGGGTCAAAATGGGGGGATTGGTGGCACCGGGGGGGGGGGGGGCTAAAATGTGCCCCCTCACTTCGGGCTCTGGACCCCCTCCCACCGAAGTTTGGCTACACCCCTGGTTTCTAGGTCATGAAACTGAGCTGAGCTCCAGGATATTTCACCTTGATGAGTTATTATCTACCAAATAATAACAGGTTCCAATGTTAGGTGAACCTGGCTTGATTTTCTGATTCACTATTATTTTTTCTCATTCTCTGATCACGTCTCTCTGTTTCTTCCTCACCCACCATTTTTTCTTGTGTCCTTCTCCTTTCTTTTTATTGTATGTTTCAGTCTCTTCCTTTCTCTCTTTTCTTCAGTAATGGATATTTTATAATACAAAAAAAAAATTAGCATGCCAACCACTAAAATCTATAGGAGCAAGCTAGATTGGTCTATTAAGGTGTTAAACAGACTGTACCTGAATGTACATAAGGAAACATCTTCTTCATCCACTGTTTTTTGAGTGTCTTAAAAAGCCTGAAAGTTAATATCTGACTTGGCCCAGATGTTAATTATGTTATGCATGTGCTGCATCTGAAATCTACTGTGTTAATCAACTGAAACATAGAAACATTACATATTTTGAGTATGCTTGATATGTTTTGCCATCATCTTTATGAACTATCGGGGCAATTCTATAACTGGGTGCCCCCAGTTAGGTACGCTGATGCCATGTGCTGAGTGCCAGTTCTGTAACGGCGGCTGCGCACCAAGATGCTGTTATAGAATAATAGTGCAAACCCAAATTGATGGTTTATGGTTTATTAGGACTTAATAAAATTGCCTTTAACAGAGCAAATCAAAGCAATTTACAAGAAAAGAAAGTTTAAAACAAGCTGAAAGGAACTCCAAAATAATACAGGACAGTCAATCTCACAAGAGAGCTTACAAAACACAGGTAAATAGTGGCTGTTGGCTGCAACAGTGCCTGATGCAGATTCCCTCCTACTAACAAATTTAATATCCTAATAACTCTGCAAAAGCAAGGGTAAAAAATGCATTTTGAGAGCAACTTTAAATTTACCAAAGGAAAGTTCTGATCAAACAGCCAAAGGAAGGGTGTTCCATAAAAAAAGGTACTAACAAATAAAAAGCGCTTTTCCTGGTCACTTCATGATAAGCCTTTGATGGATTAGGAAGGACCAACTGATGAGCATTCAACAAGTGCAAAGGTCTAGATGGTACATAAAGAATTGTCAAAGAGGCCAAATAATCCGGAATACCAGTTGTAAGTGCATTGTATGTTAGTGTTAGAATTCTAAATATAATGTGGTACTCAACTGGCAATCAATATAGCTTGACGAGAAGTGGGTAATATGATCATAATGCTTAGCGTGATGTGGAGGGGCATTTTCGACATGACGTGTAAGTCTGAGTTTGGACATTTTGCTTAAGGTAACTCCAAACTGATCTCAACTTAAAAAGAATCATGAACCCTGATTTAAGTATGGAAGAGATTTGTGAGGAGAAGCTTACTCTAGAGTCTAAAATGATTTCAAGGTACCTACAACTCTCAACAGTAGGCGTAAGAATACCGAATAGCACTTGAACACCAACTGGAGGAAAAATATAGCTCATAAGCCAACAGGCAACTGTCTTTTGAGGGTTGAGAACTAAATGGTTATTGAATAACCAAGAGACAACTTTATCCAAACAAAGTTGAAGAGGGGTCAGATCCAGAATGTAAATAGAAGTGTATTGAACTATAAGAATGTCATCAGCATAAACAAACACATTTAAACTCAATGTCTGTATAAGTACAACAGGACTAGGAAAGAGAACTGGGGATAGATTTGAACCTTGTGGAACGTCATGAGGTTATTAGTGTCAGATAGCTGATCATTAATAGATGACCTTGAAGGTACATTCTTGCAAAAAAAAAAAAAAAAAAGGAAGTAAGCCAGTAATGACTACTGAGCCTAATCTAAGAGAAAATGATGGTGTACTACATCAAATGCAGCAGATAAGTCCACTGAAACTGCCAAAGCAATATAATTAGTCTCGATACTATGGCCAATCTGAAAAACAGATTGTTGAGGATATAAGGCTAGAATTGAATTTGTAGTTGTATAAATACTACTTTCTCCAAACTTTTTGCCAGCAAAGGGAGATTGGAAGGGCCTATACTGAGCAGGGTCTGTTTTTGGTTTCTTAACTATCGGGCAAATTATTGCAGTTTTTAAGGGGGGAAGAATAACTCCATCAGTTAATGAATGAGATATTAGTTGGAAAACCAACATCAGAAGGTCAAATGGGGGATATTTATCTAGGTTGAGGGAATGGAGTCCAAAGGATAGGTAGTACTATTCATTCCTGAAATGAGTTTTGAGATGTCCTTGCTTGAAAGTACATTAAAAGATGACCACTGAGTGGTCGGGAAGAAATAAGAGAGGAAGGATTATTGAACTCGCTTATTGAAATACAGTCGATTGACCCATGGACCCTGTATTCCGTTTGTGGGACTGCCCAGAAATTTTTCTAGCAGCCAGCTAAGTACCCATGAAACCTTAATTTGATTAAAACAAGAGAATATAAGTGGGATACTTAATAGAGGTTTTTGAGCCAGTGATGATCAGGCAGTGCTCCCTAACGTTGTATAACAACACAAGGAGCACTTGCCAGGATTGAGGCTTTTCCTCTATAATTAAAGTATAATTCATATTTGACGCTATCTACATTTATTTTGGAGTCTAATGTTGTAGATTTAGTAATAAACAGTCATTTTGCCTTCTTTATTTGTGCTGTACAGTAGCACTATTGTAGTTTGCATATGTGGTAAGTTTCAGGAGGTGTTCTGCTCGTTGAACCTGGCATTTCAAAAGGGAAAGTCCCTCGTGATACCAAGGCTTTATTGGATGAGGAAGGGCAATCTCATCGAGTTTATCATGTAGGAGAGAATCCCAGAGGAAAACTTGTTCCTCGACAGGAAGATCTGAGAAATTGACAGGAAAAAGATGGGACAAAGGTGACGTGGAGGGGCATTTTCGAAAGGGACGTCCAAGTTTCGATTTGGACATCCTTGCAAAATGTCCCAATTCAGGGTCGGGGAAACCCGTATTTTCAAAACAAGATGGACGTCCATCTTTCGTTTGGAAAATACTGCCAGGGACATACAAATCCTTAAATTGCGCTGTCCCTAGATTTGGACATCCCTAGACATGGACGTTTCTGATTTTCGGCGATTTTCGAAACCAAGGACGTTCATCTCAGAAACGCCCAAATGCAAGCCATTTGGTCGTGGGAGGAGCCAGCATTTGTAGTGCACTGGTCCCCCTGACATGCCAGGACACCAACCAGGCACCCTAGAGGGCACTGCAGTGGACTTCATAAAACGCTTCCAGGAACGTAGCTCCCTTACCTTGTGTGCTGAGCCCCCCAAACTCCACTACCCCCAACTGTATACCACTACCATAGCCCTTACGGGTGAAGGGGCACCTAGATGTGGGTACAGTGGGTTTGTGGTGGGTTTGGAGGGCTCGCTGTTTCCTCCACAAACGTAACAGGTAGTGGGGGGGATGGTGCTGGGTCCGCCTGTCTGAAGTACCCTCACCCACTAAAACTGCTCCAGGGACCTGCATACTGCTGTCATAGACCTGAGTATGACATCTGAGGCTGGCACGACATATTTTTATAGATGCTTTTTGAGGGTGGGAGGGCGTTAGTAACCACTGGGGGAGTAACAGGAGGTCATCCCCGATTCTCTCTGGTGGTCATCTGGTCATTTTGGGCACCTTTTTGTGCCTTAATTATAAGAAAAACAGGTCCGAGTGAAAACGACCAAGTGCTTGTGTGGGCCGCCTTTCTTTTTTTCGATTATGGGTCAAGGACATCCAAGTGTTAGGCACACCCAAGTCCCGCCTTTGCTATGCTCCGACATGCCTCCTTGAAGTTTGGCCATCCCTGTGATGGAGTGCAGTTGGGGATGTCCAAAATCGTTTTTCAATTATACCAATTTGGACGTTTCTGTGAGAAGGACGTCCATCTTCCGATTTATGTCGAAAGATGGGCATCCTTCTCTTTCGAAAATGAACCCAAAAGTAGGCAAACCTATATTACAGAAATTTCTATTCAAGGTTGTCTGTTGGGAGTGAAAAGTAAGAGGAACCTGAAAGGCCAATGAAAACAAGATCAAGAAATGATCTGTCCAAGAAAAGGGAATAGATCGAAAATGAGAAAAAGAGGAAGATAAAGAGAGACTAGAGACGACTAAACCCAAAGTATGACCTGCTGAATTTATTAGAATATTAACACGCTGTGAGAGATTCAAATTTAAAAGGCACTTAAGGAAAAAAGAGGAGTATGCAGGAGATTGAACGTTGACATAAATATTAAATTCTTCAGGGACAATTAAGTGAGGGAATCAGGAGGCTGCATCAGATAGCGTCTGATATACGAGATCCCATTCAGCTAATTTTAAAGACAACGGACAATAGAATAACAAAATATGAATCGAAGTACGTAAGTTCAATTAGTAAAACCTCCACATAAGGAAAACTCTGTAAGGACAGCTCTTTAATAGACAGCGAGTCAAAAAAAAACAACAGCAAGACCTCCACCACGTTTAGAAAAGAAAGAAAATTGTGTAGAAAAAACTGTGGAATAATTAGATGGCACACAACACAACGAGTGGGACTCTTCCCCAGGAAAAAGCCAGGCCTCTGTTAGACAGAAGAGGTCAATATGATGTTGAAAATGTATTGTGATGTATGAGATGCCCTCCTGGTCTCCCTGTTGTCTCTTCATATCTTATTGCTGTGTGAATACTGTAAGAAGGGAGAGAAATTTAACCTGGATAGCTGGCTGTGTGTCACTGTACTTGAAGCAGAAGAGGGGTGAGTATAATTACAAAGAGAGCAGATTCCCCAGGTCTAAACCCTTTCCAGTAGGGCTTAGTGATGTCTTTCACAGGACAGACAGAACCCTGGAAGGGAGTAAACCTGGCATGGCCTCAGGAAGGGAGGTGCTCTACATCTGTAGTGCTTTCCTAGAGGAGAAGGAGTCAGTCCTTAGGCACAAGCCAGGACTTAGATCCAGCCTTTGCGCTGGCTCTGTAAGCAGTAAACCCTGGGAGCTAAAGTGAGCCTTGGAAAGTGGTAGGGTAGTTTCTCTGCTGTGACCAGGAGAAAGAAGAATGAAAGGAGAGAGGTAAGCAACCTGTTTGAGGGCAGGGGGAATCTTCTTCACAGAGAACTTGTTGCAGGGAGTAAACGGGCTACCTAACCCAGGGCATAAAGGACCTTAAAGTTAATGCAGTGCCTGGTTAGTGAGAGAAGGGGAAAGAACAGGTTTCCTGTCCTTACTGGGCAAAATGTTGTTGTGAGACAGGTACTGACCTGCCTGAAGAGAGAGAGGGGGGATCAGGGTCAGATATGTGAAGGGCAAGGTTGCCAGGTGGGCGGTTTTACTGCCCAATTGGGCGGGTTTTTGCCAGCGGTGGCGGGAAAATTTCGCCAGCCGCGGGATGCGGTTTTTTGGGCGGTTTTCCCGTCACCACTGTGCAAGTTCGGCGGTTTTTTCTGGGGTTTCTATTGGTCCAATTCGGTCCAATAGAAACTTTTCCGGGGCTTCTATTGGTCCAATTTGGTCCAATAGAAGCTTTTTCGGGGCTTCTATCGGTCCAAATTGGACCAATAGAAGCCTTTCAGGGGCAGGGTTGGCGTCAGGGATGACATAGGGGGCGGGGTTAGTGACGTGGGAGGTGGGGTTAGTGATGTGGGAGGTGGGGTTAGGTGATGCGGGGGTGGGGTTAGGTGACGCGGGGGCAGGGTTAGTGACACGAGGGGCGGGGTTTGGTGACGCGGAAGACGGGGATTGGCTACGGGCGGTTTTTGGGCAGGTTTACGGCTAGTTTCGGGCTGGGAAAAGCTGGCAACCCTGGTGAAGGGTGCAGAGACTCTCTGAGCAGTCCTAGCCTGTGGCTGGAAGAAAGAACTGGTTTCCAGTCCTCACTGGGGAAGTGTTACTGACCTGCTTGAAAAGAGGGAGGGGGGGGGGGGTCAGGGTCAGCCTTGTGAAAGGTGCAGAGGCTGTTACTAAGCTAGTCCTAGCCTATTGTAATATATGGTAACATATATTAAATGTTTTTTTCCTGGGGCTCTGGGGGGGGGCTGTTCCAGGGTTTTGGTGAATGTTGCTGGCTGGAAAAGGTTTAAAGTTTAGTTTGGGAATTGTTAATAGAGTTAGCTGAAGAAAGTGTGAGATGTTTCTTAAATATAGTTTTATTTTACAAAAGAAATAAACCATGATTAGGTGGGGATTGTACTATAATATGTTTCTTGCTGTTTTGGGTACAAGTTCAGGTTAAAATTGACTTTGAAATTCTCTGTGTAGTAAGTTTTGCATTTACTTCTATGGGCAGGGTTGCCAGGTGGAAAATTTTTTTCCCACCCAATCCAGGCCAAAAACCAGCCCAAAACCCGCCCAAACTCAAACCCCGCCCCTGACACCCCCACCCCCGCGTCATCACCCCGCCCCCGCCGTCATCACCCCCGCCCCCGCCGTCATCGGCCCCGCCTCCACAGTCACCGGCCCCGCCTCCCCCGTCATCGGCCCCGCCTCCCTCGTCACCGGCCCTGCCCAGAACGTCACTAACCCCGCCCAAAACGTCACTAACCCCACCCACAACGTCACTAACCCCGCCCCCCGCGGCCGAAAAAAACCGCAAAAAACCGCCCGAAAAACCGCGGAAAAGAAGAAAAAGAAGCCCAAAAAACCGCGACCCGCCGCGGGCAAAAATTTCCCGCGGCGGGTCGCGGAAAACCGCCCAATTGGGCGGGAAAACCGCCCACCTGGCAACACTGTCTATGGGGGAGGTAGATTCTAAACAGATCAGAGAAAAAAAAACTGTCTTTCTCTGACAAGCTGATTGGTTGAGTGATGTCAGATCATCTAGGGGGGGTGAGTTGTCAGGGAGACTGCGGAGTGAACTGGAGACCAGAGCAGGGAAGTCTGGGAAAGAAAAAACGTATGGTGTGTCTGTATGAAATGTAAGAGGAATAAAAGTATATTTTATGAGTTTAAAGTGAAATAAGTGACATTGAAAAAGGGTACTTTGATATTGAAAGTGAGCTGAGTGAATGTTCCAGTATAGCCCTGAATTTCCAGAGATAAGTGATTTACCATTTATGGTGAGAGAGGCTTTGATTTGTGGTGGGAATTGTACTACATGAGAAAGCCTATAAGGGTGTCAGGAAAAAGTGTGTAAGGATTTTAAGTATGACACAGGGGAAGGACTGAGAAGTGAAGTTGATATTTGGAAAAAGAAGCCATTGAGCTGTGTCTGTGGGAAAGGTGTGTTGTTGGTGAGAGTTCTGAGTTCAGTACAGGGTTTGGAATCAGACTGCAGATTAAAGAAAATCCAGCCCTGTTTTTGTATGAGTATGCTGTATTCTCCAGATTGATCTGATAGCTGTGCAGGGAAATGTTATGTTTATATGTGAAGTCTGTGAGATGCAATGTTGAATCACCATTTGAATATGGAATGGGTTACTGTGTGAGATCTCTGAATGCAGTGTGAAACCTGCTGGATTTTAGAACAGGGAATCAACAGTGAGAAATAACTTATTTTATTTCAATTAGAGAGTGTGGCCACAGTATTAAGAACTGATTAATTGTCACCAGAGTGGAGTCCGCTCCTGGACAAGCAGGGAGTTTTAAGGGCTTTGCTTCCATTTATTTTCTTTATAAGTGAGGTTTTAGGAAGAAGAATTCTGTAGATCATCCGCTGAAGGATTTCCAGATGAGCTCCAATGCAAGAAAGACATCATCTATGTAAATTCAACTACAGCTAAGTGACATTGCCAAGGGTGTTGAACAGAATATATGATTTTTTTTCACAACATTTTAAGGGGAAACAAAGGAACAGACCATCAGATATTAAAAATCCATGAGATCCCTGCAAAAACACCAATAGTGCACACAAAGAGACCAATTTTTACATCAGGAAAGAGAATAACCACAAATATCTGATTTTGATAAAAGACAATTTAAATACTTATCTGAAAAGGTTCTTTTCTGCCTTTTTAGGTGAAATAGACAAAGTTAAGGGTATACATGTAGTTCTACATTGGAATGTTGAATATGTTATTGCATTTCTATTAAGCCTTACACTAATTGTGAATTTGAGTTTATTTGAATGAAAATTTGCTTGCATTTGTATCCAATAAAGAAAAAGATAATTTGCATATCTGAAAGTTTGGTCCTTCCAGTTCAGGAACAAATCCTAAATTTAGCTTCTTTTCCTCCTTTATTCTTTGAGAGTAAAGGACGAGGTTAGTTTATTTGTTCCACTCCCTCGGCTGTGAGTGTGTGTTTCCTGGATATTCGCCACGACTACAACCATCAGGTATCTGGGAGCACATCACTACAGTCCAGCCGAGAGGGGTGGTAACACTATGGCCGGGATCAGGTGGGGAATTAACCTGGTCAGAGAGAGGCTCATTAAGGAGCACAGCTTTAGGTTATGTCCTGGAAATGTTGGTTCAAACTTATGGGAAGCTTATCAACTGTTATGGACTTAAAATGCAAGCTGGGTTAGGGAAGAAAAGAGAAACCCTTCCTATACAGTTTTTGCATGATTCTTTTTGCATTTATTTTTTCTTTAAATCCTGAAGCACATGTCAGTGGGACTTGTGCTGTGTTTTGGACACTGAACTTTGCCAATGGAATCTAATTCTTTGTGCCCAATAAAAGCTCTTTATGTTTCAGAACCTGGTTGCTGTGTGAGTGTCTGAGCTGGAGAGCTGGAAAGCCTGTACCGGAGCATGATCTAGATCAGGGGGATTTTTCCTGACTTCTTCCAAGGAAAGTGTAAGAGGGAATAGACCTGGTGATACACACTGTGCCACAACCTGGTGTGGGACATTACAGTATGTAAGACACATTGAACTGATATTGTTTCAGATAATGTGGGACCTAAGCAGTGGCGTTCCTAGGGGGGCTGACACCCGGGGTGGATCGCCGATGCGCCCCGCCCCCCCCGGATGCAGCGCCCCCCCCTGGCGAAAGAACCCCCAATCCCCTGGTGAAAGAACCCCCCCGGGTGCACGCTGCTGGGGGAGGGGGGTGCCACACGCCTGCCGGGGCAGAGGGAGCATGAAAACGAAGAGCCGACAGGCGCGTGGCACCCCCCCCAGCGGCGTGCACCTGGGGCGGACCGCCCCCACCGCCCCCCCCTTGGTATGCCACTGGACCTAAGTAACAATAAATAAAGATAAACAAATAAAATGATCATGATTTAACTCTGATTTCTTACAAGGAGAACAACAGTTTAAAAAGTCAAATTTCTATCAACAGAAACTTGGGATAATAGAGAAGATTCACAAAAAATCTAATTACTGACTTTTCTACTACGCTGAAGTTCATAAACCGGCTTAGGCCGGCAACTATAGTGAATAGAAGTAGCAGAGGCAGGTGTTATGCCCGTGACTGATATTACAGAAAGTGGAACATCAAAGGCAAAATTAGAAAAAAAATGCTACCTAAAACAAGTGGAAAAATAGTAAATAAATGCCAAAAAAGGGGTAAAGATTTCATTTTTTCTTTTCCCAATTTTGCCCCTGCATCGCTCGTCCCAAGGAGCATGCCCGTGGAGCCAGTGTGAGCATTTACACCAGGTCCGTGACAGATGTAAAAGGGGGTGGGGGTGGGGAGACTAAATGTACCATGCAACGTGTGTAATCAACAGTATTCTCTAAGTTGAACATGCATATTTGAGACATGCCCATGCCCCTCTCATACTCCGCCCATGTGTAGTTACATGCTAAGGCCCTTATGCTTTACCTTACAGAATAGCACTTAGTGAAATTACATATGTAAGTGCCAATTTTCTTGGCAGTAACTGCAGGTGTCCAGTTATAGAATTGCCCTGTATATGCCTTACTGTTTTCATTGTTCTACCTTTGTATATTTTTGTACACGTGAGAAAGGCCCAATAAATACGTATTTTTATTCCAATCTTTACCAGATTCCCTCAGTTATTTTTTCAGTGTGTGTTTTTTGTGCCTGTCCAGATACTGTTCACAGATTATACTGTACAGCCAGCCATCACAGGACCTGTATACTTGTTCTGTGAAGAGGATTGTGGAGAAGGTTTTGATTTTATAGGCACAGATACTAAAAATAATATGTCATCCTCAGCCCCACCACAGTAGGAGACTGGCTGCACTACTATAAACTTAGAGGAAGACTTTTAGGGTTAGTTCATCGAGGTTTAAGTTTCTGAATCCCAATTTCCTTGATTTCTCTCAAGGAAAGTGTATCCTCAGCCAACTGCTTTGAGAAAGTCTGAAAAATGGAGAAGTGAGAATAAATGTGCACATAAATGTAGTTGCTTTGGAGTGTCTAAAAGAAGGCAAATTAATATAATGAATTGATATAATTGAGAGCAACAAAATCTCAGAGATGGGACTCACACGGGTGACATGTCTGGCTACTCTAATCAATGGAAGACAAGAATCCAGGTACTCTACCTTTTGATGGGGGATCACAGGAGCAGAAGAGTCAACACGAATTGAGCCTGTTGGAAGTGGAGCTGGACGCCTGGATCTGGAAAGCAAAATAAAATATATGTATATTAATATTTATCATTCTCCCTTAAAGTTTGACTTCTGAAAGCCATTGTTTGATCTTTTATAGGATAAAACTATATTGGAATTGTGACTAGCTTGCTTGACTATATTTAATGCATTGTGAATATTCTTATGTACACCCAGTGGGCCTATTAGACTCAAGCAAGTAATTCTTCCTCCTGGGCTTCAGAAAGCCTGTAAAAGGTCCTTCTACATGACTAAGCTAGAATCCTTAATGATCAAAATGCTCTGCATTTTACAAAGAAACTTTTTCAAGGCCAATAAGCTCATTTTTACCTCTATCATATAATAATTTATAAGGGGAATCAGGAACATCCCAAAAAACTTTTGTTAAACAATTGAGCATCAGTAAATATGGTTGTGGCATTTCTGATACAGTGAATTCTATTTAAACCCCTGTTAGATTCTGTTAAACATGCAAATGCGTAACAAATCAGAAATGCAGGTAAATACTAATTAAACAGACATCTAGGAATATAATTATACAAAGAATAAAGTTCCAATGGGTCAAACACAAGGTGCTGATGAAGCACAGAAGGAGTGAAAGAAGGCTTAGAGCATTGATCTTCACTATTTTTCTAGAAGGGGCCATGTTGGCAAAAAACCCTCTTCCATGTGACAGCCAAGATCATTGCTGGACAAAGTGGAGGGCACAATGGGAGGTGGAGCGGGAACACTGCTGAACTGAAGGATTCCCCTTCTGATATGGTCAGTCTGGCTGCTCAAGTGCATTCTGAGTAATTTGTATAACTAAAATGAAGGCCTCGATGCACAAAGGCAGCCGTAAAATACAGCTGCCTCCCTAAAATTTAGCGAATCACTAACAACCAGCAATGCACAAAGGGGATCACATGCAAATGAGCTGCACGGATCCCTCTTTGTGCATCCTCGCATTCTGGGATGCACTGGGGAGAGCCTGGGTGTCACCATTTTGTTCCGGGCAGGCTTGAGGCAGGAGGGGGGGGGAGCTGTTGCTCCTGCCCTCCTGCCTCCACCTTGTTGTAAGGTACAGGAAGGGGCGGGGGTGTGGGTCAGGTGCGGGAGGGAGGGAGGGGGTGTGTGCCTGCGCAGGGGAAGGGGTTTGGTCCACCGGACAACTAGGAAAATTTTTTTAAAAGGTTCCGGGGTCAAGGGGGGGGCACGGTCCACTGGATCACCAGGGAAAATTTTTTTAAAAATTTAGGGGGGGGGGGCACCGGTAGGTGAGCGGTAGGAAGCACAAGCAGGCATCCTTTATAGCTTCCTGCTTGTGCTTCTCTCCTCTCCAACAGCACTAGAGCAGCCATAAAATTTCCTTGTTAAATTAGGGCTGCTCTGGAGCTGTGCATCCCGTGGAATACACATTTGATTATGAATGAGCTCATTGTAATACATTTGCATGGGGTTCTCAGTGGCTGTAACGGCACATGTTAGAGCCACGGAAAACCTCTTTGTGCATTCCTAGCTACCTAAATGTTTGCTTTAGACTGGCTGGAACCAGTGTAAAGCAAACGTTAATAGCAAGGTAAGCTTTGTGCATCTGTCCCGAAGTCTACTACCCACACATTTTCCTTTTCCCTAAGCTCACCTTCACCCACACATGCTCTATTCCTGTTCTCAAGCAACTCTCCCCAGCACACTGTCCACAAACACTATCCCAGCTAGTCTCAATCCCCAACCCCATCAGTAGCCTTCACAATCCTGTCTCCACTTTCAGCCCTTTCAAGCTGGCTCTCTCTCCGGTTTTTATATCTTTCTATATTTGCTTGACTTTCTTTTTTTTGGCAGTGCCACCTCTGGAACCACTATTCTTTTTTCTCCTGGCACCACATGACTCTCAGCAAGTTTGAGCTGCTCAGTGCCCAGTTTTGGGTGCGTGCCGATCCACTTTTTAGCGCACCTGTAAAAAAAGGCCTTTTTAACATTTTTGCTGAAAACGGATGTGCAGCAAAATGAAAATTGCCACGTGTCCATTTTGGGTCTACTACTACTACTACTTAACATTTCTAAAGCGCTACCAGGGTTACGCAGCGCTGTACAATTTAACAAAGAAGGACAGTCCCTGCTCAGAGGAGCTTACAATCTAAAGGACAAAAAGTGCAGTCTGAGACCTTACCACCAGCCATTGACCTAGCAGTAAAGACTCGTGCGGTAACTGGGCGGTAATGACTTACATTCGTCCGTTATGTGCGTCCGAAAAATTTTTTTTCAGACGCACGTATCGGACACACGCCAAAAATGAAATTACCACAAGAGCCACATGGTAGTCGGGCGGTAACTCCATTTTGGCACATGTTGGGCGTGCGTAGACACTCACACGGCTTAGTAAAAGGGCCCCTTTAATTCTCTGAGTTCCAACAGAAAGTAAGGTCTATCTATATCTTAATTTCACTTTTCTGGTAACAGGACAGGAGCACAATATGTTTAACGCAGTATTCTCAATTCAGCCCTCTGAACACACCCACCCAGATGCCTATCCACAATATGTATGCACTAGAGAGATTTACATGCACCAGCTCAATTATATGCTAATTTATGGTATCTCATAAATATTTCTTGTGGATACACCCCAAAACAGGCTAAACTAGCAGAGCATGTACTGAATACTGGGTGGAGAACTACTAGTTTAATGGGACCAGGGCCAGATTTGTGTGTATCATGGTACCTAACCTGTAACCTCATTTAAGAGGCTGCACTTGATTACATAGGAAGTACATTTTAGGTTTAATAGTTTTCCATGCTAGTGAAGTGTGAGACATTAAAACTGAAGCTTGACTGTAATAAATCTGGCCTTGAATGTGGCACTTCTATGTGCTAAGAGTATGACCAGTGATGCTGACCACCTCGGGCAGAATTAGCATCAGAAATTCAATGCTTGGTCATGACTGGCCACAGGCATTAAATATCCGGGGCTAATTCCTACAGTGCTAGCCGCTGGAGGTTATGGCTGAATGTCGGCTGGGACTTGCATAAATGGATGTGATCCCTTCAGGATGCCCAATATCTGCAGCACTAATATTACTAAAATCCCTATGGCAGTGATGCCAATATTTAGCATATTGGTGAGTACCCAACTCCTGCTGGCAAAAAAGGCATGACCTGGATGCCCTGAAGATGTCAGCAGTGTGCACATGGGAACTCAAGTTGCCAGCACAAAAGGGTTGTGTGTGCTTCAGTTGAAGGGAGGAAGTCAGTAAGGAGAGTGAGTTCAGCCTTTTGGTTGTGGTGAATGAGCTGGGAAGCCACTGAAGCTATGGGCAAAGGAGAGGGAGAGTGAGGAGTTAAAGCAAAGTGGAGCGGTATTGACTGAAGAGGAATTTTTAAGGAAGCATAATTTTGTAGAAACAGAGAACTTGTATTTCAGGAAGCTTTTGTCATAAGTATATTTTCTCAACACCGAGTATTCAGCAGCAAGATCCGGATAGAGGCTGCCGCTGACGATCCAGATAGAACAGTGAGCTAGCGTGGGCAGCACTATCCAGATAATGGCAATATTCAGCTACTGTCATTATTGCTTGTTAAATGCTGTTATCAGCGCTCATTAGCTTGTTAAGTCAATTAAGTTACACGTGGTGTTATAGAATCTGCGCCAATTTTGGCACCTAAATCTTAGCACACTACATAGAATCCGGGGGCTAGCCATTTGAACCAATTAAAAGCTGGTGTAAATGCCTGTGCCTAACTTAGGCATGGATTGGGCATATTCTAACACTGCATACATTTTAAGAACGCCCAAGACCCACCGATGCTCCTCCCATGGCCTCGCCTTTGAGATCCATGTGGTAGTATTTACGTGCACCACTTTATAGAATATGCTTAGCAAGTTCTAATTAGCGCCAATTAGTGCTGATAATTGTTTATCAGTGGCCAATTATCGGCCTGTAAACCAATTAAGTTATACATGCAACTTGGCCAAAATTGTATATGTAACTTTAGTCACCATATATAGAATCCAGGAGTATCTGGACGGGGCCGAGGAGGTGACTGAGAGAGGAATTAAATAATCTTCGGCGAAGCCCCGAGATACATGACATACCTCATAGACCTACCAACCAGAAACACATCCGAATCATCATGGACATACCCAAGTTGCAAAGGACTTAAATACAAATCAACTTACGCATCCAGTTTCTCCAATATAAGTACACAACTGTGGAATGCACTACTGAATGCCGTGAAAACATCATACGGCCATCTAAACTTTCAGAAATCACTGAAAACTAACTTGTTTCAAAGGCATACCCTAATGATCCAACTTAAATGTTCAAACTACGCAACACATCAAAACCAAAGTACGTAACGGCATAACACAACCCTTGCGCTGTTACACTCCTACCTTGTTATGCCTGGCGGCGGCCATCTTGAGAGGTTCAGCTGTATCAGTTCCTGAGGGGCAGCCATCTTGAGAGGTTCATCTGAGAGGCAGTTATCTTGAGTGGCTCATCTGAGAAGCAGCCATTTTGGGAGGTTCATCGGAGAGGCAGTCATCTTGAGAGGTTCTCTGTATCTGTTCCTGAGAGACAGCCATCTTGAGAAGCTTCCTCATGGGTGTGCCCAATGAGATTCCTCGCCTCTTAGCTGGGGCAGGGATCCTCTGATGGGAGGCCTACTTAAGAGCAGAACATTGTCATCATTTTGCTTCGGCTTCAACTTCGGTGGAGTTTCTTGTGTTTCCTGTTTTTTGGTGTCTTAGCATTTTTGACCATTGCCTGAATCCTGATGTTCTCTTTGTTTGCTGCCTGCCTTGACCATTGCCTGAATCCTGACCTTCTCTTTGTTTGCTGCCTGACTTGACCATTGCCTGAACCCTGACCATCGCTTTGTTTGCTGTAGCCTCGACCTCTGCCTTATTTCTGACCGGGCGCTTGGCGTGCCACTACTTCCGGCTGGTGTTTGGAAGTCCTGTCGGCCCTGGGTCCTGGGGGCTCAACCCCTGGGGGAAGGGGTCGCTCCAGGTGAAGGTTCAGAATTGTCCGGCCGCCTTGCGGAGCTCGGGTCCGAGTGTGTCGCATCTGTGCTTTGCTGGGCACAGGAGCTCACAAGCGCAACATGTGCTTTATGATACTCTAATGAGACTGTTCCATAAGAACCTATCTTACCACAACACCATTTTGTATTTGTTCACACCGGAGTCTGCGAACACCTCTCCGGTACTATGTAAGCCACACTGAGCCTGCAAATAGGTGGGAAAACGTGGGATACAAATGCAACAAATAAAATAAAAATAAATGTTCAGCAGCACTATCTGATCAGTATCACTGTATATCCCTCTCATCAGCACTAATGCAGGAAGAAGCCGGATAAATGCCTTTGACTATCAATTTCTTAAGTTTCTCATTATTTAATCACTGGGATTCTGCAACTTTGTTCTCTGTTTGATCTACTCTTTATTTTGTGCTGCTTTTCTCTTTCAAAGGGTAATTTTATAAATTTTGTTAAATGAGTAAACCCTGTTTTACCCACAGAAAACAGCTTTTATAAAATCATCCCAGGAGTTGTGCGCATATAAAGTAGACACAGAGAAAGTTCATGCCTATTTTTTACCTGACCTGAGCGTAGGTGCATTTGGGGGAGGAGTTTGGGCAGAAAATGGACAGTCATGATCTATGTGCATATTTATAGAATACAAGTGTCTTGATACATATAAATGTATGCCGTCTATCGAGAAGAAATATATTCATGCGGGTGCATTCACCCATGTTTTTTTTATAGGTTTTATGAAGTAATGTTAGAAAGACACATGGAAAACTACTACTACTTATCATTTCTATAGCGCTACTAGATGTACGCAACGCTGTACACTTGAACATGAAGACACAGTCCCTGCTCGACAGAGCTTACAATCTAATTAGGACAGACGAAAAGGACAAACAAATAAGGGAATATTAAAGTGAGGATGATAAACTATCTTGTCTTTTATAAAATAGCCTCTATAATGTGGGTTTGCTATGTAGATTAGAAAGGGGAGAAGCAAAAAATAAGGAACTTCAGACAGTTTTGACTTCTCTGGGTTTCTGGAGGGATCCTATCCAGTGGTGACAAGAGCCACATTGATTGCTTCTTTTGTCTTATGGCCAGATAGGAGCTGGCTCTTACATTTATATTTTTGATATTGGGACATAAAGTTCAAATTTTTCTTGACCTTTGTAGAGCTACTCAGCTCAGAAGGAAAGCTTTTTTGGCTTTTAAATCTGAATTATTGGCTCTTGGAGGGATTTTGTTTCTACAGTTTCCATGTAAATGTTTTGTAAAATAAGACTCAAAATCATATGTTTTCTTAGACCCAGACCAGTTAAAGAATTTTCTAGATGCAAGAAAGCCCCCTAGGCCTATAACGGCCTCTACCCCATCCTCTCTTCGAAAGGCGAATGTAGAGTCTCATGTTGTAATGTCTGGCGCTCACTGTAAGAAATTGCCTTGGTTTTCTTTATGTACCAGTTTAATTCTCCTGCTAACTGGTCTTTTCTTTATTCTCCTCCTCCCTTTCTCCTTCTTTTCCTTTGTTTTCTTATGTCTTGTGGTATATTGTTCTTTGTTATTGAGGTTTTCATTTGAATTAGAGGTGGTAAGATATAACAATGAGGAACATTTTGTTATTATAAAAGAGCTGTCTTGATTGTATTATGAAAATGTATAAATATATATTTTTAAAAGCCCCAAAATAGGTATGTATTTGGACTTCCAACCTAAGCAACTTGTTATAAAATTACTAACTATAATCATTGTTTTCAAACTGTTATTCCGGATCTTCATCCTTTTCTACTTCATTAGTCTGTATACTTTGTATTTTTGCTTCTGGTACTTTTTCTCTTACCTTATTCCTTCTCCTTTTGCTACATTTACCTTCTTTGGGGCCTTTTATTAAGCTGCAGTAAGTACTAAATGTGCTGAGGCATCCTGCGGTAAGTTACAAATGTATGTGCGCTACTCAGATGTTAAAAATATTTTTAGTGAAAGAAGCATGTCTGGGGGGCAGAGAGTGGGCGTTAGTGTGCTAATTAGTTAGCGTGTCGGCATTGCCGTGTGATTAACTCAGGATTAATGTGTGAGCCCTTACTGCCTAAAAAATAGGTATCAGTAAGGGCTCACATGTTAATTCTTTTTAATGGCCGCACACTAATGGCAAAATTAGTGCATGGTCATTAATTCAGAAACTAGAAAATCGGCTATTGTCGAGCTATGGTAGAAATGGCCTTAGCGCATGGGAAAGACCCACTAAGGTGTGGTAAGGCCACTTTCTACCCCAGCTTGTAGAGGACCCCATTCTGTCTTTTTTTATTCTTTTCTCACTTTTTCTTCTTTCTCATGCTCCCGTCCAGTGGTTCCCAAACCTGCACTTGGGGCTCTCAAGCTATTTAGGTTGTAAGGATGTCTGCAATGAAAATTCATGAGGTATGCACTACCTAAATTGAATCCAAATATATCTCATGCATATTCATTGCAGATTCCCAGAGGACAGGTTTGGGAGCTGCTGGTCTAATCAGCAGCTCCCAAACCACATGTTGACCTGTCTCTTCTTAATAACATCCTCCTGTCAAGCAGATGAATTTCCAATAGTGGTGAAGTGCTCTACCATAATGCTGGTATTTCAACAGGGTATAGGTGTGCTGTTTTTTTAAGCCAAATTCAAGTACTACTACCAAGTTTGGTTTGGGACTATATCTAAAGAATGATGTGCTATGCATGGGTCTCAAACAAGCTTTACCCATTTTTTTTTTTAATTTAGATTTTGCTCACACCTTTTTCAGTAGTAGCTCAAGGTGAGTTACATTCTGGATATTTCTCTGCCCCAGGAGGGCTCACAATCTAAGTTTGTACCTGAGGCAATGGAGGGTTAAGTGACTTGCCCAAGATCACAAGGAGCAGCAGTGGGATTTGAACTGGCCACCTCTGCATTGCAAGACCAGTGCTCTAATCACTAGTCCACTCCTTCACACTCCACACCCATGAAAAGGATCTGGTGTGATACAAATGTCTCTCAATCATCTCTTTATACCATGGGGAACTGGTGTATAATATATCCCTATGCTATGTCACAGAGCTGACAGAAGATAAAATCATAGAAAACAAAAATCAAACATTCTGGTAGGGCGCTGTAGCAAACTAACTCCCAGCCCTTCATGACAGGAAGCTCATTTCCTGAAGCTCACATGAACAACAGAGTACAAATAATGAAATAACAAACAAGAAACTGCTTTCTTGTAATGTGTCAGGTGGAAATCTGCAGTGGACGAGACAGTAAGCAAAGAAAATGCTACACATTCAATCAAAGCTTAAGGGGATGGTGGGTAGGGGGCTTTGAGTGCAGTCTTAAAATAACAAAGAAGTACTCTGTTTAAATCAGCTTACACCCTTACTACTTCTACTCAGGGATCAAGTTATTTCCACAAAACCTAGTATATCAGTAGTTGCATATCTTATCAGCAGTATGATAATAAAATGTGGACAGAGGGTACATAAAGACAAGGCTAATCTCAACTGTCAGGCAGGTAACTTTGAGGGGCTTTGGTACGAATTGGTCTTATTGACACAAAAGCATTTAGGCCTCTTCATTGGCAAAGGGCAAGTACCTCAGAAGCTGTTGATATTTCTATAGCCCATTTATAGTTATTTTTGAGAGGAATGGATAGATTAGCAATAGCATTTTCTGTAGTTCCCACTACATTTTGAAAGGCTGATCATGGACTGAACCCAGAGCCACTGGCATATTTATTAAGAGAGTGAGCCTTATTAAAACGACTGCAACATAATGAAAGATTTGACATTGTGCTGGGATGGTTTATCTAACATTTGCACAGGTTGGGCATTCATAAGACAAACAGCAGACAGAGAGTATTATGCAATATTCACTCTAAACACAGACGGTATAGCTTTAATGGTCTCAATGGGATTATCCAAAACCACTTGTCATTTTGGAGTGTCTGGTAATAGATACTGTTATGAATGGAGACATCATATAATTATGCACATTTTTTTTGCAAGAATTTCCCAGTAGGTCCCACCCATTAGAAATGTATTTTCTTATTTAGAACGTTAACTGAAAACCAATTTCCTTTCATTTAGTAACTTGTTTTTCAGTTAGTTTCTATATAGGAAAATGCATCATATAGGATTACAATGCGTAAACCATGCTCTGACTGGATAGGATATTTATTGCATCCCAGGGATGGCTTTAAAGCATTGGCACCCATAGGAGAGACCAGTGAACAGAGGGAAGGGGTTTCATCCCATGAAATCACAGAGCACGGTCCTAAAGCAAGTGGAATCAGGCTTCTGTTTAGCTCAGGCATTTGATGCCTTTACACTCTGGCACCCTAAGCAGCTTTTTGCCCATGCCTAAAACTGACCACTTATGCCAACTAAAACCTGGTGTAAATGCCCATTCCTAACTTAAACACTGATTGGGCATATTCAATAACAGTGTGCATAACCTTTCGGAACACCATGCCCCTCCCATGGCCATGCCCCCATTTTGAGATCCACACATTAGAATTTATGTGCACCACTTTATTAAACAGGATTCCTTTGTGTTTGTCCCATGCATTTTTGAATTCCGTTACCGTTTTCATCTCCACCACCTCCCGCGGGAGAGCATTCCACGTATCTACCACCCTCTCAGTGAAAAAGTACTTCCTGACATTATTCCTGAGTCTGCCCCCTTTCAATTTCCCACACAGAAAATTAACAAATGTGCTTAAAACTCAATGGCAGACTGCATGTGGCCCGTGGCCTGTAGGTTGCCCACTCCTCTAGTATTCTATAAGGGGGGTATTCACTGGGGAGGAGCATGGTCAGGGTTCCCACTTATGCACATAACTTACAGAATTTGCACATTGAGGGTCTCTTTTACTAAGCGGCGGTAAGCCCAATGTGGGCTTACTGCTCGCTAAACAGGAAGTACCTCGTGGCGTACTTCCCACCCCTAGCGCGCCGTCATATTCAATGCTACAAAAATATATATTTGTGGCACTGGAGTGTACCTGACAGCAGGGCCACTGAGAGGGGGGGGCAGGGGGGACAAAATTCCCCGGGCCTCCAAGGGGGGCCTGGCACCGGGGTCAGGTCGCCGACGCTGCAGTTCCCGGTCTCACCTGCCTGCCTCCTCGGCATCCGAAGCGGCAGTCACAGATCGCCTCCCTTCAGGCCTTCCCTCCCTGTGATCCGCCCTCGCGGAAACCGGAAGTTACATCAGACAAGGGCGGGACACAGGGAGGGAAGGCCCAAAGAGAGGCGATCTGCGACTGCCGCCTTGAATGCAGGGGGCCCAGAGCCATGAAGGCAGGCAGGTGAGACTGCGGACTGCAGCGGCGGGGGGCGGCAGCGGTGGGGGGAGCGACAGGGGGTGGCAGCAGCGGGGGGGGGGGGGGGGGGGGGGGGGGCGGAGGTGGGGCGGCCTTGCCCCGGTCCTGGCCTAGTCTCTCAGCGGCCCTGCCTGACAGTAATCGGGTAGTGCCACATGCTGCCGGTTACTGCCGGGTTAACATGGAAGCCCTTACCACCACCTCAATGGGTAGCGGCAAGGGCTCCCCCCCGAAATGGCTGCGTAGCAAATGCTTTACTTGCCGCACAGCCATTTCCTGCAGGAAAGAGAGACTTCCCCTTTACCCGCTGCGGTAAAAGGGGGCCCTTGGTACATGTGAAAAACACATGCTGACGCTAGCATAGTCCACCTTTTGCTGCAGCTTGATAAAAGGGGCCCTGAGTACCCCATTTAGGTGCATGCATTTAGGCCCATCAAAGTCCTGGTGTAAGTGGGAGCATGTAAATGCAGGTATATTAATACTAATGTACACTAGCCTTCTATAAGAACTATTACATTCTCATTACCCATATTAGTTGCCTAAATTGTGGCACTCAGTTATGGAATTTCTCCCTATGCATATAAAAGTGTCATTAGTATAGGCAGTTATTCAAAGATTATCACATGCACACACCATAACAGACATCCATCACATTGCAAAAGTAAACAACTTCTACAGAGTACATCCAAAATTTAATTTTTATTTCATTTCTATCTTCCAAAATTCCAGACAACAGACGTATAGATCTGTATGCTGCACAAGCCGGCATGTTTGAAAATACAGTGAGATTAATAAAAATGCTACCAGCAATAAAGAACGACAACTTGGATGCAGCAGCTCATATGTTTACTTGCTTTGTTTTGAGTGTACGGGGATGATGACTGTGCGGGGAAGGGGAAACTTAGACTGATCTAATTGGCTTCATCATTTTGATGTCACTTGGTCTCCTGTCTGTTAAACCTCCTTGGTGCAGGCCACAGGCAGTCTATGCTGTCACTGCCTGGGAAAAGACTGGAAGTGATTTTTAAGGTGGGGGGGAGAGGGGGTGGAGATCGGGGAGAGGGAGGGAACTGCAGATCTTTGCAGAGCTGGACTGGGAAGGGAAAGGAGAGATGCAATGGGAGGGAGAAGGGAGGGACTAATACGGGGTGCATATGCAACACATGCAGTGTTGCCAGGTGGGCGGTTTTACCGCCCAATTGGGCGGTTTTTGGGCTTCTTTTTTGTTTTTTGGGCGTTTTTTTGGCGTTTTTTTCGGCCGCGGGGGCGGGGTTAGTGACGTTTTGGGCAGGGCCAATGATGTTCTGGGCGGGGCTGATGACGTGGGAGGCGGGGCCAATGACGGCGGGGGCGGGGGTGATGACACGGGGGTGGGGGTGTCGGGGGTGGGGTTTGAGTTTGGGCGGGTTTTGGGCTGGATTTAGGCTGGTTTGGGTGGGAAAAAAATTTTCCACCTGGCAACATTGAACACATGCACTTTGATTGGATAGCCACTGTATCAAATTTATGGTATGTTTTCCTGTTTCTATTAGTTTTATTTTATTGTAGTCTGCATAGATAAATTGATAAACTTGAAACTGGTTATAGGCTGGCTTTCTAAATGTCTCTATTCTATACTTTAAAAAAAACGGATGTTTATGTTGCATGCTTCTGGTGTATAAATGTCCATTTCCCTGTACTGTAGAACAGGCTCTACGCCAGCAGATTCTGTTCTAAAATACAGTTGAAAATTGAGATACCCTGACCTGCACATCTCAATTTCTACTTCTACGACCTATCTAAAGTGGTGCTGCACATGTTCACTGACTGAATTTCATCACTGTATGTAAAAATGTATTTGCAGCTCTCGCCCTGCTCTCAAACCACATCCATTTTGCAGATGGATAAACTGGGACATTCTACGAACAGACAATTATTAAAAAAAAAAAAAAAAGAAGAAATTATGAGGTATGTGCTGAATATTGGCCTCACAATGTTCTATTACTTAGGGGGATCTTTCACAAAGTGTTGGTAAACCCAATGTGAGCTTACCACACGCTAAATCAGAACTGCTGCCGGCCTAATGCGGCAGCCAGCGGTAGTTCTGGCTGCAGTGCATGCCATTTCTGGCCCTCCTGAAAAATGTTTTCTGTAAAGAAGCGTTATCCCGGCGGTAATCGGATATCGCCGCACGCTGCCCGGTTACCACTGGGTTACCATGGGAGCCCTTACCATCTCAATGGGTGGCAGTAAGTGTTCCCCACCGCATGGCCACATGGTAAGTATTATCTTACTGCATGGCTTTTTTTGGGGGAGGGGGGGACTTTTTACCCACTGCAGTAAAAAGGGCCCTGGCACATGGGAAAACGGTCTCTGCTGCTACCGAAGGGCCCTTTTTCCCACAGCTTAGTAAAAGTACCCCTATTTTTGGGCATCTATAACACACACATACTTATTGCTTTATGACATACAGTAGCTGTAGATTTTACTTCTTTAGAACATTACAGCCCAATATCTGAGATCCTGCATTTTTGGTAGTCATTCAATAAAATTATTGTACTTGGAGAAAACAATTCGTCAAAATGATGGTGCTGCCTCTACATGTAGGACCTTGAGTAGGAATGCAAATGGACAGATTTACTTGTAATACACCCCTAGGTACAGGAGGAAGGGAAGGGACTCATCTAAGATGCAGACAGGGCTGGGGTGGGGATGGGTAGGAAAAATACAGTGATCCCCATTCCCTATTTGAAGTGGACAGTGATGAAAGGGATGCCTCCTCCTGACTGATGGTGTTCTCTTACACCTGCATCTTGAAGGTACAGGGTTAGGCCAAAAGTGATCCTGTTTTACAGTTCTAATGCAACTGCACCTTTAGTGTAAACAGCTCTGATAGATCTCTGACCTTCAGGAAAAGTTCAAGTGGGATGGAGAATGAGGCACTGCTCTCATCCTGGCACTCCTTTTGAAAAAAGCAGTAAGAATGAAACATCATCTAAGCAATAATAACCACAAAGCCCCCCCCCCCCCCCCCCCCAATGATCATGGTACTTCTAGGCTTCTGGGTAGTGAGAAAACCAGGCTTAGAGGTATGTGATCTCTGGAAATCCAATGGCTTTTTTGTCACTTGTTTGCTGTGTACGTCTGTATACTGTTTCTGCATATCCAAGGTGGTTCAGATTTCTGTTTGGTTCACCATACGCAGATGTTCCAATACTACAACATTTGTAAACCACAGGACTCATGAGGCAGGCCTCTGCAGCCGAAACACAATTTGTGTCGAGTCCATTACTTATTGTGGAATAAACTTCTGATGTGAACTCTCATAGAGTCCGCTGGTTCTTTTTCATCATCTTTTGTGTCTCCCTCGCTTTTTTGCCTGCTTGGTGTGACCTGTGCAAAGGGTTTGATTTCTTCTGTGCTTGTCGATTCAATCCAACGGTTTCAACAGAAAATGTGAATTTTTCCTGAAGGCCACTAAGATTTAGTTCTCTGGAGAATTTACAGATTTCCTGATGTTGATCCACAGAAATTCATTTTGTTTTTTACTGCAAACACAACTTTTGCATCAGAAGGGGTTTCCTGAATCAGTCAGAAAAACTCATGTATATTTAACAGGTTTGTTGAATTGGGTGGCAAATCTCTTTTATAGAGATTAGCATATCCTTAAATCTGACTGTCAAATCCACCTTTGTTCCAATTATAATCTGCACTATTTTAACTGTCTGCACAAGCCCCTACAGGTCTGTGGCTAATACCAATTTTCTTTTTTACTGTTATTTCAGATGTTTTCTCTATTGGCTGGTCAGAGAAACCCAGCTAGCTACACTAAATATAATGAAACTTGCTTAGCTATCAATTGAAATGGCTCTGTTCTGTTCCTGTTCACTGACCTTATCATCTTGCAGTATTTTTGGTGACTTATTCATTTCCTTGCCAAGGGCTAGTACCCAAAGACTGTTTGTCTGTGAGCTCACAGCTGTCATTTTTATTGGCTCTTTTATGTCAACCAGCCCCTCTGATAAGCTTTACTACAAATAGGAACCTGTGACCTTTCTATGCTAAATACCACGCATGGGGCAGGGGAGACTGAATTACCTTGCATGCCTTCAAATATATGGTCTACACATAGACACAAGTGGAAATAGATACTGCAGTAGAGAATGATGTGGGGACAAAGTTTGTCCCCGTCCCTGTCCCCACCCCGTCCCCGCGAACTCTGTCCCCATCCCTGCGAACTCTGTCCCTGTCCACAGAAGCCTCAAACAATTGATTTTATATTTAAATCTTTTTATTACAGTATAAAAATGAACAAACAATATTCTGAACTGTCATTTATAAAACAAAAATAGAAGATACACCCCCCATCTTCCCTTCCTCCTCCCCTTTCACAAACATCCCCTCCCCTACACTCCCTCCCTGCATAATATGCATATTCCATATACACACACACTTCAAAACTTAGTAAACAAACCAAATTCTACAGAGAGAGACACATGTCCATCTTCCAAAATTTAATACAGCAGATATACAGATCAGTAGGATGGGGGGAAGGGGGGAAGCAGTCCATAAAAAGTAAAGTCTGAAACAACACAGTTATGTACCTAACTGTTTAACCACTCTTAATACGCAATACTGGTAGCAACCAATAATGAAACAATGATGGAATATTCATTCACATAGCAAACAGCCTGAGCCAACAGATTTATTTTCCAATGAACATAATTAACTCTGTATAAAATAGTAGTAATAAAAGAAGGGAACTGCATTTTTATAATATACCATACCACTGCATTCCACAAAACAAAAGGAGCAAGTTCACATATGCCATCTTTTTCTTTCGATGTAGGCGCAGGAAAAGAAGATGTTAAATGCTCCCTACTTTACTTAGCTTTAAACAGGAAGAATAGCTAAGGAGGGGGAACTTTAAAACCTTTAAAAACCTATAAAAGTGGACCAGCAGCTGTTTCCTTGTAAAAACATAATTTGCAATATACAGTCAAACAGGGTGCACTTATGGGGAGCGGCCGCAAAGATGACGACTGACAACAGCTCAGCCCCTGACAAGACAACCGAGAAGCAGACTAAAGCGATGGCAACACGAAAGACACACTCACACACTCTGCAAGGCAGCTGGAAAGCAGCAAGCGGTGGTTGGCCCTGTGAGAGATGGCACAGTGCCAGGCGAGGTGCACCTGAAGCCAGCCAATGACAAGCCACCGGCCCCCTCCCCCTGCATCAATTGCGACCTGCGTGAGGAGTGGTGTGAGAGTGTCTTAGAAGCAAGGAGGTTGAATAAAACGCACCATGCATGTCTCAGTCATGCACGTGGCATGCTAGCTCTGCCTCAGTCAAATGACAAGTCCTTGATGGTGACATCATGAGTGGTGGGCAGGGAGGGGAGTACGTGCTCGACAAGGAGGACTTAGTTCGGCTGGAGTTCAGGCAGGGAGGAGGAGCAGCCAACGGTAAAACAACAGTGAAAAGGTAGGCATTCAATTTACTGCAGGTGCAGGGGTTATTACTGCTTCCGCGGGGCAGTGAAATAACCACTGTTGCACTCATGGTAAAAATCTGGTTATTTTTAGCTTTCCCGCAATTTTACCATGGATTACTGTAGTTTACCGTGTTTACCTGCTCCCATGTCATTCTCTATACCGCAGCAGATTTTTGCTTTATATAGAATATAAGCTATAGGACAGTGCTTCTCTATTCTCTCCAATCTCGCTAGTTGGGTTGTCAGGGTTTCCATAATATGCATGAGGTAGATTTGCATACAGTAGATCTCTGCAATATATGAAAATGTATCTCATGCAAAACCCGACTGGATGGGAGTGCCTCCAGTTTTTAGAGAAGCACTGCTATAGCGTCTTTTCCAAGGTATGCACTGGGGTGCAGCATATAGGAGCTTACCATGCTCACATTTGTTGTTTTTGTTTTGTTTTGTTTATTTTCCTTGTACACCAATTGTTTTCACAGCATGTGGCATGGAAAGTCTAAAATGGCCTACTTTCTCCCTTGGTCATTCTGACTTGGTTCAAAAATTTGTTCTTTTAAATTTATACCTACTGATATTCAAAGCAATTTAAGTAGGCAGGAGAGGCATAGCCAGACCTTGATTTGGGAGGGGGGCTGAGCCCAAAGTAGGGGGGCACATTTTTCCCTGCCTCCCTATTGCTCTCCACCCCCGCTGCAACCCCACATATCAGGTCTGGTGGGGGTCCCTAAGCCCCGCCAGCAGAAACCTTCCTGTGATGATACTCAGGCCGCTCTTTACCTTGAGCAGAGATTCTGGATGCCACATCAAAAGTGTCATAAGCACCCCTGGCCAGGAATTTACAACACGCTGCCTGACCAGCTGGTGAAAAGGTTCGGCCTGCTCTGGAGGGAGGGCATCAACCAAACTAGACAGCTGCCTCACCAAGTTCCATAAGTGAATGCTCGTGAAGAGCTGGCAAGATTGGATATGGGCAGTGAGCATAGCAGCCTGATACGTCTTCCTCCCAAAAGAATCCAAGGTTCTGCTTCTCTGCCTGGGGGTGCCGAGGCATAGTTTCTAGTACTCTTGGCTCTTTAGAGGGCGGAGTCCACCAACATGGAGTTATGGGGTAACTGAGACCTTATCAACCCAGGATCACCGTAGATCCGATACGGGGAATCAGTCTTCTTGGGGATCACAGAGCCAGACAGAGGGAACGACCAGTTTCACATAAGGACTTCCCTGAGTACCTTATGCAAAGGAGCCATTACTGCCTCCTTAGGTGGAGAGGTGTAGTCCAGGACCTTGAGCATCTCAGCCCTGGGCTCATCCTCCACTTCTGCAGGGAATGGAATTGCCTCAGCCATTTACCACACAAAAGATGAAAAGGAGAGGCGCTCAGGAGCAGACAGTCTCCTTTCAGGTGGAGTTGAAGGTTCAGAGGGAATCCCAAAGGACTCATTGGAGGAAAAGTACCTGGGATCTTCCTCTGACTCCCACGAGCACTCCTCAGTATCGGAAAGCACTTCCGTCAAGGACCTCTGAGACTGAGCCTGTCTCGACGCCGAGGACCTATGGTCCCGATGGCGATTGTTGAGGGGGCCGACGCCCGCATGGACCTTCTCAACCGACATCAATGGGGAGATGACCTGGGTGGCAGCTGATACCGGAGTTGCAAGTGACACCGAACTCGGGGGACCTCATCACAGGCAGAGGGCTAGACGCCACTAAAGCAGATGGTATGGCAGGCGCAAGCACCCCCGATGTGAAGCAGATTGACACAGCAGTCCTTCCAGAAGCTCTGAAGCAGGGCCCGGATGCGCTCGTCGAGAGTCGCCATCGGAGAAGGCTGCGGGGCCGGTGGAGCAGTTTGGAGGCAGAGTCTGCTGAGGCTCGGGAGCAGGAACTGTACTGCTGAGATGCCAACGCGTCAGCACCTCCTGTATGGAGAGGAGCAGTCCTCCTGACGCCAATGCTTCTCGGGTGCTCGATGCTTCAGAGCTCCCGACACCATGTGTCGAGGGGGAACGGTGTCGGTGCTTCTTGGCTTTTGCTCGATGCATCTCACTGAGGATCCTCGGTGCCGATGAGGATGACGTCGAGTCCTCACATCGCCTCAGGGTCGATCCCAAGGCACTGGATACACCAAGAATGGGTATCTGTGCCCAAGATGGTCCAGTTGCACCGAGTACAACGTTTGAAGCCGCTAGGAGCCTTCGATGACATGGAAGGGAAAACCGCACCAGCGAAATCAAATGGCTCGATTATGCCAAGAAAAAAGGCACAAAAAGGGAGAGACCTGACCGCGTGGCCTAAAAGACAGCCGCTATCGAAAAGAACGGAAACTTTAAAAGGGACAACAAAACAAAGGAAAAAATAAAGGGAAAACCTTTTTTTTCAAACAGAACTAAATGAAAAAACAAGTAGAAAAGATCATGCCGTATCTCAAAAATGATATAGTGGAATTAGAAAAGGTTCAAAGAAGAGCTTCCAAAATGATCAAGGGGATGGAACTGCTCCCATATGAGGAAAGGCTACACAGGTTAGGGCTCTTCAGCTTGGAAAAGAGATGGCTGACGGGGATATGATTGTGGTCTACAAAAAAATCCTTAGTGGTGTAGAATGGGTGAAAGTGAATCGACTTTTCACTCTTTTAAAAAGTACAAAGATTAGGGGACACTCAATGAAGTTACATGGAAATACTTTTAAAACAAATAGGAGGACATATTTTTTCACTCAAAAAATCATTAAGCTCTGGAACTTACTGCCCGGAGGATGTGTAACAGCAGTAACAGCGCTGCGTACATCTAGTAGCGCTATAGAATGATAAGTAGTAGTTAGCATATCTGGGTTTAAAAAAGGTTTGGACAAGCTCCTGGAGGAAACATCCATAGCCTATTATTGAGATAGACATGGGGGAAGCCACTACTTGCCCTGGGATTGGTAGCATGGAATGTTGCTACTAATTGGGTTTCTGCCAGGGTACTTGTGACCTGGATTGGCAACTGTTTGGAAGCAGGATACTGGGCTAGATGGACCAATGGTCTGACCCAGTATGGCTATTCTTACATTCTTATGAGCACTGCTGCCAATCCATGTTAAAATAATTAAAAAAAAAGATCACTGCCACCACTACTATCAGATCGGTTTGTTATAAGCTAAAAAGGCACAGTACCAGTGGTAAATGACAGGTGCAGAGAGATGCTGACCAATAGCCATTCATACACACCTACACACATTTCTCTTTAACCAGTGGATTCTTCAATAGCATCAATTACTTATGGCAGTGTCGTAGCTACGTGGGGCCACGGAGGGCCTGGGCCCCCGTAGATTTGGCCCTGGAACCCCCTGCCGACGACCCTCTCGACCCTCCCTCCCACCGCCAACCCTCCCCTGTCGTCGCAATCGCCTACCTTTGCTGGAGGGGGACCCCAACCCCTGCCAGCCGAAGGTCCTCTTCTTTCGGTGCAAGGCTTTGTTCTGTTTCTGTGACTCTGACGTCCTGCACGTATGTCAGACTCACAGAAACAGAATGAAGCCTTGCAGATCAGCCAGCGTTGCAAGGCTTCGTTCTGTTTCTGTGAGTCTGATGTCCTGCACGTACAGGACGTCAGACTCACAGAAACAGAATGAAGCCTTGCGCCAGAAGAAAAGGACCTTGACTGGCGGGGGTTGGGGGTCCCCCGCCAGCAAAGGTAGGTGACGGCAGCGGCAGGGGAGGGGCGGTCGAGAGGGTCGTCAGCGGGGGGGGGGGGGAAGTTGTTGGTGGTGGTGGCAGCGGTGGCGGGGGTCAGCAATGGTGGGAGGGGGTCGGCGGTGCCGGGGGGGGCTAAAATGTGCACCCTCACCTCGGGGCTCTGGACCCCCCTCCCGCTGAAGTCTGGCTACGCCCCTGATTATGGTGGCTGATTTTGCTGTAAATTTTCTTACAGTAGTCTAAAATAATATGAGGTTGATAGGGATTAAAAATCCCTTCTAAGGAATGGGCTGTCAATTATTTTGAAGCAGTAACTGACGTTGCCCTTTTTTCTCAGGGATGTGTCTTAAGAAGTGATGCAGAGCGTCTGTTCATGCTTTCCAAAAATACTAGGACTAGGGGGCATGCGATGAAATTACAGTGTAGTAAATTTAAAACAAATCGGAGAAAATGTTTCTTCACCCAATGCATAATTAAACTCTGGAATTCGTTGCCGGAGAACGTGGTGAAGGCGGTTAGCTTAGCAGAGTTTAAAAAGGGGTTAGATGGTTTCCTAAAGAACAAGTCCATAAACTGCTACTAAATGGACTTGGGAAAAATCCACAATTTCAGGAATAACATGTATAGAATGTTTGTACGTTTGGGAAGCTTGCCAGGTGCCCTTGGCCTGGATTGGCCACTGTCATGGACAGGATGCTGGGCTCAATGGACCCTTGGTCTTTTCCCAGTGTGGCATTACTTATGTACTTATGTACTAGTACTCTAATATACTCCTTAATGACATGGCATGGCCTTCACAGAAAGCAGGGTACAAATTTCCTCAATAGGTCACCACCACAAAAGGGCTACTAACATGGTTGCTACAAATGCTTTCAAGGTATCTTTAGAAAACCCTTCCTACATTTTATATTTCTCTCCGTCATTCGTTTTACCATGTAAGAGCGTTTAAAAAAAGAAAGCCAGAGCAGTATGAACTTACCATTCATATTTATGAAAAACTGCTCTTTTGTGAATTAAATCCAGTACTGAACCATTTTCTAAATACAGAAAATGGAATTACACACCTATGTTCCACTGTATACATTTTTGCAAGTTAAGGAATGTTTCAACTAAGTGATGTACTCTGCAGAGGCAACTTGACAGATAAACTATGATCTGCATTTGCTTTCTTTCATGTGGAGCCCCAGAATGTAGAGATCAGAACTGAGATATCCAGGTCGGGATGTGCTCAGTTTCAGTGGTACTTTAGAAAAGGTTGTGCTTGCAGTATCACATGTGCATTGTCTGGCAAGTCCCGTGGGAACAGCCATTTAAAAACAAATGTACATATTGAAAGAATGAATAGCAGAAAACCCGCCAGCTTCCATGTGGAGGTGGAAATTTTGCAACTTCCACATGTAAATGGTGCTACTTCCGTGTGTTGCTGCCCCATTTTACAAATCTACACATGTAAGTGCTATCAATTAAGTGGTGGGGGGCTGCAATTTTAACATTGGTTTCATTTGGAGGTGGACGTCAAGGGGAATGACTTTCTGAATCCCTCATATAAAATCCTGGCCAAAATTAGCAAATATTTAAAAAAATTAAGAACATAAGTGTTTGCTGTACTGGGACAGACTGAAAGTCCATCAAGCCCAGTATCCTGTTCCAACAGTGGCCAATCCAGGTCACAAGTCCCTGGCAAGATCCAAGAACAGTAAAACAGATTTTTATGCTGCTTATCCTAGAAATAAGCAGTGGATTTTCCCAAGTCCATCTTAATAACAGCTTATGGACTTTTCTTTTAGGAAATTATAGAAACCTTTTTTAAACCCTGCTAAGCTAACTGCTTTTACCACATTCTCTGGCAACAAATTCCAGAATTTAATTACACAGACCACGCCCCTTGAAACCACTGTGTGCTATGGATCTCCATGTGTAAACAGCAGTCTTCTGAAATTGGTATTTACATAGGTATTGTAAATTACACAATTTACATGTAGATATGTTTGTAAAATAATGGCCATATTATCTATCAGAGGAAAGCAATATTTTAAGTAGGTGAACTTGTAGCATATCAGCTATAACAGTGGTTCTCAAACCTGTCCTAAGGGACCACCAGCCAGTCAGGATTTAGGATATCTCTAATGGAAATGCATGAGACAGATTTGCAATGCTTGCTGTCTCCATTATATGCAAATCTCTGTCCTGCAGCTTCATTAGGCATATCCTGAAAAAGGACTTGCTGGTGGTTCCCCAGCACAGGTTTGAGAAACACTGAGGTAGAGTACAATAGGTTTCTTCAAAACATAATTATATGACAAAATAAATGACTAGTGAACTGAAGAAGCATATGAAAAAGCTACGGAGGAAACAGGGTAAAAAATGTAAAAAGGAAACGGGATAAAGATGTAAAAAGACTGGAAGCGGTGCAAAGAAAGCTAGAAAAATGGTATATGGGATTTGCGTTGCAAACCTGTACGTGGAAAGACTTGATGACCTGAACATGTATACCTTGGAGGAAAGGAGAAACAGGGGTGATATGATACACACATTGAAATATTTGAAAGGTATTAATCTGCAAACGAACCTTTTACGGAGACGAGAAGGCAGTAGAACTAGAGGACATGAATTGAGGTTTGAAGGGGGGGAAGATTCAGGAGTAATGTCAGGAAGTATTTTTTCACGGAAAAGGTGGTGGATACATGGAATGCCCTCCCGTGGGAGGTGGTGGAGATGAAAACGGGAATGGAATTCAAACATGCGTGGGATAAACACAAAGGAATCCTGTTTAGAAGGAATGGATCCATGGAATCTTAGCGGAGATTGGGTGGCAACACTGGTAATTGGGAAGCAAAACCAGTGCTGGAAATGAGCACATACATGAGCTGCTACGTGCTGCATGCTCTAGCTGGAGACTCCAACACATGTGGTATCACTGTTATAGAATTTGGTTTGCATATGGATGTCCTACTTTGCCAATGGAGCTTGGCATGTGTAGGCTGACAGCTGGACTAATGTTCATACCATGTACAAAGCAAATGTCTGTCCAGAGCAAAACTAGAACCATCTTTCCATAAGGTGAGTGGTGACTGGACATAGTGTACCAAGTTATCAATCATCGCGCTCAACCAGGAACACCAGTGGAACCCCCTTTTGTACCTCTCATGTTCTAGTAAATCGGACATACCTCAACACAAGCACCATTAAATTACTTTAACATTTATGCATGTTTATGTTTCCTGGGGAGCCAACATTTGTTTACAGTGTTTTTCTCTTATTGCTTTAAAATCCATTTTTATTGGTTTTGATAAGTGCAAACATTTTGCTTCAGTGCCAATGTGCAAAGAGACATGAAGTAAAATCTAGTCTGAAGGCTTTAGAGAAATATTGCTGCACTGAATTTTATAAGACTTTTGCTTTAGCAGAACCATGTGTTTACTGGGATTTTAGTCTTCCAATACTTGAATACGACAAAACCTGGCATCTAGAATCTAAATAGGGCAGAATCAGGATTCCTAATGGATACTGCAGACATCAACAGTGGAACTCCAGCCATGGATTAACCACTGTTGACCTTCATTCCTGTGCAACATATCCCAGTAGCAAACTGAATTAATCCCAAAGGAGGACAGAAGGAAATGAAAAAAAAAAAAAAAAAAAAACCAACAAAAACCAACATGTCTACATCTGCTTAGAAACTTAAACAAAATTAAAAGCCTGGAGGAATTTGACATGCAAACATTTTTAAGTTGGTGGATCTTACTATGAGCTAAATACACTGGTGAAATCTTAAAATTTTGTTCAACTGTAATTAAATAGTACTGTTATAATTGACAACAGTTAAGACCCTAGAACTAACATTCAAATCTCTTCCTGGTGATTTTGTTCTGAATTAACTGAAAAGGCATCAGGTTAACTGCTACCACTACTATTTATTTCTATAGCACTGCTAGAAGTACGCAGTGCTGTACACAAACATGCTATGTTACGTCTTGTAGCCTGCCATATACCTTGTCAGTTTAAGGTGAGTTATGAAAACTAAGACACCAGATCCAAACTTTCTCGGAATTACAATAACAAATTCAAGCACTAAAAGACATATACCCTCCAAATACAACAATTAAGACTCAGTTCTTAGCAACAAAAGCATATTCAGATTCTTCCTAAATGATACATAATGTTAACAACATCATGAAAATAAAGGAAGTGAATTCCATATTGAAGCCATCTGATAATAAAGCAAAGGAGAAAATATCTAATTAATTTTAAAGCAATAACACTGGGAAATTGTAAGAAAAATTGATTTTCCCCCAAATTCTATATATTGTGCCTTAATTTCTGCGCAGAGATCAAAGCTTGTCTATAACAATGCATAGGACCTTACTTGGTTAACTAGCTAATCAATGCGTTAATTGGATGTTAACAAGCAATTATCAGCACTAATTGTCATTAATTAAGATTTACTTCACAGCTAGCTAAGGGGCCCTTTCACTAAGGCTTGCCAAAAAATGGCCTGCGCTGGTGTAGGCATGTGTTTTGGAGGCACACAGGTCCATTTTTCAGTGCGCCTGGAAAAAAAGGCCTTTTTTGTGACTGAAATTAAAACCAGCGCATGTCCATTTCTGGCCTGAGACCTTACTGTCACCCATTGAGTTAGCAGTAAGGTCTCATGCGCTAACTGGGTGGTAATCCTTAGCATGTGTAAATTGTCAGTTACCACTGGGTAAGCGCCACATGGTACAAATGAAAAAATATTTTCTACTGTGTGTTTTGGACGCGCATCAAAAATAGAATTACCACCTAGGGCTAGTGGCGTAGCTACGTGGGGCCATGGGGGCCTGGGCCCCCGTAGATTTGGCCCTGGACCCCCCTGCTGATGACCCTCTCGACCCCCCTCCCGCCGCCAACCCGCCATCGCCTACCTTTGCTGGCGGGGGACCCCAACCCCCGCCAGCCGAGCTCCTCTTCTTCCGGCGCAAGGCTTCGTTCTGTTTCTGAGTCTAACGTCCTGATGAAGCCTTGCGTTGGAAGAAGAGGACCTCGGCTGGTGGGGGTTGAGGCCCCCCTCCAGCAAAGGTAGACGGTGGCAGTGGTGGGTTGACAGTGGGAGGGGGGGTCAAGAGGGTTGGCGGCGAGGGGGGGTGTCAAAGTTGTTGTTGTTGGTGGTGGTGGTGGCGCCAGGGATTGGCGGCACCGGGGGGGGGGCCTAAAATGTGCCCCCTCACCTCGGGCTCTGGACCCCTCTCCCGTCGAAGTCTAGCTACGCCCCTGCCTTGGGCATGTGGTAGCCAGGCGGTAGTTCCAATTTGACATGCACTGGATGCTCGTATGCGCCTACACGCCTTAGGAAAAGGCCCCCTCAGCGTATTCTGTAGTGTGGTTCACGTAAATTCTAAGTTACATATTTGAAAAGGGGGGGGGGGGTGGCTTGGCATATTGTCACATGGTGTTTCTTGATCGGTTGGCTGTTCTTTTGTTCTCTCTGTGGATTAACTTGCATACATAAAGGAATTATTCAAGCCTATCAGCTTCTTCTCAGAGAAAGTTGATTGTGACCCCTGAGGCAGGCGCTTTGGCGCCGAAACACGGACCGTGTTGGGTCCTTGATATGAATATTCTGAATAAACTGTTTTTTGATATTATCTCCCTATTGGTTTGCGCATTTGTCAGCCTCTACTTTTGCTGTTTTGCTTTGACTTTCCGTGGAGGCTCCTCCTGTCAACTTACTTTTGGGGACATATTACCATACAGTTCTTGCACATAAAACGCTTTTACTACATGTGGTGACATACTGCCTCCTTTACTGGATGCTAAGTGGAGTGACAGATAGCACAGAGGTACTTACCGCTTCCAAAATAGGAGGAGGTAAGTGTGTGCCTCAACACTATCTGTAACAGTGTCAACACAAAATAAGTTACTGTATGCTAACTGCAACATACAGTCCTCATCCATTCCCTAGCTGCAGCTCACCTATTCTCTAGACCATAAGAGGGTATACAGTTAGAATGTGAATTATTTTGTTTACTAGGATTTATTTACCTCCTTTTTGAAAGAATTCACTCAAGGCAGTGTACAGTAAGAATAGATCAAACATGAACAATAGGCAATTACAGCAGTAAAAATATTCAAATAACAATACAAAGTATGGCATAGAGGGGCATAATCGAACACGAACGCCCATCTCCATGGGCGCCTATCTCCGAGAACTGGTACGTGAAGGGGCGGGGCAAACTGTATTTTGGCAAAAATGGGCATACATCTTTTTTCCGATAATACGGTTTGTGCCAGTCAAATGCATTTGATTTGTACAGATTTGAGCTGGGCGGTATCGTTTTTCAGTGATAATGGAAACCGAAGGCGCCCAGCTCAAAAATAAATCCAAGGCATTGGGTCGTGGGAGGGGCCAGGATTCGTAGTGCACTGGTCCCCTTCACATGCCAGGACACCAACTGGGCACCCTAGGGGGCACTTGTAACAATTTTAAAAAAAGTTAACCTTCCCTTGGGTGCTGAGCCCCCCAAATCCCCCCCAAAACCCACTCCCCACAACTCTACACCATTACCATAGCACTTATGGCTGAAGGGGGGCACCTAGATGTGGGTACATTGGGTTTTAGGGGCGGTTTGGAGGGCTCCCATTTACCACCACAAGTGTAACAGGTAGGGGGGATGGGCCTGGGTCCACCTGGCTGAAGTCCGCTGCACCCACTAAAACTGCTCCAGGGACCTGCATACTGCTGTGATGGCATTTGAGGCTGGCATATAGGCTGGAAAAAAAAGTTTTAAAGTTGTTTTTTTGGGTGGGAGGGGGTTAGTGACCACTGGGGGAGTCAGGGGTGGTCATCCCCGATTCCCTCCGGTGGTCATCTGGTCATTTAGGGCACTTTTTTGGGACTTGTTCGTGAAAAAAAAAGGGTTAAAAAAGTGACCCAAATTCACCCTAAAAACGCCTTTCTTATTTTGATTATTGGCCGAGGACGGCCATCTCTCCTCGGCCAATAAACACACCCCAGTCCCGCCTTCACCACGCCTCTGACACGCCCCCGTCAACTTTGGCCGTTTCTGCGACAGATTGCAGTTGAAGACGCCCAAAATCGGCTTTTGATTATACCGATTTGGGCGTCCACGGGAGAAAGACGCCCATCTCCCGATTTGGGTCTAAATATGGGCGTCTTTCTCTTTCGAAAATAAGGCAGATAAAATACTACATACAATGTCAACACAATAATAGAACATTTTAATTGATAGTGGAGGGTAAAGCAAAGATGGAACATATAGATAGGTAAGAGAGTAAGAGGAGTTAGAGAATAAGGCGACTAATTTAAATGAAGTTGCACATAAGGTCAGAGAGATGATTAGCATGCACTGTCATGCAAGCGCAGTAACGGTAACTGCAGCTGTGCAATAAGTGGCCCTTATACTAAGCTGCAGCAAAAAGTGGCCTTAGTGTGCCTTTGCAAGGGTGTTTCATGCATGTTAAGGCCATTTTTGCAACAGCTGTAAATGTCCGACTTTCCATCTTTTTGTATTAATGGTCACGAGCTAATTTTATCTCTGGTATGGAAGATTTGTCTGTTCTTTCCTATCATTTAATGGCGTTCCTAAATTAAATTAACTTGTGTTTTATTGTTTGATTGGCTCTGTGAACCGTTCTGATTTCCTGGCAATAAGTGACGGTATAACAAAATAAAATAAATGATAAATGAGTGGAGGAGTGGCCTAGTGGTTAGGGTGGTGGACTTTGGTCCTGAAGAACTGAGTTCAATTCCCACTTTAGGCACAGGCAGCTCCTTGTGACTCTGGGCAAGTCACTTAACCCTCCATTGCCCCATGTAAGCCACATTGAGCCTGCCATGAGTGGGAAACTGTGGGGTACAAATGTAACAAAAAAAAAATGGCCAATAACAACAATTCCTGCATGAGCACTTACTGCCACCCATTTTGTAGGTGGTAAGGACTCACGCTGTAATCTTGTGCTAACCAGTTAGCATTCAGTAATGTAGCTATACTAACTGATTAGTGAAGGAAAGCCCCCTCCCAAAATTAAAATAGAAACATTTTTTAGCGTGTGGATTCAGAGCATGCTAAATTAGCACTTACCGCAGAACGCCTGAGTGCATCCTGTGTACGCCAATTTAAGCTGTATTAGGTGCAATTTAGTACCTAATGAAGCTTATTACAAGGGCTCCTAAGTTACCATGATTAATTGACACAGTAATATCATACTGTCTGTTACTAAAGCGCCCCCTAGTTGTGTCAAATGACAAATGCCAGAGTCTAAAAAATAAGACTGGAGCATTAGAACGTGTTGTACTAACTGATGATATAGACATAATGGGCATCTCAAGGACCTGGAAGAAAAAGGATAACCACAGAGAAACTGTGATGCCAGGGTATAAAATCTATTAAAATATGAAACTGCCACAGAGTCCAGTAAGATAAACATTCTGCAGGATACATGTTGCACTGGGAAATCTCAGTGGGTTGAAATTTCATGTGTGAAAAGGAAATGTATAGATGTCAGAGCATATTACCATCTGCATGACAAGGCTGAGGAGCAGACTGAAAAGCAACACAATAATAAAGGGAAATTTCAATTACACCCACACTGATTGGGTAAATGCCTTACTAGGGTATGCTAGAGATGTAACAATTCTGGATACCATAAAAGACTGCTTAACAGAGCAGCTTCTGGTAGAACTGATAGGAAGTAAGCTATGTTAGACTTGGTTCTTAGTCAACGAAAGAACCCAGTGCAAGGGATAAAAGTGGTGGAACTGTTTGGTAACAGTGACCATAATACAGTCAACATAATCAATGAAGTAAAAATATTTAAAAAATCTACTACAGTAGCATTTAACAGTAGGAAAAAGACTGTGATAGAATGAGGTTAGAAACAAGTTAAAAGGAGTAAAGTGCAATCTGCTTAAGTGCAAGGGTCTGGGACCAAAGAAATGCATGCAGTTAACTAGAGCATGCACTTAACCGTTGTGACCCAAAGAAGCTTGACATCTGATAAACATATGTACAGTACTGTTTATTATTAGACGTACAGTATACAGTCCCAATTAACTGACATTAGGCTTACTTGAAGTAATCAGTTATAGTCCTCTGTACACTCTTGGGTCTGTGAGTCCCATAGACTACGTCTGCCAGATGGTAAAACCTGTCATAGCACTGACATCCAGTGGCCTCCAGATAGGTCCGCACGGTGTTGAGACTCTCCAACGCTCTTGCAAAAGTGACAGGAGGAGGTTGTTGAATTTCATCAGCATGTGCCTCGCTGCTCATTTCTTTATCTGTTCCATCATCAGCCGTTGTTGCCTGCGTGTAGGAGCATATCTCGACATAAGTGCTGTCTTCAGCTGTTTGTAGATCGTAATCCACAGCTACATAGTGATGGAACTCCTCTTCAGTAAAACCGGCTGGTATGTCAATAACCTCTTCATCTGACGCGTTTGCAACAGCTGTACCTGTTTCGTCCCTCTCCATATCCTTAACAAAGCTTGCCCACTTGTAGCAGTTCACAATGGTTGCCTGTGTAACATGATTCCAGGCGTCTTTCTGCATATGTAGGGAATCCAACAGTGATAGATTACGAGCCAGTTCAACAGCACATTTATCCTTCCCAGCCTGGTCATCCATAACGCTCATCAGACGACATAGCACAAGAGCCCAATAATGTTGTTTGAAATTGGCTATTATGCCCTGATCCAAAGGTTGGATCAGAGAGGTAGTGTTTGGTGGCAGGAAGACCACCTTGACATCATCCCTGTGTGCAGCACAGTTATCACAAAGCAGCAAAATCTGACACTTTTGTGCCCGCATTCTAGTGTCTAACTTCTTTAGCCACTGCTTCCAAATTTCCCCAGTCATCCACAAATTTGCATTAGCCTCATATGACACAGGAAGTCACTTAACTTTCTTGAAGCAACGGGGCTGTTTGCTCTTTCCAATGACGAGGGGTTCCAACGTCTCACTCTCATCCATATTGCAGCAAAGGAGGATTGTCAGTCAGTCCTTCAATGTTTTACCTCCAGTAGTTTCGGCATATTTGAATGCAAGTGTTCCATCAGGAATCGCTCGCCAGTAGAGACCATTTTTGTCAGCATTGAAAATGTCACGAGGTGCAAACTCGTTCAAGATGGTAGGAAGAACTGAAACAACCCAATTTTCAGCACCAACGTCATCAGCGTCTTGTTTCTCACCATGCTGTTTCTTGAATTTTATGCTGTTCCTCTCCTTCCATCTTTCCAACCATCCAACAGTGGCTTTGAATTCAGTCAGTCCAAGACTTTCTGCTACCTGGTTAGCTTTCTCCATAAGCAGTGGACCACTGACAGGAAACTGTCTGCTCCTGACTCGAAAAAACCAACGAAGAAGAGCATCTTCTACCTCCTCAGCTTTTCCCGCACGTTTTCATTTCCATTGTGGATTTGTATTGTTTTGCCAGTCTTCCAGAAGCTGGTCTTTCTGCTTCAAGACACGTGAAATTTGACTGGGATTGACGCCATATTCTTTACCAATAGATGCTTGACTTTCTTTGTTTTCTAATTTTTTAAGAACTTCTATTCGTTCAGCCAGTGTTAAAGTCTTACAGTTCCGCCGCTGCGATGACGATGACGACCCCGGTGCATGCTCCAACAACATTCTTTCCCCTAATCTGTCTGGGGCAGTTAAAGAGGCGATAAACTTGAAATCTCAGTTGTCACGCGCCAATCAGCTTCCATATTCCATGCACGCGCTTATGCGGAGTCTTTCCTGCAGAGGAGCGGTCTTGAACCATGCATATAAGCGAATCTTGCACTTATCAGTGGTGCACTAAAACGAAGTTTGTCCCCATAGAAATTGATGGTGCCAAAAATGGGACCGAAGTACGGCATGCAGTTAAACAGAGCATGCTCTTATCCGACGTGCACTTAAATGGAGTGCACTGTATTTATAAGGATAATTAAATTGCAGAAGGCACGGAAGCTCAGTTAAAAAGTATTCCACACATAAAAAGGCAAAAGACCAAAATGACTTTCAGTTTGATTAAATGGTTGTAAAGCTATGTTAAGGCAAACCAAGAAAGGATTCAAAAACATTGCTAAAGAGGCAACCATTTGTATTAAAAAGTATTTCAGAACCAACATATCTGTAAAGAAGTCATTTGGACCAGAAGATGACACAGAAGTAAAAGGTCAGTCAAAAGAGAGGTAACTCAATACTGAAAAACTAAAGGCACAAAAGAAGGACTGGCATGGCCCATGGCCAAAGGATGGAGAACCTACAAGGAAAATAATTTTAAAAATGTTTATTGAAGTGGACCTTATATGTATTGGGTTTCGGCATTGGGCCTGCATCAGGAGTCTAAAACAAATACATCTAATCCAATCTGGACTTTTACAAACTGCTTATTCCCAAATGGTCCTGAGTGGTATACAGCATGAACAGAACCAATACAACAGATGGAATAACACAGAGCATATACAATAGAATAAAAATGTACATGTCATATTTACTGAGAAGAACATTTTTTTAGCACTTTGTGAAGTAGATCTGATCCACTCCAAACCCTTCCGCCTTTGACCAAAATCCACGCTCACCCAACCCCTGGTCCCCCTGAACCCCTTACCAACACCGGGACCTACAAAGAAGTGGTCCCTGGTAGTCAAGGGTCCACTGGTGGGAGCATCCTCCTCTGCTCCTACCCAATCTTGTAATAGCTTCAAAATGGCGGTGATGACTCCAAGGTTTAGGTGGGTCTGTTCAAAGAGGGGAAGGATCAGATCTGGGGGGAAAATGATGCTGAGGGGTTCTGAGCCGATGCTGAGGGCGTTCTGACTGAGGAAGGGAGGGGAACTGATACCTTGGGGGGGAGGGGTTCTAATAGAAGGAGATGATACCAGGGGAGGGTGGATTCCGGCCAAGAATATCAGGTGGCCAGGTGCTCATTTGAGCAGGAGGCAAGTGCAACTTTACCCCCTGCCCAAATTAGCACCTTACCACAGCATGTTCGTGGAAGGGCCGGTGTAAGGGTATTAGACACTGTAGGTTAATCTTCAGCTCAATACCCCTCCTCCCCAACACACACACGTAAAAATATGCATTGATGGTTCTTTGAGTGTGTGGCTGTCAGGATCTGTTGTTTTGCTTTGACTGCAGCTGCTCTTTGTTGCCCTACCCCCCCCCCCCCCCCCCCCCCCCCAGGAACTACTGCACTAGGTATCTGCCTAGCCTTGCCTAATGATTGGACTGGCCCTGATTCATGGGATAAAGCAAATGTAAATCCCGATGCTGAGTTGTTGGGTCATACACATGGATTCCCCTTCTGCAATGGGGAATACTGCCCAATCCATGCCCTTGTTCAAGATAATTCTAGATAGAACATAGAAATATAAATACCAGGCTTTCTAAAATCAGATTTTACACATGTATGATATATACACTTGCTAGTGCAGGTATTTACATGTGCATGAGCTTCTAAAATGAGGCAATGGAAGGTTAAGATCACAAGGAGCAGCAGTGGGATTGAATCGGAGGTTCATTTCTTACAGCAAACCTGGATTTCTAAAGCAAGTTTGACAGAAATTTTGTGTTGCAATTCATGACTGCTGTTAGCTGTGAATATTATATTTGCATATTGAGGCTCACTATAAGGTAGTACTACAGTATTTAATGACTAGTGTGTATTAGATTTTCCAGATCAGTAAAACTAATCCTGATTGGCTATGAGCATTAACACATGGCATCTACAGATCTGAAGTGATATAGCAAGACCTCTCACAGTGAATCTGATTATATCCCCTTCACTGCTGTGGGGAGATGTAACCAGGCATTTCACAAACATGTAAGGACCTTTGATGTCAGCAGAAAGCCAAGCACTCAGGTTACAGCCCCCCTTCCAAGAGTCAGTTTGATGTAGTCCTACCAGTGACACCAAACCCAGATTCCTTATAGGAATAGAGGCACTAAGGGTAATACCTCATGTGGAAACTACGTCTCTTTCACAGGTGGCATTAACATAAGCTGCACCATCCCATAATAAATTCAGTTCATGAAGTAGCAAGGATTAAACTAGTATACAGTCTGTCCATGGATAAGTGGCTTCTGCATTTCTCACAAGGTGAACTCTCATATTTGTTTCACTAAATATAAATTCTTTTCTAATTCCTTATGCTTATAGAGCTGGATTCAGTAAATATCGCTCACAATTTGGCACCGCAAAAAATGAGCACTAAGCATGATTCTATAAAGGGTGCATGCTTTTTATAGAATCATGCTTAGTGCCATTCCATGCCTAAATTTAGGCATCAGACTTACACCTGCTGAAACCTGGTCTAATGCTGATGTCCAAGTTAGGAGCGATGAGGCTGTATTCTATAAGTATGAACACAAGTTTTGGAACATCTCTGACGCGCCCATGGTCGTGCCCCCTATTGAGTTACACACTAGTAGAGTGGCTGATATCTTAAGGTGGACCCTAGTATCAGGTAACTAAGATTCGGATTAGTCTTCCATGTGCATCACGTTGCATTTGGTCCACATTAAATTTCATCTGCCATTTGGATGCCCAGTCTTCCAGTTTCCTAAGGTCTTCCTGCATGTTTCACAATCCGCATGTGTTTTGACAACTTTAGTTTTATGTCATCTGCAAATTTAATCACCTCACTCTTCATTCCAAATTCCAGATAATTTATAATTATGTTAAATAGCATCGGCCCCAGTACAAATCCCTGCTGCACTCCACTATTTACCCTCCTCTATTGAGAGAAAAGGCATTTAACCCTGTTTTCTGTTCAATAACCAATTCCTAATCCACAGAAGACATTAGAGCCTCCTATCCTATGACTTTTTAACTTTCTCAGGAGTCTCTCATGAGGAACTTTGTCAAAAGCTTTCTGAAAATCTAGATACACTACATCAACTGGCTCACCTTTATCCACATGTTTAGTCACGACTTCAAAGAAAATGAAGCAAATTGGTGAGGCAAGACTTCCCTTGGCTGAATCCATGCTGACTCTGTCCCATTAAACCCTGTCTATGTTTTCTGTAATTTTATTCTTTATAATAGTTTCTACTATTTTGCCCGGCACTGACATCAGGTTTACCGGTCTGTAATTTCCCAGATTACCCCTGGAACCCTTTTAAAAAATAGGCGTTACATTGGCCAACCTCCAATCTTCTGGTATTATGGATGATTTTAATGACAGGTTACAGATCATCAATTTCATGTTTGAGTTCTTTCACTACCCTGGGGTGTATAAAATCTTGTCCAGGTGATTACTACTCTTTAATTTGTTGATTTGGCTTAGTATGTCTCCAGGTTCACCAAGATTTCTTTCAGTTCCTCTGCATCATCACCCTTAAAAACCATTTCCTGTACAGGTAGATCTCTTACATCTTTACATCTTCTTCAGTAAGACAGGAAGCAAAGAATTCATTCAATATCTCTGCAATGGCCTTGTCTTCTCTGAGTGCCCCTTTTGCTCCTTCATGATCTAATGGTCCCCATGGATTCCCTCACAGGTTTTCTCCTTCTGATGTACCTGAAAAAGGTGTTACTATGAGTTCTTGTCTCTGCAGGAAGTTTTCTTCATATTCTTTAGCTTTCTTTATCAATGCTTTGTATCTTGCTTGACAGTGCTTAAAATTGCTTCTTATTTCTTCATTCGGATCCTTTTTCCATTCTTTAAAGGATGTTCTTTGGCTGTCGTTTGCTGTTCTGTCCACCTTTGTTAATATGTGGAATACATCGGGTCTGGGCTTCCATGATGGTACTTTTGAACAAAATCCATGCCTGATTTAAAGTTCTAACCATTGCAGCTGACCCTTTAGCTTCTTTTTAACCATTTTCCTTGTTTTGTCGTAGTCGTTCTTTTGAAAATTAAATGCTGTTACAGTGGATTTCCTTAGTGGCGTCACTCCAGATATCAGCTCAAATTTGATCATGTTATGATCTCTGTTTCCCAGAGGATCCAACACTGTTACCTCTTGTACTATGCCCTGCATTCCACTAAGGACTAGATCAAAAATAGCTTTCCCTCTTGTCAGTTTCTGTTTCTGCCCCTCTAAAGCTGTTCTCTGCTCTCCAACAAGTTTTGCTACTGAAAAATGCAAGCAGACTGCTCCTCCCAGAAGTCTCCCTCATACATGACAGCTCCAGACCTGACAGAAAATTTAGCACATTAGAGGTAGGTGCTCCTTTCTGTACATCGCTCGGAATGCTCTCTTTAATACGAATGAGCTGTTTGTAATACATTTGCATAGGATTATCTTTAGCTGCTACCCTAAAATGGTAAAAACCATGCAGAACCTGTTTGTGCATTAGGCACTGAATAACATGATCACTAGACTGGCTGGAACTAGTTTAAATTAGACTTGCTAGCACGGTAAGCTTTGAGCATCAGCCCAAAGGCTTGTTCTGTGACTTTTGCGGTGCTGAGACTCCAGCTTCTGTCCCACTGATGTTATCAGTGCAGGCCAGTTCCAGTGATAAAAGCTGGTGGCCTCCTATGGTGGTAGAGGAGGAGGAGCTGGTACCTAATGGAGTTGGTGTGCTCAAATGCCTGCTCTGTGTCTTTTGCAATGCTGAGACTCCAGCTTCTGGCCCACTGATGTCATCAGCATGGGCTGGTTCCAGCGATAAAAGCTGGCAACCTGCTGTGGCGTGGCCGAAGGATGGCCAAAGGGGGTGTGCCCTAAGGGGCACACCAGGTCCCCAGTGAGGTCGTTTTGGAGCCCCAGTGGAGTCCTGGTGGCTCAGGAGCTCTGCTGAGGGTAAAGGGTTCACTATTTTAACATTGGCTATTTCTGTTGGCAATGGAACGCACAAGGCTAGAACAAACATCTGACTGCAAGTACTCCTAACCTGCCAGGTCTGATTGAGATCCTCTGAGTAAAGATCTACCCTGTCCTCTAGTTGCAGGATGTGATTCAGGTGCTTCATTAAGTTCAGAGAAAAGCTAAGCCCAGACCCACCCCAGGTTTCTCATATAACCCCATGTAGGAAGGGTTATCCCATGATAGTTCCTCTTCCACAGATGGAACATTGGCCTAGTAACAGTCCTTGTCTCTTCCATCTTCTACTTTAAGCCAGTCTATCTTAGCAGTCACCTCTTGTGAGTGGATCTTAGTCAACCGTTTGAGCTCCTTTTCTCAACAGGGATAATCAGACAGTTACTTTGTTTTTGTTTTTTTGTTACATTTGTACCCCCGCGCTTCCCACTCATGGCAGGCTCAATGCAGCTTACATGGGCAATGGAGGGGTTAAGTGACTTGCCCAGAGTCACAAGGAGCTGCCTGTGCCTGAAGTGGGAATCAAACTCAGTTCCTCAGGACCAAAGTCCACCACCCTAACCACTAGGCCACTTCTCCACTTCCTTTTTATTCTTGTAGAAGGAAGAACAACAGTCCTCAATGTTCATACAAAGGAAAGTAAAGCTGTATGCAAATTAGTTCCAAATGAGTCAATGACTTAAATGCCCTTCTCGACCTCCACTCCCCAGCTCAGTCCCAGTTTGACAGCTGGTTCCAAGCAGTAATTAGCAACGTCTTTCAGCAGTTCATCAAAGAAAACTCTTCTTATAGTTGTTTTCTTCTTATAGTTGTTTCTCTTCAATAGAGTAAGGCATTTCAAGGATCCAAACAAAATATTTTTAACAAAAAAAACCTCCCCTTCCCCGTTAGATTTGAGCCCTCTTTTTCTGTAAACCTAGGGTTCAAGGACTGGGAGACCCAACCCTTTTTCACACCACAGAAGCCTTAGACTGCAGTGTGACCCACCTCACTTCTGCCAGTAGCAGCGATTTCACTTAAGGAAGGAAAAGAAAGGTGTCCTATTTCTTCATAGGTTAATCATTCACTGCTTGTTTAAAGAGACTGCTGACTGCTACCTTTCTCCACTTATTAAAGGTACTGAACCTCCATCTCTTCCCCGGGATCTCTAGGCTCAGACATCTCCATCATACGTTCTGGTTTCCTCGGTTAGGGGATAATCCTTCACCTTCATGGGATCCTCCAAGTCTAACCCACTGGAAGATTTTATACCATATAGCACCTCCCTTGGGAACCTCTCCCTTTTGAACCTGTCCCAGCCAGTTCTCGGTATAGCTCCCCTCCTCTTCTTCCAGTAACCAACATCCTCCCTCAGCTTACTTGCATCCCCATGCCCCCTACTGGGAAAGTCCTTCATTACAACAAATTTCTCCCTTTTGTTTTTCTGCCTTGAAACAAGAGGGAAACTGGTGGAGCTATGGAGATTTCTTCCTTAATTCCAGGTTCCCTCTTACAATATATTTATTTTATTTATTTATTATTTATTTATGGTTCATTTATACCCCTCATATTCCCACAAATGCAGGCACAATGTGGCTTACATGAAATACAAAAGTATAGAGGTACAACACATGAATTTTACAGCAGAATAAGGAGAGAACACTAACAACAATTAGGGTGACTAAACAGCAGAATTACTAATGGAGTAAGTTTTTTCAAAAAGGAACGTTTTCAACATCTTCTTGAAAAGGTGATGGTCAGATTGAGATTTTAGGTTCAGAGGTAAAGCATTCCAAGTCTTCGGGCTGGAGTAGTGAAAAGTAGAGGCAAATCGTTCGTGCATATTCAATGCCTGTTAAATTACACTGGGAGCACAGAAACTAGAAACCATAACTTTATGTTTCTGCATGAGAGAACAAAAGTGTTATAGTGGATAAACCATCCCATCCCAATCAAAAAACAACAGCTATGTATGTAACTACTGGAATTTTACAGACATTTTAGTGGTAGTATGAATAATCGAATAGGCTTCTTGAGTTCAACTTTCAAACAGTTTTTTTGCATCACTAAAATAGCTGGAAAGTTCATACTACTTTAAATCTAATTTTCCTGACTTGCCAAAATGGTCACACACAAACATTATGCCCAATATTTAAAGTAAAATGGCTGCAGAAACGACACTTAGGTGCTGAATATCGCCATTAGCAGCTTAAAGATAGCCGGTTATATTGCACGATATAACTGGCTATCCACCGATTTTAAAAGGGAGACTGGCCAGGTTTGGTGGCCATATTTGGCCACCAGAACAGGTAAACTAACTTTGGACTGACCAAAGTTAAACAAGATATGCAAAGCTGGTCACCAGAAATGGCCCGGCAATGAATATCCGGGTTTAGCGCGGACTGCGGGAGACAGCCCGGCTATCTCCCACGGTTTGAATATTGGGGCAATTGTCTACTCCTCTTCCTATGATTCCTCAGCTTGAGACGTTCTTCCTCACTAATGGCTGTCCTGATTGTTGAGCCATGCACAGATGAAATGATTCAACTTACTTCTGGAGGGTGAGACTCAGATTGTAGTTCGCAGACTTGATCTTGTTCTGGGCTTCTAAATGAGTCATGCCATCTGTGCTAACTCCATCGATGGCCATCACCAGGTCACCCTGATTAACATTGGATTGGGCTGCCTTGCTGCCAGGTGTGATCTAGGGAAGAAATAAATTAGAGAGTTATCACCAAATTCTTCCCCAATCCTATTTCCCTGGGACGTTTGCCTGGATAATATCATGTCCCATTGGTTGGACAGAAAGCCTTCCCCAAAGCTAAATCTGAACTATTCATGCTCTTTTGTTTACAGTAGAAATCATTCTCATTCAACCTTAATGTCAAGCTTCACCTAGCTGGTTCATATCCTTGGTTGCAGAATCACACTAGATGCAACCAGCATCTTAAATGTAGTTTGATACCATAACCTACCTTCTATGTACAAAATGTAAAAGGATGAAAATTAAGACTTGGCAAACTTACAGGCAAAGGAGTCATGTAAACTCATTAACCACAAAAGCAAGTATATAATGCATTTATTGTCAATTAACGGAATATTTTGTTTTAGCAACAATATGTTATTTGTGTTTACCTGCTTTGTTCCATTCTTGCCCTCCAGTTTTTTCCAGGTATGTGCATGAAAGAATTGTTTTGGTTTTGGGTCATTTTTAGACTTTCTTCCCAATTTTTAGATATTGTTTAGTTTGTTAATAAATATTTTTAACTCACATTAATGTTTGCTAATCTACTTTGTTTTAATTCATATCAATCAATTCTGCACACACTAAGGGGTTGATATTCAAAGCAATTTAACCAGACCCGGTTAAATTGCCTGTATGGACTATCCACCAATATTCAGTGGCACTTAACTGGATAGTGCTACTACATATCCCCTCTAACTCCTAAGTCAAAATTGGCTGTGTTGTGGGCGGTTCGGGGAGCGGAGTTGGCACTTATGTGTGTCAGCAAGTGATATTCAGCACTTAACCACATAAGGACACCAGACAAATCAGACCGCATAAAACACAGGCCTATCTTTGTTTGGTTTCACTTACCCGGTTAAGGAAATGAATATTGTCCGTCCATTCGCACATACCTGGATATTCAGTGCTGATGCCTGGACATGGCTCACATTGAATATTGGGGCCTAAGGCTGGTGGTGGCTAAAAAAAACACTCAATGCTGCCTGCTGAATATTTACCACACATTTTAAAGAGCAGGTTATGAATTACCCAATGTTATTAACCACTGGGAATTCACCACATAATCACTTTCTTCCCAGTAATGACAGTGTATAAATAGAGGATGCAGTCTGCATGATGCCAGTGTGTGTAGGAAGGGGAAAAAATGGGATTTACCATTCAGTGAGTGACAATGCAGGCTTCAGGGATAGACTAGTCCTGTAGGCCCAACTCTAGTGTGTTGGTCAGTGTTCACACAATAACAATGGGATACCGAGTACACACACGCTAAATGAATTTCTCAGGGTAAATTAATATATCTTATAATTGGAGTCCTTACAATACTCTCTAAAATCTCCATAATTTTAGGATGACTCTTCTAGAGCCATCTCTTATCTCCACTAGTATACCAAGAGCATGGGACCCTATATGTTAACCAGTGTTGTTTTTCTAGCAAAAAAGGTGCCGGTACTCAAATGTTAGGGCCACCCTTCAGGAGTGGGGTAATCACGGAGGGCCCCACCCCATAATAGCCAGGTCACCTGCAACCAGTCATAGAATCTATGACAAGACAGAATTGTGTGTAGAGCCTGAGCTCTTTCATTAAAACTTGGGGTCCAAGGGTCAATTTTAGCAGACAATGGAAAAGGTGCCGGTACTCCAGTACCCCCAAGTACCCCCTCAAAAAAAGCCCTGATGTTAACCATCTCTCTGACCTCATGTCACCTTATTTTCTAACTCCTCTTACTCTCTTACTTATCTATGTGCCCTATTTACTAAACTGCGCTAGAGGTGCATTAGTGTTTGTAGTGTACACTAACTGTATAGACACCCACAATATTCCTATGAGCACCTACACAGTTAGCACGTGCTAATTTTGTGCACGTGCTAAAAATGCTAGTGCACCTTAATAAACAGGGCCTTCCATGTTCCATCTTTGCTTATACCCTACACTGTCAATTAAAACATTCTATTACATATTCTGTTGACATTGTAAGTAGTATAGTATGCCATACTTTGTACTGTTATTTGAATATTTTTACTGCTGTAATTGTCTATTGCTCATGTTTGATTTATTCTTACTGTACACCACCTTGAGTGATTTCCTTCAAAAAGACGTATATAATCCTAATAAATAAATAAATGTAGTCATACTACTACTACTACTTATCATTTCTACAGCGCTACTGGACGTACGCAGCGCTTCACACTTGAACATGGAGAGACAGTCCCTGCTCAATAGAGCTTACAATCTAATTATGGTCAATTATGCCAAGTAAAACCTGGTGTAAATCCCAATGCCTACATTAGGCACAGAGTGAGTGTATTATATTACAACCCGCATAGATTTTAGGAACGCCCATGACCCTCCCATTCCATGCCCACAACCACACCCATTATTTAACTAGGCAACTTAGAATTTACGCACACCACGTTATAGAATGCACTTACCAAGTAGTGCGCATAAGTTACATGACAGACTTGATCGACTTACCAATTAGAAATACATCCGAATCAATACGAACTTATCTAAATCTGCACTACCCAAGCTGCAAATGACTTAAATACAAAACAACTTACGCATCTAGTTTCTCCTACATAAGCACACAACTGTGGACCGCATTACCAAAAGCCTTGAAAACGACGTACGACCACCTAAACTTCTGGAAATCAATAAAAACCAACCTGTATAAAAAGGCATACCCTACCAATCCAATTTAAATGCCTAATCTCTGCAACACAACCAAACTAAAGCACGTAATGGACATAACACAACTCTTCCGTTCTCCGATTCCCTAATCTGGCTGTGCCATATAAACTTGTTCTTACCACAGCATCACCCTGTATTTGTTCACACCGGAGCCTGCAAAGGCCTTTCCGGTACTATGTAAGCCACATTGAGCCTACAAATAGGTGGGAAAATGTGGGATACAGATGTAACAAATAAATAAATAAATAAATAATGCCAATTTGTGCTAGTTAATATCCAATTATCAGCACTGATTGACTTGTTATCTAATTAAGGGCCTCTTTTATCAAGACACACTAGCGGTTCCCGTGCAGTAATGCCAACAGAGCCCGCTTAAAGTGAATGGGTTTTGTCGGCATTGCCGCACTGGGAGCCACTAGCATGGCTTGATAAAAGAGGCCCTAAATTATGCACATTATTATAGAACACATTTTGATTTCTGCATGGAAAGTCAGGCTCTATATATAGAATCCAGGGATATGTCACTGGTAAAATCAGGTAAAAACAGCAATCACACAGCCAACCTTGGCTATCACACGCTAGACTTAAAGTAAAGATATGGTCGAGACTTATGTGCTGACTTTTTCTCTCAATGCCAGTGGGGGTCTATATGAAAAAGAATACTTTAAAAAGAAGACAGCATCAAATTGAAAAGACTAGGGTGAAAAAAGAAAAGAGAAAGAGAGGAAGAAAAATGAAAATGGGAGGAGACAAAAAGGTGGAAGGGGGTGGAAGGGAGAGAAGAGGAAGGGAGAAAGGGAAAAGCTGGGTGACACTTTTGAGTAGTAAAGTCGTCTTGGTTTTATAAATGGCTTGACTTTATTGATTACTATGGACTCTGGGTGACACTTTTGAGTATTAGTCTTCTTGGTTTTACAATTGGCTTATCTTTATTGATTTTACTTTCCTCACTCTTTCATCCTGCTGTTTTCCATGTGGGGACTTTATCCTCCTATATACCATTCTTTCCCCTGGCCAATGGGATCCATCATCTTATTTTTTGTGTAGTCTCAGATAATGCCCTAGAACAGGGGTCTGCCTGGGGGTCTCTATATAAAGTGGCACCGAAATAGGGACAGAAATGTGTGTTATATTGGATTGGTGTCTCAGGGCTGGTCTTAGCAATTGTGGGGCCTTGTGCAGACCAATTTGTTGTGGCCCCCTGCCCCCACCTAGCCCCGGCCCTTGTGGACAAGATGTGTTTTAAAATTTGTTATTTCAAATAAAGACAAATCAAGCAAAACGTGTACAGAAAAACGAATTCAAATAAGCACAATGCTATCATAGGAAACCTTTGATTTAAAAAGCAAAACCATGTGCATGTAAGGGCTGGATAAATAAATTAAAATAAATGCCTTTAACATGTAATATTTGGTAGCAATAATGAAACAGTGATTGAATATTCACATAGCAAGCAGCCTGAGCCAACAGATTTATTTTCCACTGAACATAATTAACGTTGTATGAACTTGGCAGCTAATAGTGTGCTGAACTGGACAATGTTGGCACATTAGACTGACTCTGGACAGTTCTGCACAAAGGAAACTCTTCCGTCATTATTCAATTCCTTCTCTGTGAAATAGTAGTAATAAAAAAAGGCAAGTGAATTTTTATAAAATACCACTGCATTCCACAAAGCAAAAGGAGCAAGGGGTCTTTTACTAAGCTTAGCTCAAGTTATCTGCAGCAGGGCCCATAGGAATGAAAATTTGTGTGCGCTATCACTAGAGACACCCATAGGAATACACGGATGCCTCTAGCATTAGCACACACTAATTTTTAGCGCATGATAAAAGAACTGAGTTCGATTCCCACTGCAGCTCCTTGTGACTCTGGGCAAGTGTGCAATTTTTGTCTATACATGTACTAAGCTATTTCTTTTATCCAAATGGAATGTCATTTTTTCATCTAATGCATTGTCATCTGTTTATTTATCAGATGTTTTCATAACCACATTGTTCTTAATATGAACACAAATCATTTCTTTTCCTCAAATGAAATGTCATTTATTTATGTTTGCTATGTGCCCGTCATAGAGGTTTAATACTTAGGGGCCATTTTACTAAGGTGCACTGAAAAATGGCCTGCGCTGGTGAAGACGCATGTATCAAATGTGTGCAGGTCCATTTTTCAGTGCACCTGTAAAAAAGGCCTTTTTTTGCCGAAAATGGACGTGCCACGTCCATTTTGAGTCTGAGACCTTACCACCACCCACTGACTTAGCAGTAAGGTCTCACGCGTTAACCAGGTGGTAATTGCCAGCGCATGCACATTGCCAATTACCACCCGGTTAGTGCCATGCAGTAGAAAATATAAATTATTGGCAGTAGTTTCTAATCTGACGCGCATTGTACGCGCATAGGTACCTACAAGTCTTAGAAAAGGGCCCCTTATTTATTTAGGAATGGTTTTTAAATGTATATCGACTAATTAATTTACTAGTTATTCATTTATTTATTTTTTATTGTTTTATAGAATTGCAGACTCTTGTGCAGGCATTGTTTGCCGAAACACGACTATGTCGAGTCTGTTTCCTGTGCCATGGATTCTGGGTGATACTTTTGAGTATTACAATATTCTTGGTTTTAGAATTGGCTTGTCTTTATTGATTTTACTTTCCTCACTGTTTCATCCTCCAAGGGGAAAGAACTCCATTCAAGACCTTCTCTCTTAGAGATTTTGTGGTCTCTGGTTACTGTGCCTAGAACTTCTCAGTAGGGATGTTCCCTGAACCAGCAGTGTTGTTCAAAATACTAGGCCAAAGTACTTAAGTAAAAGTAAAAATAAATGTATATTTTAATACTTAAGTAAAACTAAAAAGTACCTTGAAGGACACATTAAAAAATTTCCTTAAGTAAAAAAGTTATTGCCTAATATAATACTTTTGAGTAAAAAGTAAAAGTACCCGTAACTACAATGAATGCACTATTATTAATGTTTTTACCTAACAGCTTTATTGCTCTACATTCAATGCACTTTGCTTTTAGTAGAACTAAATTTTGAAAATGACCGTCACTCATGCAATTGTGCTCGTGAGTCATTAATCCAGCACAGCTAAAAAGGTGTAACAACTGCACTAGCAGAAGTAGATTGTTCAGTCTGATAAAAAGTTCTTTCAATTCAGGCCAGATTGCAATGTTACTGGTCTGCAGATTATGATCAAGGGAATCTCTGAAACACCTGACTTCCATAGTAACTTCCACTTAACCCTCCATTGCCTCAGGTACAAGATTGTGAACCCTCCTGGGACAGAGAAATATCCAGTGTACCTGAATGTAACTCACCTTGAGCTACTACTGAAAAGATGTGAGCAAAATCTAAATAATATAGCAAAGAGTACTTTATCATGATTATTACATGTCATTATCATTTGCATTAGAAGTAGTGCTGTCTAATTCATCACTTGCATCTTCATCTTTATCTTCATTATCATCGTCATGCTATCCGATTACAAAGAAGGCTTTCACGAAGTTGGAATCAGTGTCTGTAGTTGTTCTAACAATTTTTCATCTGATGGTGAACTCTGTATGAATATCTTTGAGAATTGATACAAGAACACCAAATGTGGGAACCCTTCAGTCTTAAGGCCAGACAAGCAGACTTCCTCCCTTAAAAACTCTTACCAATCCAGTGGACAGTTACCCCAATGTAAAATTTCCCATGGGATGATGAGCAGTCTGTAGTGATAGAGACATATCTGTTCACCAAGAATTGCTACCAGCTTCAGCTTCAGCTGCACTTTAAGGTGACACAACTCATCACTGTTCTGTTTGGCTGGAGGCCACTAACCAGTTCAAAAAACAGACAGCTCCACTGTTCTTATGGTTATATTCACTGAAGAGCAAAATTTAAGATGAGATAATCCACTGTTTGCTTGACAAAGTTTGCATGCAAAATCCTGTTCCCCGTTTCGCTGTTTCATTAGTTTACTGAGGAATAGTCATTTACATCTCCCTTCCACTTTTGCTTTTTTACTTTTAACTGCAAGCACCAGATGTAACTGAGTAAAAGTAGTAAAAATTGGCAAAATTATTACTTAAATAAAAGTAAAAGTAGAAAATGTTATCCTGTACATCTTTAGGAGTAAAAGTAACAAAACTTTTACTTACTGGAGAAATAAATCCACTCCACATATGGTAAAGTAACTACTTCAAATTTAACAGTAACCTAGTGGGTTCAAACTTCAGGAATAGTTAATAATCAAGATGAATAGTAGCACAAGGAACATGAGGTAGTCATTATTTCTTGTACAGATATATACAGTAGTATATACAACAGCTTTACATTGCTCCTCTCATGGCAAGAAGATTTGATTCTCCCTTGCATTCCTCTCAGTCACTCTATTGTAGGCTTTATAGGAAGGTTCTCAGGGCCTAGCTGTGATTGCTGGCAGGGCCGCTGAGGGGGGGGGGGGGGGGCAAAATTCCCCGGGCCTCCAAGTGGGCTTGGTGCTGGGCTCTCTCTCCCTCTGCTGCTCCCAGGCAGTCGGCGCCACAGTCCCCAGTCTCCACCTGCGTATCCTCAGCTCCGTCGACAGCCCCCTTCTGTCTGCCACCAGTCCCCCTGTATTTAAACAAAAAAAATCTCTAATCAGCAGCACAGCACCTTGTGTCTGTGTGAAAGCGGCAGATCGCCTCGGGCCTTCCCTCACTGTGTCCCGTCCTTATCTGATGTAACTTCCATTTCCGCGAGGGCAGGGCACAGTGAGGGAAGACCCGAGGCGATCTGCCGCTTTCACACAGACGTGAGGCGCTGCCGATTTTAGAGATTTTTTTTAATGCAGGGGGCCCGATGGCAGACAGAAGGGGGCTGTCAACGGAGCTGAGGGTAGGCAGGTGGAGACTGTGGACTGTGGCACCGACTGCCTGGGAGCAGGAGAGGGAGGTGACAGTAGTGGCGATTGGGGGGTGGCGGCAGCGGGGAGAACCCCAGGGGCAGCCTTGCCCAGGCCTGACTCAGTCTCTCGGCGGCCCTATTTGCTGGAATAGGATCCCCTTCTTTTATGTGTTGCAGAATTAGTCCCTAGGGCCTAAGTCCACCTGTGGCTCAGTGTTCCTTCCTCTCCTCAGTTTAGGCATGAGGGGACGTCTACGCATCCATCCCCTTCTTTTTCTTCTGCCTCCCCTCCTTGAGAATTCGGAGACCCCACTGGCATGTGCTTGCCAGCACTCAGAACAACTTGGCAGATAAAGGAGCCAACATGGCTGCTTCCACATTGTACCTGGGGTGATGTTGAGCCACATATGAGAACCAAGTCAGAGCTTCCAGACCAGCTTCTGGATGTAAGTGGTCTACAGTTTCTCTTCCTTTCTTTATGGAACAGAGTGTATCCCTATCCCAGACCCTGCTGAGTGTGATAAACAAGGCAGACTGCAACTCAAGCCAAACCTTATGGATGTCATGGGTCTGAAAAAAGACAGTCTCCCTCCATAATTATAGGTATCTAGGGCCTTATTCTATAAAGGTTATGCTCCTAAATTTCCACTCCTAAAATTTATGCTCCTAACGTTACGAGCATAATTTGTGCTCCTACATTTATGAGCATGCTCTGTGCTCCAAAATAGATTATTCTCATAATTTAAGAGCATAAATTTAGGAGAATAAATTATGCTCATAAATTAATAGCAAATTGTGCCGGGGCTGGTGGTTGGGAGGCGGGGATAATGCTGGGCAGACTTATACGGTCTGTGCCAGAGCCGGTGGTGGGAGGCGGGGCTGGTGGTTGGGAGGCGGGGATAGTGCTGGGCAGACTTGCATGGTCCTGTGCCCTGAAGAGGACAGGTACAAATCAAGGTAGGGTATACACAAAAAGTAGCACATATGAGTTTATCTTGGTGGGCAGACTGGATGGACTGTGCAGGTCTTTTTCTGCCATCATCTACTATGTTACTATGAATAAGGCCCACAATGTTTAATCAATTACCCTCCCAGTCCCCCTATGGGGTTAACATGCCTGCTCTATGAGAAATTACTAGATATGGCTCATGTTGATTCCAGGGCACAGGCTTTTCCACATCATCCGGCAAGCCAAGAGACAGGGGTTAAGGTTTAGTGACATCCAGGTTACAAGTTGGTAACCCTGTTTAACATTCTTGATTCTGCCATGGCTAACTGCCAACGTACAGCTAATAGAATGCTGTTTTGTGACAGTGCATGCATAATAAAACCTGCTTGTTGCACTCTTATCAGTCCTTGCATAAGAAAAGCATGACTTGGTATCTTTTCTGAATTGCAGCCAGGAAAATCCCATTGATATCTTTCTGGGTGATCACACTGCACATTCTTACAGAGTCATGTATGATAAAAAGGAACAAGAGGTCCTTCCAAAGGACATGACATATCTTATTGTCTGCAACACTTTGGCCCTTAATCTTCTGCTCTTCAAATTAAACCTAGCAAACAGTTCTCTGTATAGATATTTAGAAATATGAACTACAGCTCAAGGGGGACCATAGAGGGTTGGGAAAAACTGATGCTTTTGGCATTCAGCATAGGGATCTTCTGGTCCTAAGTCTGGATACATTGTACTATTAGCTCAGGGCATCTGTTGAGCTTGTAGACATGGAATTTGAATAATTCAGCCTACAAAATACTTGTATAGCTTTTCTTTTGTTCCCGTCCAAATTCCCTATATATACATATACTGGAAGGAACACAGCAGTAGAAATAATAGTGCAGAAAAGGCTAAATATACCTGGGATAATCATAGATAGGTCAAAGGCATAAGGCTATGCTTCTTCCAGAATGAGTGCTGAGGTATTTTGGGTGTCTGAGAAGAATGCGGGCCCCCAGCTCAGTGAGCTATCTGCCTTCTACTGCTAAATGCCTTTCATCTAGCTAAGTGGTTCTCAACCCAGTCCTTTGACGGTATAATACCCGTCAGTCAGGTTTTCAGGATACCCACAATGAATAAAGAGATAAATCTGTAGGCATTACCTCCACTGTAGGCAAATCTCTCTCATGCATATTCATTGTGGCTATTCTACAAACCTGACTGGCTAGGTGTGTCCTGAAGAGTGGGTTGAGAACCTCTGAATTCTGGCTCATCCATTTATCTGTATGGTAGGTCTTTCTTTCTGCTTGCTGACCGGATCTAGGTATACGTGTTTCTATATGTTTCTGCTCTATCATATGCCCTGATTGGTGTAGGTCAGTCCTCTGCTACTGTGCTCACTGTTAATTCATTGAAATTCTGCAGTCTTGAACTGTAGTCCTGTTTCCGAGTTCAACAATAACCTCTATTGTGGTTTGACTTTGCTATGTTTCTGTAGCTGTGTTACAAGTATTGGATTGGGACTTGCATTTCCGGCACCCTATCTTGTCTGGATTTTCTGACTTTTGTACATGGCCAAGTCTAGACCTCAATTTTGCTTTATGGACTTTTCTTTTTGCCAATGGAGAGGAGGAGTAGTCTAATGGTTAGTGTAGTGGGCTGTGAACCTGGGGAACTGGGTTTGATTCCCAGTGCAGCTCCTTCTACCCTCCATTACCCAGGTACAAAAAGATTGTGGTTCCACTTAGGGTTAGAGAATGTACCTGTATTTAATATGTAAATCACTTTGACTGTACCTCAGAAAGGCAGTATATAAATAATCTAATAATAAACAACATATTATGATAGTGTGTCTAGCAATAATCAGCACATACAAGCTCCTTGGATAAGTTTCCTGTCCTCTCTGATGGTTCATCTCATGGCTGCACGGTTGCTATGATGATATTTAACTAGACCATTATTGCTTAAAACCAAGCAAGAAGCTCCATTATTAGCTATCCGGTCAATATTCAAAAGCACTTGGGCCCGATATTCAGAATGCGGGAGGGAGCCCGGCTAGTTCCTGTAGTTGGTGGCGAGACCAGATATTCAATGTCAGGTCATTTCCAGTGACTGACATTGAAATATACAGTTTAATATTGTACGGTTTAAACTTAACCAGCAGGCCAATACTTAACGTTGGCTGATCAAGTTTAAACCAGCCACAAATAGATCTGCTATTTCAGCGGCTTGATTTGGCTGCCAAACTTAGTGGCGATGCGCTGAATATTAACGGATAGCCAGTAATATATGATATAACCAGTTAGCCGCTAACCCCCAGATCCAATCCAGGTCACAAGTACCTGGCAGAATCCCAAATAGTAACAACACTCCATGCTACCAATCCCAGGACAAGCAGAGGCTTCACCATGTCTATCTCAATAGCAGACTATGGATTTTTCCTCCAGGAACTTGTCCAAACCTTGTTAAAACCCAGATACGTTAACTGCTGGTACCACATCCTCCAGTACTGAGTTCCAGAGCTTAACTATTTGTTGAGTGAAAAAATATTTCCTCCTATTAATGCATAGTAACAACCCTCCATGCTTGATATAACATGGTGTAGTCACCACTACCTGGAATAACTAATTGTATTGCATTATCTACAATGCAGTTAAGAGGCATTAAAAATACGTGTTTGCATTAAGTGAATAAGAAACTGCTGGAATATCCTCAATGAAAGGCAGAGGAACTGAAGACTGATAAAACTAGTGCTTGGGAGTGTGCCATATCCTTCCAAGGAGGTTAACCATGGCTCCATATTTCTTTTATGAAATCATCCTCAAAACGCTAGAAAAAAGGATTTTGCAAAAGTCATGCCATATAATTTATACAGGAGGGAAATTTTCAAAGGGATTTCTGCAGGTAGAGATATGTTTACCTGTGTAGAAACACCTTTTCAGAATTGCCCCAGGCCTTCAGTGACAGAAAGTATGTGCACTATTGACAGCTTGAACACATTTCACCATGGAAAAAAGAGACCTGACCGTGGGTGGGGCCGATGTGGATCTGAAATCTCTGTGTCTGCTTTTAAGGGATCTCAGCCCACACACTTTGCACTTGCAATGAATGTGGGCTGAAAGAAAAAAAAGCAAGATTTTCAAAAAGAAATTGGCTGCCACTGAGAACTGCCTTGGCCATTCAATTTCCAGTTTGAAAGTGCTATATTTGTCTTTATAACTATGACATTATACTGTACACAACACTGTAAAATATAATTCACATACAATATTGATGCTTCCTAGATCTTACATTTAAATTTAAGGACAAGCAATTTAAGGGGACCTTTTACAAAGGCGTGCTGAAAAATGGCCTGCGGTAGTGTAGGCGCGGGTTTTGGGCATGCGCAGAATCATTTTTTAGCGCATCTGTAAAAAAAGCCTTTTTTTTGCCAAAAATGGACATGCGGCAAAATCAAAATTGCCACTCATCCATTTTGGGTCTGAGACCTTACCGACAGCCATAGACCTAGCGGTAAAGAATTTGGGCGGTAATGACCTATGTGCAGCAGATGCCACTTGGTGTACGTCCGCTACATGTGACAGAAAATAAAACATATTTTCCAAACGTGCGTAGTGGACGCTCGCCAAAATTTAAATTACCGCAAGGGCCATGCGGTAACCGGGCGGTAACTCCAATTTGGCGCACATTGGGTGCACATAGGCGCCTATGCGGCTTAGTAAAAGGGGCCCTAAGTGAATTGGTCAAGGTCACAGACTGAATATTGCACAGTGAAATCAAAGACAGTCACCACATTCCACACTTCACTAATGCACTGTAAAAATAAGACCTCTTCTATATTAACTGTCATTATTACTACTCCTGTTAGACAGAACATATGATTAATGATGGTATATATTTGTGTTATCATTAGGCTCATAAGACTCAGTATCTTGAGCTTCCTACATTAGGAAAACATCTCCTGGCATTCAGTTCAGTGCTAAAAACAGACCTCGCCTGTCATCACCAGTAAGCCAGACCTCAAATAAAACAGAAGCAACAGCTCTTCCTATGAAATTTTAGGAGGTGCCCGTCAAACACCTATTACTGTTATTGTCAACTAATTTTGCCATGCTAAAGAACATAAATCAAACATCCACATGTAAACTAAGGATATACCCTATCCATGATAATGTGCATTAGGCAGGAAAGAATTACAAATTGCCTGAAGTCACTAAGTTTGGTTCTTCTCCCATACCTTTAATGGAAGAAGGAACAGCTAGTCCCCCCCACACACACACACTGGCTACACATACTGTAGAAGGACTTGCTTATCCATTCCTGCGCTAGCTGAGATCATTTTCATGCACCTTTTCTGACTTCACATGAAAATTTCCCTTAATTTAGTTATTCTTTATTATATCTTCTCTACCTATGGAGTCCTTTTACTAAGGTACGCTGAAAAATGGCCTGCGGTAGACGTGTGTTTTGGGTGTGTGCAGAATCATTTTTCAGCGCACCTGCAAAAAAAAATGGCTTTTTAAAATTGTTGACAAAAATGGACGCGTGAAAATGAAAATTGCTGCATGTCCATTTTGGGTCTGAAACCTTACCGCCAGCCATTGACCTAGCAGTAAAGTCTCACACGGTAACCAGGCAGTAACGACCTACGTGCGTCAAATGCCACTCGGTACGCGTCGGGAAATAAAAATTATCTTTTGGATGTGCGTATGGGACGCGCGCCAAAAATGTAATTACCACAAGAGCCATGTAGTAGCCAGGCGGTAACTCCATCTTGGCACACAGTGGGCATGCGTAGACGCATACGCGGCTTAGTAAAAGGGCCCCTATATTAGGAGTGAGCAATCACAGTCTTTGAGGGACACAACCTAGTTGGGTTTTCAAGATTTCCACAATGAATATACATGAGATTGATTTGCATGTACTGCTTCCACTGAATGCAAATCTCCTGCATATTCATTGTGGAAATCTTGAAAACCTGACTGGGTTGTGACCCTCGAGGACTTTGGTTGCCCATTCCTGATCTGTATGTTCTGTCTACATTCTATCTTCTCTATCTATACAGAGTGGAGGAGTACTGTAATGGGCTGAGAACCTGGGAAACTGGGTTCATTTCCAACTGTGATTTCTTGTGACTCTGGGCAAGTCACTTAACCCTCCATTGCCCCAAGTACAAAAAAAAAAAGGCTGCTCATTTTACATGTATTTTCAAACAGGAAATATGTCAACATTTTCAAGTAGCATGTAGAATGTGTAAAAATGAATTGATTTTTCACTTTTTCACAAAAAGTACAAAGACCAGGGGACACCCAAAGAAATATCAAGGAAATACTTTTAAAATAAATAGGAAGAATATTTTTTTTCCCTCAAAGAATAGTTAAGCTCTGGAACTCATTGCCGGGGGATGTGGTAACAGCAGTTAGCGTATCTGGGTTTAAAAAAGGTTTGGACAAGTTCCTGGAGAAAAAGTCTATAGTCTGTTATTGAACTGCCTTGAACTGTGGATAGTGCAGTTAATAAATATTTTTAAATAAATAAATCTAGGGTACAAAAAGGTGCCCTGATTGAGCAGCTGTCCACCTCCTTAATCCCTCCAGTGGCTGCTGTTCCCCTCCCTCGCCCCTGAAAGTGAAACTGTAAAATACCAGGGTCTTTGACAGCTTCAAGTATTATGAGCATTCTTAAGAGAGTAGGTAGCAAGTCTGAGAGTCAACCTAGTGCAGTAGTTCCCAAACTTTCTCAGGTCATGGCGCCCCTAAGCTACACATTTCCTCTTGTTTCCCCCCACCCTCATCAGCATTGAGTCCTACATTTGCAGGTGGGGATACCCAAGCCCTGCCAGCTGAAGGGATCCACTGCCTGAGGCCCAAGTTCCATGCCGCTTGTGCAGCAAGCAAATTGGTGTCATGTTTCAGCCACCAATGCCTATATTTCCACACATGCCTTCTTTCTCTTCCCCCTTTCCATCCAGTGTCTGCCCTCCTCTCCCCTTCCATCCAGCATCTGCCCTCCCTCTCTCCCCACTTTCATCCAGCCTCTGCCCTTTCTTGCTCCCATCCAGCCTAAGCCCCCCCCCCCTCCCCATTAACCCCATTCGGCATTTCCCCTTTCTCTCTCTGTGTTTCTTCTTCCTCATCCTTCATCATCCCTCCATCTCTTTCTCTATATTTCTAGCTATGTTTTTCTGCCGCTCTCCCCAAGCCAACAGCCCTCGTGACTTTCTTTCTGCCCCTCCCCTCTCCCACTCACCTTCTGCAGATTTCCCTGTGCATGTCGTCACCAGCTCTGCATCTCACAGCCTTCTGATGCAGAATTTGCATCAGAGGAGGTGTGACTGTCAGAGCTAGTGGCAGTGCATGTAGGAAACTGGTCACATGTTCTTCACGTTGCTTAGTGCTGCAGCCTGCTGCCGACCTCGGAGAACGGGTCTTTCAATAGTTGCGGCTCAGAGAGGAAAATATGCCTCAGTACCCCTGAGAGTTTGTTGTGGCTACACAGTTTGGGAACCATTGGCCTAGTGGTTAGTGCAGTGGACTGTAAACCAAGGAACCCAGGTTCAAATTTCACTTCAGCTCTTTTTATCATTATTATTATTTTGTAATTGTGAGCCCTCCAGAAACAGAAAAATGGCTACTGTACCTAAATATATAAGGGATCTCCTTGTACTAAGGGGGCCTACTGGTGTCAGTGTGTGTTTTTGGCATGCACTGAGTTCCCCTTTTACTGTAGCCAGTAAAAGGTTGTCATTTTTTTCTAGAAAAGAAATGGCCATGCGTTGTGAGCCACTTGCCGTGTGGCCATTTCAGGGGGGAGCTCTTACCATCACCCATTGAGATGACGGTAAGGGCTCCCGCGCTAACCCGACGGTAACTGGGCAGCACGTGGCACTGCATGATTACTGCCAGGTAAGCACTGGTGCTACAAAAATAGAAAATATTTTTTAGTGCCAGAAATGGTGTGCACTGGGGGTGGGAACTACCACCGAGCTAGTTCCAGATTGGCAAGTGGCAAGCCTTAGCCATGTGCCAAACCTTTAGTAAAAGGGCCCCTTAAGTCACCCGCAAGCCTAAAAGGCTAATAGAAGTGGTGTACATTTGGGTATAGCAGGTATGTTGCTGTTCCTGGACAGCTGACAATTACAAAATAGAAATTAAAGTGGGATTTGAACCTGAGTCCCTTGGTTCATAGTTCACTACACTAACCAATGGGCTATCCCTCTGCTCTGTATGGAGGTCTGTGAGGCCATTTTCAGTGAATGATACTATAACAGACATCCATATCTCTTGTTTTCCTACATTCAAAATTTAATTTGGACTTTCCAGTTTGTAATATGCCTGTTCATGATGGATGTTTCTAGTGTATGGACATCCTTCTCACGTTTTTTTTCGAACAGGAAATGTTGACATATTTCCTGTTTGAAAACACATGTGAGATGAATGGCCTTTTGGGAAGTTCTGACTTGGGATGTCCTTTTGAAAATGCCTCTAATTATGAATATTCAAAAGTTTGCAAGCCCAAACATGCAAATGGACTATTGCACAGATGAAGGGTTAGAGAGGTCACGTCGCGTAGCATGATATGCTCATCCCCTTAATGAGAGGTTGATAAATGGCAGCTATTATTATTATATACCTTGGATGGGTATTAATGTGATCCTGTTATACCAAGAGGAAGCCAAAGAACATGATTATGCTAAACTGAGCATGCTCAGTTTTTGCTTGACTCCTCCTACTGGTTTTCAAAAGACATACAAAGAAGTCTGGCTCGTAGAGTTTGCTTGTTAATGCAGAGGAAAGTAAGAGACCTATTATACTCCAGAAAAGGAGGTCAAAGAATAATAGGGAGCTCCAGACCAAACATACATATACTTCAGATGTTTGCCAATGATGTAAAATGACACAGAGGAATTAAAAAGAAAAATAACTTCTATTTAGACCAACCCAGTTCTCACTTACTGTTTTTGAAACTAAGAACACTCTGCACTAATCTCATGTCATCTAGAATACTTAGAATAAGCACAGAGTCCTTAGATGCAAAAACAAGAAACATGGAAGTCATAATAGAAGACTGGCAACTGGGTGTGTCTGGCAGGCTGCACTTTCCACTTCTTCCTCCACAGATTTTCTATTCCTGAAAGCCTTGTTTGTGGGGAGCCCAGCCCCACTTCCTGGCTATTCATAAAAGCAGGGAGCACTCATACAGTGGGGCTCCTAAGATGCAAGTGATGAGTGAGTGATGAGTCCCGTCTGATCCAAAGTGAAATAAAGTTTTCACAGTTTACCAGTAAATCTGAGAAATTATTGAGAAAAGAGAGAGAAGGAGAGAATGTAGAGATCATGTTTAAGTTTTTCATGCTGCGACTATTGTTTAGTTTTCTATTTTGCCGTGCATTGTTCACTGATTGGTCAATGCATTTTATGCTCGGGGTCGGAGTTGTCAATGTATTTTATGTTCTATTATTGGAGAATAAAAATTTTTAAAGCAGCTATTGGACTTTTTTTTTTTTTAATATTTGCATTTTTTTTGGACGCCTTGGGACTTCTCTCCTTGGAGTCTTCTACTCTTTGCTTGTTTCTGTTTTTGCGGAAGTGTTACTCCTTTTAAAAAAAATATTTTTAGCTCTAGGACAAACAGATAACCTTTATGGAAAATAGCTGAAAAGACTCATCAGGTGATGAGTCTTGTTGTTTGCAGTTACTTTTTCATCCATTTTATTGAAACCTTCCACTACATCGATAGTCCTTTACCAAAGATCACATATTGTGCCCCTCCTCTGCAATCAAGTACATGTGCTCCCTGGGGTTGGTTGGTAGGAGTTGCTGCTATACAATTACAAGGACTGTATTACTCCAGAATACTGTGCTCAGGAGGACCACTAGAAGAGTTAGGCAAGATGGTTGATTAAGGTGTAAGGCCCATGGATTTCAAAGCAGCCCAACAAGAGGTAGACTGATGGTGTTTCATGTTGCCATAGCTGCAGCGGCAGTAATAACAGGAGCCTTTCCGAGCTCTCACATGGCTGTTATACTGTTACTGCATCATCAGAGAAGAACCTTGGCCTTAACATCACCTGACTCCCAGTAGCGAATTTCTTCTGGGTCTAGTGTGATTGCAAACCTAGAAGCTGTTTGACCTTACAGATAATATGTACAGGCATGTCTCCTCTCCCTCTACCTCCTGATATGGAACCTATTATTTATTTATTTATTTATTTGTTTGTTTATTTATTGAGATTTATTAACCACCTTTATGAATAGATTCACCCAAGGCAGTGTACAGCAGGTAGAGTTTAACATAAAACTTATAGTTTTGTTAACAGCATAACAATAGTAAAATAACCAAGAATAAACTAAATACAATAAATGAGGTTAAACTTGAAAATTGTAACAATCATTCTGGGGAGCTCCATTTTCTTACCCAAAACCAAATTGCCAACTGCTGAAACTATGAAGGAGGATGCTGTCCATAGGCGCCCGGTATAAGAGGCTTGGACAGGCTAAGCCTCCCCTGCTGTGCTCTGAGAGGTTTAAATTGTTGATTTACCTCCATCCTCACAGCAGGAGCTGCAGTGAAAGCCCTCTAGCCTTGTGTAACCAATTGTAGAAATTGGTTTATGGTTTGTTTACCTTACTGCTGGGAGAGCAGGGGGAGGGGGGTTGGCTGGGTTGCCAGGGAGATATTTAAGGAGGATGACTTCCTGACCTGCACTGAGAACAGATAGCAGCAGAATCGGACAACCAGACAACAAAGGTAGAAAAGATCATTTTAATTTCATTATAGTGTTTGGAATATGTCCACTTTGAGAATCAGGTGCTCAACATTAAAAGTTTATATTTATTTACTTATTTATGGCATTTTATCCCACATTAAACATGAATTAGGGTGTTTTGTGGCTCTACATGAGAATTGTGATGATATGATCCCTTGTTTCATATTGTTGACGGTCTGCATTTTCCGTATGGGTGGTATATTGGTGTATTAGGTTCTGCCCAGTGTAATATTTATGGTACAGTAAGGTTCTGAGTGTGTTTTTGCACAAAGTTGTGCATAGTGTTTTGCAGTTGAGCGATTGTGCTTAGAATATGCTTTGAGCAACCACTTTATTCTTTGACATATGATACATATCTAATATCTAAATTTAATAAAAGGTATTAATTGTGACTTTTATTTTTATTTATTTTTTTCTGTGTGTTATCAGACAATTATGGATTTAAGCTCCACCCCTGGCCCCACCCCCAACCCCGCCCCCTTTAGCCTCCCCAAACAGTTGGGCCACCGACCGCCTATGATGCTGTCTCTTGGGCAGTAGTTGGTCTAGTGATGAGATTCACTGTACTCACAAAGTGGCAGTAAGCCCAATGCAGGCTTACCGCTGGGTAAAAAGGAAGTATCACCAGGCTACCACAGCAGCCCAGCAGTAGCTCTCACACTTAGCGTGCAGTCATATCCAGCGCTACAGAAATATATTTATTTCTGTAGCGCCAGTGTGTACCCGGTGGTAATCAGGCACCCTCAATGGGTGGCGGTAAGGGCTCCCCCCGAAATGGCCACGTGGTTCACTTGCCGTACGGCCAAATTCCTCAAAAAAAGGAAAATCTACCTTTTACCTGCTGCGGTAAAAGGGGGACTCTGCACGGGTCAAAAACACGCGCCAATGCCAGCGCAGGCCCCCTTTGGCCACGGCTTGGTAAAAAGGGCCCTCTGTCTTCAGTACTCCCATCTCCTACCTGCCTAAGAAGTAGGAACCATCTTCTACTTGACAGCACTTCCATTTAACATTCAGGCTTACAACAACAAAAACAGACTGAAAAGATTTAGGGGCCTGTTTACTAAGCCATGCTGTAGGTGTGCTGACTTTTTAGTGCACACTAAAAATTAGTGTGCACAAATGCTAGAGACACCCATATATTCCTATGGGTGTCTCTAGCATTAGTACATGCTAAAATTTCAGCGCACCTACAGCGTGGCTTAGTAAACAGGGCCCATAATTGCCAGTGTTGACATAGTAAGTAGTATACTATGCTATACTTTGTATTGTTATCTGAATATTTTTACTGCTGTAATTGTCTATTTCTTATGCTTGATTTATTCTTACTGTACACCACCTTGAGTGAATTCTTTCACAAAGGCGGTAAATAAATCCTAATAAATAAATAAATAACGCTGTATAGAAAAAGAGCAAATACATGAAGGGGTCTACTTAATAAAGCATATCAAAGCAATACAGATAAAGTGGGCTACCGGCAATTACTAATATGTGTGACATCAGGTTTTAACCCCTGATCAATTAAGATGGGAAAACACAGAGTGTGTCTACGTTCCTATGCTCTCATATAAATATATCAGCATGCTTCTGCATTTAGTATCTTGGGTTTCTCTGAAGTAAATGACAGAAAGTGAAAGAGTTGGTAAGCGCTGGGAAACATTCTTCCCATCTACAACCTCTACAACTTCAGCTGCTTCATTTAGGGATGATCTGCAAATTGTGTTGTCATCAGCCATTTACACATGTAAATGAGATGTTTCATGTACAATCCAGTGGTCAATGCTAAAGATACAAATGATGCATACATTAACACAGAAGATGAAACGCATGTATTGTACTTCATCTTCTGTGTTAATGCAGATGGGAGAGCAGAAATGCAAATAAAACCCTAGATGTTTAGTTTCTTTTGTATATATGCATCTGCTATATTTTTGTGTTTTAATACAGGTAATGTTTTGATACACTAATAATGATCTATTTCTTATGTTTTGCATCTCATTATTTCATTGGCACAGACTTTGAGTCAATACGATCACAAACACTGATATAAATATACAAATGAGATTGCATTCATGTTGAAGAATAAGCTAGTGTAATGCTTTTTTAAACACCTATGTTAGTATAGGTAATCCAGACAGGAAGCACAAAGGGCTCTCAAGAAAAGGTGCAAGTGTGCTTTATTTGTGACCCCACACAGGATATGTTTTGGCGTAAAACAATGCCTGCCTCAGGGGTCAATCCTAAAATATGAAGAAAGAAATCTTTTACATACAAAAATATATATACAATACCATAAAAGTAACATAAAAACTGTACTGTGACCAAAAAAAACAAATTAGATAAAATTTAATGTGGAGGAGTGGCCTAGTGGTTAGGGTGATGGACTTTGGTCCTGGGGAACTGAGGAACTGAGTTCAATTCCCGGCACAGGCAGCTCCTTGTGACTCTGGGCAAGTCACTTAACCCTCCATTGTCTGCCACATTAAGCCTGCCGTGAGTGGGAAAGCGTGTGGTACAAATGTAACAAAAAAAAAAAAAAAGTGAAGAGTGTACACCAAAAAACACCCTGGCAAGAAAATAATGACAAATGCACCCTGATGCAATGTGGCATACATTGTGGAGACAATATGTGCATGTGTGAAAAAGTATCAATATTCATTAAAGTTAAATGTTGTGAATAAGTGATGATAACCAAGTGTCAGAATATAAAAGTAGTGTGGAGACCACAAACCAGTAACTAACAGATAAAAATAATGGGTTAATAAAACATTAATAGTTATTTTTAATCTTTTTTCGAGCAACTCGTAGTGCATCCTCTTCATTTGAAGGTATTCTGTGTTTGTTTGTCCATTCGTCTGGAACCTCGTTTTCAATCTTTGTTTTAAAAAGCCTCGGTGCGTATCTTTAGTTTCTTTTGGCGCGCTTTCATGACGGTTTGTACCTCATCAAGTCGAAGTTTCACTGTTCTAAGGTAAGGTCAATGGCTATTTTATAGCTCTCCTATGGGATTTAATCTCCCTCTTTGCACAATGCCGTTAATGCTTGGCACTGACAGTGACTGCTGAGTTCGTCTGGACCTGGTGGAGGGTCACGGTTTTATTAGGGTGATTTTTCCAGTCTGCTCTATGTTGCGATTGACCAGACCTGGTGGAGAATGATGTCTTGGTCAGGATGATGTTTTTAAGTTAGAGCTTTGCAGCTAGAAGTTGTCAGCACAAGGTTTGCACTGTGTCCCATGCAGTATGCAGCTCATTATCGTCCTGTTAAGGCAGTTGTTTCCTATCTCTTTACAACTGATTATGATAGAGTTTGAAGAGCAGTGTTGTATGTTTTGCACTTTATTCCTACATCCATAATTAGAGTGCCTTATATCATCTTAGGATCTTTCATTTTGAGTGCAATAAATCATTGAGTGGATTGATACCTCTCTGAGTATTACCTTTTAAGAAACAGCTTATATTAGTTGTGCTGTTCTGTTTGGTATGCCCCTCTCCTCTCCGTTTTTCTATTAACCCATTAGCTTTATTTGTTGCTTACCAGTTTGTGGTCTCCACACTATTTTTTACATTCTGTCACTTGGTTATCATCTCTTATTCACAACATTTAACTTTAATGAATATCAATACTTTTTCACACATGCACATATTGTCTCCACTATCCAGCTTATTTTCAAAAGAGAAAGACGCCCATATTTCGACCCAAATTGGGAGATGGGCGTCTTTCTCCCGTGGGCGCCCAAACCGGTATAATCGAAAGCCAATTTTGGGCGTCTTCAACTGCAATCTGTTGCTGAAACGGGCAAAGTTGACAGGGGAGTGTCAGAGGCATGGTGAAGGCGGGACTGGGGCATGTTTATCGGCCGAGGAGAGATGGGCACCCTTGGCCGATAATGGAAAAAAGAAAGGCATTTTTAGCGTGAATTTAGGTCACTTTTTTTGGACCCATTTTTTGCACGAACAAGTCCCAAAAAAGTGCCCTACATGACCAGATGGCCACCGGAGGGAATCGGGGATGACCACCCCTGACTCGCCCAGTGGTCACTAACCCCCTCCCACCCAAAAAAACAACAACTTTAAAAACCTTTTTTCCAGCCTGTATGCCAGCCTCATATGTCATACCCAGCTCCATCACAGCAGTATGCAGGTCCCTGGAGCAGTTGTTAGTGGGTACAGTGGACTTCAGCCAGGTGGACCTAGGCCTATCCCCACCCTACCTGTTACACTTGTGCTGGTAAATGGGAGCGTTCCAAACCGCCCCCAAAACCCACTGTACCCACATCTAGGTGCCCCCCTTCAGCTATAAGTGATATGGTAATGGTGTAGAGTTGTGGACAGTGGGTTTTGGGGAGATTTGGGGGGCTCAGCACCCAAGGGAAGGGAGCTATGAACTTAGGAGGTATTTTACTTTTTTTTTTTTGTTACACGTGCCCCCTAGGGTACCCGGTTGGTGTCCTGACATGTGAGGGAGACCAGTGCACTACGAATCCTGGCCCCCTCCCACAACCAAATGCCTTGGATTTGTCCGTTTTTGAGCTGGGCGCCTTCGGTTTCCATTATCGCTGAAAAACGTTACCGCCGAGCTCAAATCCGCACAAATCCTAGGCATTTGCTCGGCACAAACCGTATTATCGAAAAAAAAAGATGGACGCCCATCTTTTTCAAAAATACGGTCTGTCCCGCCCCTTCACATACCCATTCTCGGAGATAGACGCCCATGGAGATGGGCGTTCGTGTTTGATTATGCCCCTCTATGTATGTCACATTGCATCAGGGTGCATTCAAGTCATTATTTTCTAGCCAGGGTGGTTTTTGGTGCACACTTCATTTTGCATTAAATGTTATCTAATTTGGCTTTTTGGTCACAGTACAGTTTTTATGTTACTTTTATGGTATTGTACATATATATTTTATATATTTTTTGTATGTAAAAATATTTTAAAATATTTTAGAATTGACCCCTGAGGCAGGCATTGTTTTACGCCGAAACACAGCCTGTGTCGGGTCACAAATAAAGCACACTTGCACCTTTTCTTGAGAGCCCTTTGTGCTTCTTTTCTGGATTGCTTTGTTGTATACTTTGACCCTTTCTGTTGTATGCTGTTAATATAGATAAAGCAATCGTTAGTACAAATTATTTATGGAGTCATTAACATGCTTTTAGTATATTGTCCCCTACATATACTCAAATCCAGATATATAGCCCTCCCCAATAAGATTTAGTAAGGAAAATGAAGGGAGTAAAGACATATTCTTTATAGAAAGAAATCACTGTTTCACCCCATTTCAGAGGAAATAAGATGCTTGTATCTCTGAGAAGGGGTGGGCCATCTACCCCGAGGAACCTGGAACATGTAGTTTAAGTTTTCAGGGGGGAAATCTTCCCCTCCTGCTCCTTTCCCTGGCAACTTCCTCACCTATTATCCTGGAATCCTCACAAGTCTAATGTTCTGTGTTACAGTGATAATACTATGTTGTCGTGCTTTCACATTCTGATGCTTTTAAAATGTAACCATATGGCATTGTTTGCCTCTTAATCCACCTTCATCTGATTCCTCAGATAGCCATTGTCCATACTGTATCTATCATGGGCTGTTTCATGCAGATTTAACATTCTTCTAAAACAAATTACCTTTTCCTCTCTACCCAACAGAATCATATCCTTGCCCTTATACGGGAAGAAGAAAGAGAGAAGCACAGGCCTATTATACCACCGGGAAGAAGTTGGACAAGCCATACATCCTTGAGCCCTCCTGCCCCCGACATCTCTAACCCCAGACAGTCACTGGAATAAAAACAAACATACTATATAGTCTTGTGTGAAGCCTACTCTGTTTTGATCTACAGGGTGCGTGTACTGATATATGTGCAAATGAAGAGCAGTATTCTGGTATCATAATGGCTGATAGAGAAATACATCTGAAATTTAAGTTGTATGATTTTGCGCTGTCTTTATTCAAAAGTATGAGTGCCTCATAAAGTTTTTTGTGCAACCTTTGAGCAGTGGCGTTCCTAAGGGGGGGCGGTGGGTGTGGTCCGCCCCGGGTGCACGCCGCTGGGGGGGTGCCACGTGCCTGTCGGCGCTGCTCGTTCCGTGCTCCCTCTGCCCCAGAACAGGTTACTTCCTGTTCCGGGGCAGAGGGAGCATGGAACGAGCGAAGCAGACAGGCACGCGGCACCCCCCCCCCCCCCAGCAGGTAAAGATGCACCCGGGGGGGGGGTGTCGCTTCGCTGGGGGGGGGTGTCGTTTCACCGGGGGGGGGGGGGGGGTGCTGCACCCGGGGGGGCGGCGCATCGGCCATCCGCCCCGGGTGTCAGCCGCCCTAGGAACGCTACTGCCTTTGAGCACTCTTCTCCCTCTTCTTGCTCCCCCCTTTTTTTCTATAAACTTTGTAGTTCGACCCTCTTCCCTTCATGTATTGTCTCAATATAGGTATGTTAAGATGTAACTTCTGGAGTGTAAACCAGGGGCGTAGCCAGACACCCAATTTTGGGTGGGCCTGGGCCCAAGATGGGTGGGCAGAAGAACATCGCCCCGTCCCACAGATTGTTGGAATGTAATTGTATTTTACATGCATTGACTGTCACCTATTATTTCTCTGTGATTACTCTGTGACCTCTGATGTGAATTACTTAGAGAGGTCACACAGCTATGTAACTTCCTGTGGGGGCAGACACAGCAGATGCAGCAGATACAGCACATGCAGCACATGGAGCACATGGAGCTCATGATCTCTCCTAACCTGAGAGGATCTATGGTGGTGTGAGCATCCATTACCATCTAAGCACATGGAAGGAGCTGATAATACAAATGTATAGTAATATGTATATATATAAGCCTGTCTGATTATAATCTAACTACAAACTGTGAGTAAACAGATGTTTTGTTACTTCAACTTTAAAGTGACTCAGCAGTGAATTATTCAGGGGTGAATGAGAGAGAGATGAAGAAAGAAATTAACATTTCTAAAGCTGAAGCTGTGTGTACTAAAATCTGCTAATTATTTACTACAAATAATCCAACAAAAGGGTTATGGGCCCAGGGTCCAGGAATTGAAAAAGAAGAGAAATATTACCAGGCAGAAAAAAAAGGCCACATTTTTTCTCTTAAGTTTTAAAGGAAAGATTCAGTCTGTCTCTCTCTCCCCCCACACAGCAGACAGAAGGCTAAGAAAATGGCTGAGGGAAGAAATTCACCATTTTTCTATTCTCTCAAGGTGCCTAAATTAACTGAGTTTAATTATCGGCAGTGGGAACTAAGATTCATATGTCTCCTTCGAGCAAAAAGATTAAATATATGCTTAGACCAAGACAGAACAGCTGAAAATATGGCTGAATGGGACAATGCAAACTATTATGTGAAGTGCATGCTTTTGGAAGCTCTCTCAGAGAAACAAGCCATATTAGTGGAGGGAAAAGATACACCAAAGGACATTTTATATAAACTGAGAACTATGTATGCAACTACATATGCAAAACAGCAACCAATTTGGTTGGCAGAGTTGAATGAAACCAAATTAAGGGATAAAAGTAAATGTAATGATCACATTATGCATCTTATGTCTTCATTTCAAAAGCTAGAACTTTCAGGAATTCCCATGTGTGATGCATTGAAAAGAGCATTTCTTTTTACCTCACTATCAAAGAAGTTTGATGTTTTTAGGTCTGTAAATGAGGCCATTGAAGGGCAATCTTTTGAACAGACAACATCAAAACTAAGGCAGGAATGCATAATAAATGATTCTGAGGAGATGTGTTCTCAAAGCAAGTCAGAGAGAAATGAAACAAATTTCTTGGCAAAGAACAGAGGAAGGCGGAGCTATGGGAAAACTCCACCCAAGGGCAAGCTGATTTGCTACTCATGTGGAAAGGAGGGACATGTATCTAAATGGTGTAAGGAAACACAAAACACTCCCTCTAGCTCACCTAAGCCAATGGAACTAAAGAATTTTCAAACCAGGAAATGTATGAAGGACAAAGATAAACACCAGGGCTTTCTAATGGCAGAAAAATCTTTGACTATGGTAAATAATAATTCAAATGAAAGTACTTGGATTTTGGATTCAGGGAGCACATGCCATTTAACCAATTGTAAGGATTTCTTTCAGGAAATGTGTCCAGAGGAAGGTATTCTTAAAACTGCAAACGCAGGGATTGCTAAGATCCAAGCAAAAGGTATTGGATTCTTAAAATGCAAAGTGTCTAATGAAGTTAAAGAAATTCCTGTAAGTGATGTCTTGTATATTCCCCAAGCAGTTTGCAATATGCTTAGTGTATCTACATTAGATAAGAAGGGATTTGTGATTCATTTTGAAAACAGTAAGTGCACAATCTCTAAAAATGATGAAGTGTATGCTGAAGCTTTTATGCATAATGATGTTTATAAGCTGAACATTTCAGGTGAAGCCTCACATATGGCGCAAGTAAGGAAGAATGATGGTAAATGTAGTCTGGAAATCTGGCACCGCCGCCTGGGACATCGTGATTTTAAGGTGATCCAGGATCTTCACAGTAAGCAACTGGCCACTGGCATTCAGATAAGTGCAGATGCTGGTAAAATGGAGAAATGCATAGATTGTGTTACTCAAAAAGGTGTGAGACCCTCATTTCCTGCATACACAGGAAATAGGAGTAATAAAGTACTGGACTTAATACACAGTGACTTATGTGGACCGTTTAATATCCCATCATTGGGAAATAACAGATTTGTGCTAATATTCTTGGATGATTTCTCTAGATATTGTGTGGCCTATTTGCTGAAAGAAAAAAGTCAAGTCACAGACATGCTGAAGAAATACGTAGCCATGGTGAGCAATAAATTTGAAAGAAAACCAAAGGTTCTTCAGACCGACAATGGTGGTGAGTTCACTTCACAAAGCATGCGCACATTTCTAGAACAAGAAGGCATTCAGCATATCACAACAGTAGCTTATACACCAGAGCAAAATTCTGTTGCAGAGAGAAAATTTAGGTCACTTGTGGAAATGACCAGGTGTATGCTGTCAGATAGCAATCTCCCTAAAAGACTATGGGGGGAAGCCATTCTCACAGCAGTGTACCTACAAAACAGAATGCCAACTAAAGGCGCTGAGCGCACACCACATGAGACATGGCATGGTAGGAAGCCAAACCTGTCACACATAAGAACATTTGGAAGTACAGCATATGCTCATGTACCAAAGCAAAGAAGGCATAAGCTGGATTCCACAACAGAAAGGGGCATTTTAGTTGGCTATACTCCAGGACACAAAGGATATAGAATTTTGAATCTGAAAACTGGCATTGTTGGCATAAGACATGTTACATATTTTGATGAAAACAAAAGGGTTGATAAAGGCTGGATTATCCCAGATGAGCCTTATCATCCAGAATATGAAACTAGAACCATAATAGACATGCCAGTATATATAAATGCCATACCAAGGCAGATGTCTGAAAGTAACTCACCTGTATCTAACGAGGAACAGGCAGAGGAAGCAGACACAGAAAGGATCATTGAAGAAGACAGTACAGTTGGAGAAGGGGAATCAATTGGAGAAGAACTCTCAGATTTAGAGGATGCGGAAAGGTCAGACCAACCTGTTGTCAGACGCTCATCCAGGGAAAACAAAGGTGTTCCACCCCCAAGACTGTCTTACCTAACAAAGTCAGCAGAAGCTCAAGAGCCCTTAACATGGGATGAGATTGAGAAAATGCCAGCAGAAGAAGCTGCTGAATGGCATAAAGCTGCACAAGAAGAAATTGATGCATTGGATAAAAATAATACTTGGATTCTTACAAAATTACCTCCTGGCAAGAAAGCTATAGGATGCAAATGGGTATTCAAGTTAAAAAGGAATGCACAAGGAAAAGTGGAAAGGTATAAAGCCAGATTAGTGGCAAAGGGATATCTTCAAAAATATGGAGAAGATTTTGATGAAGTGTTTGCACCTGTAGTGAAACACACGACAATCAGAACACTTCTGAGCATTGCAGTCTCAAAAGGCATGCAAGTCAACCACATTGATGTGAAAACAGCATTTCTTCACGGAGAAATAACTGAAGACTTGTACATGGAACAGCCAACAGGTTTCATAAATACAAAACAAAGACAGCTAGTGTGTAAATTAAACAAAGGTCTTTATGGATTAAAGCAAAGTGCAAAATGTTGGAATGAAAAATTGCATGAAATATTGACAAATTTAGGATTTAAGCAAGGTGAAGCAGATAAATGCTTGTACACTAGGTGCACAAATGGACAATATGCATACATTTTAGCTTTTGTTGATGATCTGCTCATTGCAAGCAAAAGTGAGCAAGAGTACAAGGACATTGTAAAGTGTTTAAACCTCAATGTTGAGATAAAAGAACTGGGTAATGTGTCATACTATCTTGGTATAGAAATTGAGAAACAAAATGATGGTTCTTATCTTCTAAGCCAGAAGCAGAAAATAAATGAGCTTATTGAAAGTTTAGGTATGCAAGATGCCCAAGTTGTAAGCACTCCCATGATCACTGATTTTCTGAAGGATGAAACAGTAAGAGAACCTTTACCAGATAACATCCAATATAGATCAGCCATAGGTAAGCTTTTATATCTAGCTACCACATACAGGGCTGATATAGCAAATGCAGTAGGAATTTTGAGCAGAAGGGTCAGCTCACCTACCAAATCAGATTGGACTGCAGTCAAAAGGATGGTAAGGTATTTAAAGGGTACCATTGATTGTAAATTAAAGATTTCAGCCAATAGTAATCCAAAACTAATATGTTACTGTGATTCAGATTGGGCAGGGGATCATTCTGATTATAAATCCACAAGTGGATATGTGTTTATGTATGGAAATGTACAAATTTCATGGGCCAGTCATAAACAAAGTATTGTGAGTTTGTCTTCTACAGAAGCTGAATATGTGGCAGTATCGGAAGCGTGCAGAGAACTGATGTGGATTGAAAAACTTTTGCTGGATTTCGGAATAGCTGAAAAGAGACCAATCCAGATAATGGAAGATAATCAGAGCTGCATCCGACTGTCACAGAATGACAAGGTTCAGTCACGCACCAAGCACATCGCAACGAAATACCACAACGTGCGAGAGTTGGCGAAAGAAGGGGTCATCAGTCTACACTATTGTCACACCAGTGAGATGACAGCTGACATCATGACCAAACCGTTACCCAGAGAACATTTTGTGAATCTGCGTATAAAGCTTGGACTTTGTATGAATAAATAATTGCATGACAGTTATGCATGAGAAGGGGTTTGTTGGAATGTAATTGTATTTTACATGCATTGACTGTCACCTATTATTTCTCTGTGATTACTCTGTGACCTCTGATGTGAATTACTTAGAGAGGTCACACAGCTATGTAACTTCCTGTGGGGGCAGACACAGCAGATGCAGCAGATACAGCACATGCAGCACATGGAGCACATGGAGCTCATGATCTCTCCTAACCTGAGAGGATCTATGGTGGTGTGAGCATCCATTACCATCTAAGCACATGGAAGGAGCTGATAATACAAATGTATAGTAATATGTATATATATAAGCCTGTCTGATTATAATCTAACTACAAACTGTGAGTAAACAGATGTTTTGTTACTTCAACTTTAAAGTGACTCAGCAGTGAATTATTCAGGGGTGAATGAGAGAGAGATGAAGAAAGAAATTAACATTTCTAAAGCTGAAGCTGTGTGTACTAAAATCTGCTAATTATTTACTACAAATAATCCAACACAGATGATTTGGTCTTTCCTCTCACCTGCATGCCATATGGCCTCTCAAACATCCCCCTCCCCCGCATACCTTTTAAATAGCAGATTTTCACCAGGAGCGAGCAGCAACTAATACACACTGCTCATGTTGGCCCCACACCCTTCCCTCTGATGCAGCTTCCTGTTTCCACCTAGGCAGAAATACATCAGAGGGAAGGCTATGGGGCCGGTGTGAGCAGTATGTATGTCACTGCTCACTGCAGGCGAAGGTCTGCTACTTACAAGGTATGCAGGAGGGACACTTGTTGGGAGTTTTCGGCTGGTGGGGCTTGGGGATCCCTGCCAGCCACATCATAGGTATGTTTTTACTGGGTGGGCCTGAACCCAAAGTGGGTGGGCCTGGGCCCACCCAAGCCCACCCTTGGCTACGCCACTGGTGTAAACCGCCTAGACACTTGCTCTGATAGGCGGGGAGCAAATCCCTAATAAACTTGAAATTTGATTATTATATTGTCTTACCGGATAAGTTTAGCTGTCAAATAGGACTGCATAAATAGAAGTCCTATCTTTAACTGCAAAAGAGTTAACTGGTTAGCAATGAATATGGGCATGGCCGGTTAACTTTTTAGTGATTAAAAAAACCTCGATATTCAATGCTGGTCACCATAAATGGCCCCGGAACTGAATATCTGGGTTTAATGTCTGTGGTGGACAGCAAAAGCACTGCTGGCTGAATATCGGACCCAGTATTTTTTAGCATTATACAGGCCTAAGCAAGCATTCCAACGGTGTTAAGCAGATAGCACATTTGTTCAAAATAGCTTCCTGGGTTTTTTTCAGGGTGCTTTAAATATGGAAAGCTAGCATCCTGCAGGCTTTAAAGATATCTGAATGACATGCACATCTTGAGTGATATCTTCTGTTTGTTGCCCTCTAGTCTACTCTCCTGAAACTTTAACCAAAGACTGAAAATAATTTGTGAGCCAGATGCAAAAGGAGGGGAGAAAATATAGCAACTTACTTCAATTCCTAAAAACTGAAAAGCAAATTATGCAGGAATGAAGGAGTGGCCTAGGGGTTAGAGCACCAGTCTTGCAATCCAGAAGTGACCAGTTCAAATCCCACTGCCACTCCTTGTGATCTTGGGCAAGTTACTTAACCCTCCATTTCCTCAGGTACAAACTTAGATTGTGAGCCCTCCTAGGACAGAGAAATATCCAGTGTACTTGAATGTAACTCACCTTGAGCTACCTATTGAAAAAGGTGTGAATAAAATGGAAATAAAAAAAATAGCAGAGAAAGGTTTACATGTGATGTCAGAAAGGGGCACAGATCTGATATCATAAAACAAATTAAGTCTTCATAATTCTTAGCTGCAAGGTATTTTCCCCCCAAAACCCAGCAGCTTGTGCCCCTTTGCATTTTCACTCAGAACTGGTCTTACTGGTTGAAAGGGCCAAGAGCCTTCATTCATAGCTATGGATTTCCCCTGCCTTTTAATACTTCCAATCAGCACATCGCTATTTGGAACTAAGAACTCACATTGTTGATAGATTATTCTGTTGGAAAGATAGCACCAACGGGGTGGATGGAGAATAATGGCAGGAGATGGACCAGAGAAAGGGCATGACATTTTCTAAGCCACCTGTCTATGGACATGGTTGTATATCAAAGCAGCCCTTGGTGGCACCAACAGGATAAATAAGGACGGTCAAAGATGAGTCACTCATTTCCAGCAGTCTTCCAGCCTTGGATACTAAGACACTGTGCTTTCATCCAAAATCTGACATCATGCCCCTAAATTATATAGCAGCTGTATCAAACTTCAAACCTGTAACCGAGAGTGCATCCAGCCAATAGCTATTATGTGTGACCTGACAGCTATTTAGTAAGTAGTCTCCAAGTAGAGGCTTGGTATATCATCTTCTCATCACTTCCACATGAAACAGTCATTTAATTCCAAAACCTGTGCTTTCTATGTTCTGACAGACTCTCTGCTATAAAATTTATTCTGATGCAAAGCTGGAATGCTTTAGCTTCAAGTACTGCTGAACAACACTTATAAGATTGTTCATTATAGATGCTCCATAATGGAGCATTCACCGAGGGGTCCTTTTATTAAGGCAGTGGCGTTCCTAGGGTGGTTGACACCCAGGGCGGATCGCCGATGCACCCCTCACCCGGGTGCAGTGCCCCCCCCCCCCCGGCGAAACGACACCTCCCCCCGGTGAAACGGCCCCCCCCCCCGGGTGCATCTTTACCTGCTGGGGGGTGCCGCGCGCCTGTCGGCTTCGCTTGTTCTATGCTCCCTCTGCCCCGGAACAGGAAGTAACCTGTTCCGGGGCAGAGGGAGCACTGAACAAGCGGTGCCGACAGGCACATGGCACCCCCCAGCGGCGTGCACCCGGGGAATGCCACTGTATTAAGGTGCACTGAAAAATGGCCTGTGCTAGTGTAGACATGTATATTGGACGCGCACAGGTCCATTTTTCAGCACGCCTCCAAAAGAGGCCTTTTTTTTTCCAAAAAAGGACATGCAGCAAAATAAAAATCAGCGCGCTTCCATTTTGGGCCACCCATTCACTTAGAGATAATGTCTCGTGCGTTAACCGGGTGGTAATCGTCAGCATGCATACACTGCCGATTACTGCCGGGTTAGCGCCATGCGGTAGAAAATAAAAATTATTTTCTGCCGCACGTATTGGATGCACATAAAAAAATGGAATTACCGTCCAGGGCACATGGTAGCCAGGCGTTAGTTCCAAATTGACGTGCATTGGACGCGCATAGGCACCTATGCGCCTTAGTGAAAGAGTCCCTGAATACCTAACAGCCTTAAGTACATGACTGAGTATATCATAAACAACTTCTAGTAGCCAATCGTAAAATGAGCAGAAAAATGGTGTGCCACACTGGTTCTTTCACAATTCTTATCCTTCTGTAAATACAAAGTTGTTTCTTATGGTTTCAAGCTATGTCTGAAAAAGCTTCTATCATTTGGAGTCCAAGACAATAACAATACACTATCTTATGCAGAAAATTTAACCAACAGATGTATGTAATGATTTCTCTTTAAATCCTGGCCTACACAGGGACATAAATAGCAGCCCTTAACATTCAGTGCCACTACATGGATTAAATGAAATGGCAGCACCGGTGTTTAACTTAAGCAGGTGACTTCACCAGTTCAACTGGCCACACTAATATTAAGAAAGGAATTTTTTAAACATAAGACTTATATTGGGTACAAATAGCAGATTACTTTTGTGTGCACAAAATATTTAGGATCAACCCTAGGCCTTCAATCTAGAAATCAGCATCTGATTTCATAGGATCAAGACCCAAAGTGGTATGACTGAAAGCCATGATATAATGCCTAATTTGTTCAACAAACTAATGTCTGGCGTAGTCTAAGGGAGCTAGACAGAAAGCAGATGAAGAAGGCTAGGGAAGGGTACATGACAAAGGACTTGGAAGGTGTTCCATTCCATTTTTACATTTCATACAGTGCTTGCCCTAAATGACCAGCCAGCTTATTTTCGAAGGAGATCGCCGGCCATCTTCCGACACAAATTGGGAGATGGCTGGCGATCTCCTGAACCCAGCCAAATCGGTATAATCGAAAGCCGATTTTGGCTGACGCCAACTGCTTTCCATCGCAGAGCCGGCCAAACTTCAAGGGGCGTGTCGGTAGGTTAGCGAAGGTGGGATGGGAAAGGGCAGGACGGGGGCGTGCTCACGAGATGGCCGGCTTCGCCAGATAATGAAAAAAAGAAAGTCAGCCCTGACAAGCATTTCGCCGGCTTCACTTGGTCCCTTTTTTTTTGGGACCAAGCTTTAAAAAGGTGCCCCAACTGACCAAATGACCACCGGAGGGAATCGGGGATGACCTCTCCGTACTCCCTCAGTGGTCACCAACCCCCTCCCACCCAAAAAAAAAAACTTTTTTTTTGCCAGCCTCTATGCCAGCCTCAAATGTCATACCCAGCTCCCTGACAGCAGTATGCAGGTCCCTGGAGCAGTATTTAGTGGTGCAGTGCACTGCAGGCAGGTGGACCCAGGCCCATCCCCCCCTACTTGTGATGGTAAATGTTAAACCCTCCAACCCTCCCATACCCACTGTACCCACATGTAGGTGCCCCCCTTCATCCCTAAGGGCTATGGTAGTGGTGTACAGTTGTGGGGAGTGGGTTTTGGGGGGGATTTGGGGGGCTCAGCACCTAAGGTAAGGGAGCTATGCACCTGGGAGCTATTTTTGAAGTCCACTGCAGTGCCCCCTAGGGTGTCCAGTTAGTGTCCTGGCATGTCAGGGGGACCAGTGCACTACAAATTCTGGCTCCTCCCATGACCAAATGCCTTGGATTTGGCCGGGTCTGAGATCGCTGGCATTAGTCCATTATCGGCGAAAACCGATGCCGGCCGTCTCAAACCCGGCCATCTCTGACATTTGGCCGGCCCCAACCGTAGTATCGAAACGAAAGATGGCCGGCCATCTTTTTCGATAATACAGTTCGGGACTGCTCTTTGCGGCGCCGGCCATATAGTGTGCCGTTCGATTATGCCGCTCCAGATGACCACTGGAGGGAATCAGGGGTGACTTCCACTTACTCCCTCAGTGGTCATTACTTGCCAGCCTCTATGCCAACCTCAGATGTTATACTCAGGTCCATTAGAACTGCATGCAGGTCCCTGGAATAGTCCAGTGTTGGGTGCAGTGCACAGATATAATAACAGAACTATATATATCTAAAATAAAAATTTGCCCATTTAGTTTTTTACAGTCATTGAGGGATATTCTTATGCATAGACCATCTTTGAAAACTCCCCTTTTTAGTGTCCCTATTGGTGGATCACGGGAGGCCTTGGTGTGCAGTTACGTGTGCAACACAGATACGTCACCTGTAGTTATGGGGCCGTTTTACTAAGCGGTGGTAAGCACTAATGCATGCTTACCTCAGGTTAAACCCCACTACCATGGGGTGCACTCAGACATCCCGCAGTAGTTTTTGGATCGTTGCACGCTTCTAATGCGCTTACAATTTTTTTTTTTTTAGCTCTGGGGGCATGTTTGGGGGGGTGAAGAATAGGCATTCTGCACTAATTGACTAGCGCAGCTATATTGCTACTCGCCAACGGTTAGTTCATGGTTAACAAGGGAGCCCTTACTGCCTAGAAAACAGGTGTTGTAAGTGCTCTATCGGTAAGTACGAGGCCATTTCAGATCCACACTAAAAGTGACCTCAGGGCATGGGAAATCCCTTCGCTGGGGATAGCACTGGCTATTTTCTATTAGCAAAGCTTAGTAAAAGGGCCCCTATATTTGATGGCATCAGAAAACTGCTCTTTTTAATATTTCTCTGAATGTGTTTTTAGTATGAATGACTCTTTCATTTCATGAGACGATGAAAACAATTATGAGAAGTTTGTGTGAAGGAGACTACAACCCACAAGGCTGAGGAGGAAAAAAGAAAAAAAAAGAAGGAAGAGATTGGGAGAAGGTGGTGGAAGACGGCCAAGGAAAGAAGGAAGGAGCGGAGGGAAGCATGGAGCGGCAGGAAAAAGATGAAAAGTTATGGAGAGACAAGGCTAGAGAGAGAGAGAATGCAACAAACAGAAATATCATGAATTCTATGTCTGTCCTATATTTTATAGGCATTTTTATTTCTACCTTTACTCGATTAAAATATAGGCATAAACATACCCAAATGGATTTTGACCAATTTGATGGCTACGATTTAGGTTAGTATGGTAACCAAAAGGATTTCAGAGCTGATACAAGGCATAGTTGTATATTGTAATTCTGAGAAGGGTTCCTAACTGACTTCCCAGTTTGTAGGAAATTTAGAACGTAAGAACAGCCATATTGGGTCAGACCAATGGTCTATGTAGTCCAGTATCCTGCTTCCAACAGTGGCCAATTCAGGTCACAAGCACCTGGCAGAAACCTAAATAGTAGCAACATTCAATGCTGCTGATCTCAGGGCAAGCAGTGACTTCCCCCATGTCCATCTCAATAACAGACTGGACTTTTCCTCCAGGAACTTGTTCAAACCTTTTTTAAACCCAGATACGCTACGTCACTTTACCTTCCCTTTTTATTTGTTGCGGTTTTTTTACCAGTCCATTTGGCTGTTTCACCAAGACAGAGTTTTTCCGTGGAGACAGGTATGATAGTTTTATGCTTTTTTTTCCTGTTTTCCTTTTTGCTTCTTTCCCTCTACGGGGTTGTGCCTTTTAACACTTTTTCTGTGGCAGCATCCTTGCACGATGCTGGCTCTTTGCCTTAAATGCTCCTACTTAGTTTTGCCTGCTTTTCCTCACGGGCATCTTTATGCCTCTGTTTTAGCAGTTTATACTCTAATGTTGGCTTCTCTTTCCAATGTTGCCATACTTTGTTTTTGTAAGCGGGTCTGTGTCTTTGATGTATACTCATCCTGACGGACCTATTTTATTTCTTCAGCATTGGTTTGTTTGTTTTTTCAGCGTTCTTTGTTTTTCAGCGTTATTTCCGTCTGTGCTTGATTCAGCACCTCTACTTTGCGACTGAGTTGTACTGAAATTTCATATTACCCGGAATGTTGACAAGTCATTTATTTATTATCAATGTATTTTTAACCATGCCTAAAAACTTATTAATTCCTCCGGATCATATTATGGCAGTATTATTTATTAAATTATACCATGTTAATAAAAGACAGAGCAGCTGTACAGTCTTGTTTCACTAGAATTGTGTCGTCACTACAATTAATTCTTACTACCACATGGTACCTGTATTCACAAATTCACATTAATGAGGATGTTCCTATCCTATTCATGTAAAAACATATTTATTTTTTAACATTTTGTGTGTCATTATTAATATCATGTGTCTATATTATTACTCCATATGTTTTTATTATCATTTTTTTATGATTATATAAATTTCAGTATTGTCATTTTATGATTTCATGTTTCAAATATTGTTTTATTGTGCTTTTAAATTATAAAACTTGCAAATCAATTTTATGTTTTTAGACCCCTGAAGAAGGCATTTTTGCCGAAACACGGACTGTGTCGGGTCCTAATAAACCTTATTTTGAAGCTCCTGCTCAGCTGTTTGGTTGGTCATTTGGATTTTCTCCTCTTCCACCCTTGTTTTGGTTTGCTTGTGTTTTGTGGAAGGTGTGAACCCCCTTTTTTAACCCCCTTTTTTCTTGGTTCCAATGTGAGGTTGCACCATGGAGCAATACAGAGGCATTATTATATTCTTGGTCTTATTTCACATCCCTTTCCTAATAATTCCTAGCATCCTGCTTGCTTCTTTGGCTGTCGCACACTGGGCAGAAGATTTCAGCGTATTGTCAACAAGGATGCCTAGTTCTCTTTCTTGGGTGCTAACTCCTAAGGTGGATCTTAGCATCGGGTAACTATGATTCGGATTATTCTTCCCAATGTGCATCACTTTGCATCTGTCCACATTAAATTTCATCTGCCATTTGGATGCCCAATCTTCTAGTTTCCTAAGACCTTCCTGCAATTTTTCACAATCTGCATGTGTTTTGACAACTATGAATAGTTTTGTCATCTGCAAATTTAATCACCTCACTGATTGTTCCATTTTCCAGATCATTTATAAATATGTTAAGCAGCACCAGTCCCAGTACAGACCCCAGAGGCATGCCACTATTCACCCTCCTCCATTTTTCAGCGTAAAGTAGTAATTCTGTGCACTAAATAGAATACAAAATAAAATGGAAAATCTAAACTAAATTTAGTTATTTGTGAAAACCAAAGACAAAACCCAGTATTGCAGACCTGGCTTCTTATTGCAAGGTAACATTAAAACTGTGGATCACACTTCTACATACTCTCACCTCCCTCCCCTCACACTTAGTGTTAGATACCAATGTCCTACAAAGTTTCATTTCATTGACACACAGAAATGTGTTTTCACCTGTCATTCTGACTGACTAGGCCTCCTGTGTCAACAGATTACCAGGACCTCCCAGAAACTCAGGCAGTCAAACTGAAAGTTTCAGAAACTCAGGCAGGCAGTCAAACTGAAAGTTGGAGTTGGGCAACTGACATCAAATGAAAAACATCAGCAAAGCCAATAAAATGTAGAATTCACTTTAGACTAACCATTTTCTCATCATGATAGTTATGTCTGTGAAACTGCATAGAAGGTCTAATAAACCAAATAGTACATTTTCAGGAATATCTTTCTAATCTAATGAGTTTATATACTATAATTTGGACAAAACTTCATTTCATATTCTTCAATTTTAGAGAAAGCACCAACTCAATGTTTGTCTGGTAGCTCCTGTCATGACAGGAGTGGAGGAGTAACCTAATGGTAGGTGTAGTAGGCTTTGAGCCTGACAACCTGGGTTCAATTCCCACTTAATCCTCCACTGTCCCAAGTACAAAAACATTAGATTGTGAGTCCTCTAGGGACAGAGAAAGTACCTGCATGTAAAGTGTACAGCACTGCATATATCTAGTAACGCTATAGAAATGATTAGTAGTAGTAGTAACTATAATAGTGGAATGCATCGCTTACAGCTCTGATTTATATATGGTTGTCTCATTTTGCTTCGCTCTGAATATCAAGCAAATGAGCCACCTGTTTCACTGTAAGATATTTGGAAATAACATGTACCGCTCACAGTAATGCTTTATATGTAAACACTGGCTTTGCTTTGCTTCTGAACGTACCGCTCACAGTAATGCTTGGCTCTGCTTCTTATTGTACCGCTCACAGTAATGCTTTAAATGCAAATGCTGGCTGGCTTTGCTTCTAGATGTAAACCAAGTAAGATCAACATGAACTGTTGACAAGTTTAAGGCAAGTGAGATCTGATTGAACTAATGCAGAATACACTGCCTAGACTGAACCGCCTCGCGCTGATTGCACCGCTCATAGATGTGATGTGGACTCCGCAGATTTGGACTGACCACAGGGTTCACTGCAACTGAGACTTGCATCACTTACTTTCCCGCAAACGAGATCTACCTCTAAGCGCACTATCCCACTGATCCAGATGCCGCTTGCTCATATGTACTAGATGTGATGTGGACTCCGCAGATTTGGACTGACCACAGGGTTCACTGCAACTGAGACTTGCATCACTTACATTCCCGCAGACAAGATCTACCTCTAAGCACACTACCCCACTGAACCAGATGCCGCGTGCTCTTATGTACTATTCTCACATGGTATTGTTTTTTCTATACACTGCTGCCTAGAAATCGCTGTGGTGCCTTAAATGCTGATATGAATCCCAGCAAAACATTCCTAACTCTCTTCTGTCTCACCTTACTCTTACACGTATACACAACCCACGACACAGATAACAACAACCCCACAAATCACACACCACTTACACACACACAATGCCCACCCAAACAAATAACAAAAACCATGACAAACTTAACGCCCATGGACACCAACAGAAGATACCAAAAGAAGACACCAAACCAGCACATCAAGAAAACAGACAATTGATAAAAATCACCACAAACTCGAACCCAAGGAAGCAACACTAATTAATACAAATAGGATACACCAATGCCAGATCAATAATCAAGAAAACTACAATGATAGCTGACTGGATAACTGCAGATAACCTTGACTTCCTTCTCATCAATGAAACTTGGATCCATAATTCCAAAGACCCGATAATCATAGAACTATGTCCACCAGGATACAAAATCACCCATTGGACAAGAGAAGGAAAAACAGGCGGAGGTATAGCTATAATTTATAAATCCCAATTCACAGTTACAACAACAGCTGCATCAATCCTCCCTCAACTCGAAATAGCCACAGTTAGAATCACCCACCCTAACCTACATGATCAACTAAACATAATCCTATTCTACAGACCCCCGGCTAACTGGCAAGACGCACAAATACACTTTACAGACTTCATATCAAATACTTTTCTGTCCTCCCAAAATGTCCTCATAGCAGGAGATATAAACCTCCATCTCGAAGACACAAATTCAAACAACGTACACGAATGCAAGGAATTCCTCCAGCTATGGGAGATCCACTGGCCGAACATGCAACCCACCCACAAAAAAGGACACACACTAGACATCATAACTCATAAATTTTCATCAGAAGCAAACCTCATATTCAGGGATACAAAATGGAGAATCACACCATGGTCAGGTCACTACAAAGCAACCACCTCCCTCCTCTGGAAAACAAAAGAGAAACAACAAAAACAAGAAAAGAAAACTTATACTACGAGAGGAAAAATAGACCCTCTAACATTCTGGCAACAAATATATACCGAGGAATGGAATACAATTACAGAATCACCCCAATTCCTACAAGAATGGGACAACAAATGCAGAACAGTGCTAGACAAAATAGCACCGCTCCAAACGAGAACCTCACATAGGAATAACTCAATCCCATGGTTTAATGAAGAACTGAAAGAACTAAAAACACAGGTCCGAAGACTAGAAAGGGCATGGAGCAAAAAAAAAGATGAACACACACTCAAAGAGTGGCAACAAGTACAAAGAAAATACAAATACAAAATCAGACATACCAAAAGAACGCATTACAAAACTATAATAGGACCAAACTACAAGGACACGCACAAACTCTTTTCACTTGTAAACAGTCTCCTAAACACCACTCGGGTCACCTCGAATAGCACAGACACCCCATCGGCAACCAACCTAGCGAACTATTTCAACGAAAAAATTACAAAGTTACGACACATGATACCGAGCAATACCATTGAGTACACAAGCATCCTTGAATGCGTAGACCCAAATCCTGGGGAATACCCAGTCGATCGATCATGGACCAACTTTGACCTGATCTCAATAAATGAACTCACACACTGCCTCAGTAAATATGCCAAATCTCAATGCAAACTTGACACTTGCCCTACCAGCCTAATAAGATCCGCACCCAAACAATTCAAACAAGACCTCATGAACCAAATAAATTACAGACTCATAAACGGACTCTTCCCCACGGAAAATGGAAATATCCTACTCACTCCTCTGCCTAAAGATATCAAGAAAAGCACAATGGACTTAACCAACTACTGACCAGTCGCTTCCATCCCACTCACAACAAAATTGATGGAAGGTATAGTGACAAAACAACTCACCGAATACCTGACCAAACACTCAATTCTACATGAGTCTCAATCAGGATTTCGATCAAATCATAGTATTGAAACTGTACTAGTGTAGGCAATGAACACATTCAAAACAATGATCGCAACCGGCAAGAACATACTCATCCTACAATTTGACATGTCTAGTGCCTTCAACATGGTGGATCATGGAATACTATTACACCTACTAGAGTACTTCGGAATCGGAGGCCCAGTTCTCAAATGGTTTGAAGGATTCCTCACCACCAGATCCTACCAAGTAATAGTGAATACGGACAGATCACCACCCTGGAGACCAGAATGCGGAGTTCCCCAAGGATCCCCCCTCTCACCAACTATCTTCAACCTAATGATGATACCACTAGCCAAACTCCTAGCCAACCAAAACCTTAACCCCTACATATATGCCGATGATGTTACGATCCATATCCAATTCAAAAACAACTTAAATGAAATAACCAACGAGATCAACCAGAGCTTCCAGACTATGCACTCTTGGGCGGACTCATTCAAGCTAAAACTCAAATGCAGAAAAAACTCAATGCCTAGTTCTCACCTCCCAATACAATACAAACAACTACCCTACAATAACTACACCCTACTGCACACTTCCTATCTCAGAAAATCTGAAAATCCTTGGAGTCACCATTGACCGAAACCTCACTCTCGACACCCACGCGAAGAACACTACGAAAAAAATGTTCCAATCGATGTGGAAACTCAAAAGAATAAAACCTTTCTTCCCAAGAAACATCTTCCGCACCCTAGTACAGTCACTGGTAATAAGCCACTTGGACTACTGTAACGCTCTATACGCAGGCTGCAAAGAACAGACCATCAAAAAACTCCAGACAGCCCAAAACACCGCAGCCAGACTCATTTTTGGAACACCTAAATACGAAAGTGCGAAACCCCTCAGAGAGAAACTACACTGGCTCCTGCTCAAGGAACGAATTGAGTTCAAGATCTGCACGACTGTACACAAAATCATTCATGCAGATGCCCCACTCTATATGCTAAACCTAGTGGACTTACCGCCCAGGAATGCCAAAAGATCGGCCCGCAAATTCCTCAACCTGAACTTCCCCAGCTGTAAAGGAATGAAATACAAACAGGCTTATGCTACTACATTTGCGTACAAAAGCACACAGTCCTGGAACGCACTACCCATGGCGCTGAAAACCATAACCAATCTAACAAGCTTTCGCAAAGCCCTGAAAACACATCTCTTCAACAGAGCCTATAAAAGTCACCCTCAATGAAACAAATCACTCCTTAAACTACCCAAGTACACCTAAGACACCTCTCACACGACCTTACCTAACACCTTTCCATCTGAACTCCTCTTTCACCTCAGTCTATGATTGACTGTCTTTTTTTTTGTCTTCAAATCATGTAACAACGTTTTCATTTCCATACTCTGTAAGCCACATTGAGCCTGCAAAAAGGTGGGAAAATGTGGGGTACAAATACAATAAATAAGTAAATAAATAAATAAATAAATAAATAAATAAAATAAATAAGGCGCTGAAGTTAAACCCTGGGGTCCTTTAGGGAAAGGGATGGGATTTGAAATACCACCTTTCTGTAGTCACAATTAAAGTGGTTTACATATTATATACAGGTACTTATTTTGTACCAGGGCAATGGTCTGCCACATATGTTAGACGTTCACAAGATATTTACGAAGCAAAAATGAAATGTTAACACACCCTTAAATATGGTATAGTCTCACACTCAATTCCTTATAGTTGGCTTAGGGCATTCGTGGAATGCAACAGTAAAGCAAATGAAAGCTTTTGAGTTGCAGTGGCAACTTGTTGCCAGGAAAACTCTGAACCTAACCATTTTACAGCACATAGCAGAGCACAATGTTTGACTTAGTGATCAGAATGTATAAACTTCCCAGAGCCTTTATAGCAATAAATTTAACAGCAGTCTTAAACAAGTGTAGCTCGGTGAAGAATCAGTCACTGTGGGTGGCTGGGGGGAAGGGAACAAATCTAACACATTAGTAAATTGCTTCTAGCCAATGCTCAGTCATTTGGGCTATACATTTTGGATGGTAATGCTTATTCCTGTGGTGTAGAGAGCCAAAAATGAGATTCTCCCACCGATTAACCCTGGATGTAATAGGTTGCACACTTTTTAAAATAAGACAATGTGAGGGAAACTAAAACAATGGGGGGGGGGGGGGGGGGGAGGAAATCAGAAATGAGATAATTGATTCGTGTGTCAGGAGAGGGAAATTTAAGGGGTCCTTTTACTAAACCATGATAGCGTTTTCAGCTCATGATAAACACTGAGACGCACATCGGAATATAATGGGTATCACAACATTTACCATCAGCTTATTTCTACCATGAGCTAGAAACACCACTGCAGCTTAGTAAAAGACCCTCTAAGAGCACAGAATGGTAAAACTAAGAGCACTGAGCTTTTCTTAAGACTGTGATTACACTTTCTTACTTCCATTAGCCTTGAAATCTGGTCGTCTTCATTTGTGTTCTACATGGAATAAAGATCTGGAGTCTGTTACTCAGGCTGTCATATGCACTTTGGGGGTAATTTTATAAATGCTTTTCTGCATGTTTAACCTGTTTTACACGTGGAAAAGGCATCTGAGAAAACTGTAAGGACATGTGGTGATAAGGCAGTTAATACTTATACACACACAAACCCCCGGATTGTATATAGGTCACCCAGATTTGAACATGGATCCCAGATCTGCATGTAAACTAATTAGTTAATGAGCAGTTCACATTGGTGTTCGTTGGCACTTGTTTAGGTTTACGCATGGATCTGCTCTGTGCCCTATTCTATAGCATGCCACTCAAAAAGGGGTATGGCCAAGGGCAGAGCAGGGACGTTCCCAGAAATGAGGCGTGATGTTATAGAAAAGAGCCATTTACACACTCAGCTGCCATTAGCTGGTGCCAGCATTTACATCAAGTTTCAGCAGGCCTAAGTGCTCGCATCCAAAGTTAGGTGCGAGATCCACACTAAGCAAGTTTTCCATAAAGGGAGTTCCATGCAGCGTGCTCTAGTTTAGCATGGACCTTACCAGGCACTAACTTTGGGTGCCATTTAGAGAATTCCCTCATAAGCATAGATGTTCCTGGTAACATAATTTGGGCAGAACAGGGATGGAGTTGTGATGTGTGTGTGTGTGTGTGTGTGTGTTTTATAAAACACATTTGCATCCTCTTTGAAGCAGACGTATATGTGTGTCAGCATCTGTGCATCACAGGGGCTCAGTCTGGGACTATATTTTATAAAGGTACTTAGGTGATTATTAGGGACCCTTTACAGTACAGTAAAATGCAGTAAAGTTTTGTATTTAACACATACAATAGTACATGAAAAGCCTATGTGCTGACTGTTGAGGCCTTCCCAGCACATTCCCATAGAGTTACCTATAAATCCAAAGTTACCTATAAATACTAAGTGGAGTGGAAATGGTAGACGTGAATTGCTTGTTTACTTTTTCCAAAAATACAAGGACTAGGGAGCACGCAATGAAGCTACTAAGTAGTAAATTTAGAACAAATCAGAGAAAATATTTCTTCACTCAATGTGGAATTAAACTCTGGAATTTTGTTGCCAGAGAATGTGGGAAAATCAGTTAGCTTAGCGGGGTTTAAAAAGGTTTGGACACGTTCCTAAAAGAAAAGTCCATAAACCATTATTAAGATGGACTTGGGAAAATCCACTGCCTTTTCTAGGATAAGCAGCATAAAATCTGTTTTACTCTTTTGGTATATTGCCAGATACTTGTGACCTGGATTGACCACTATTGGAAACAGGATACTGAGCTTGATGGACCTTTGGTTTGTCCCCAGTATGGCAACGCTTATGTTCTTATGAATGTTATTATGTAAAACTCTATAGCAGGTGGTAGTTACAGTATGTGGTAGGTGATTGTGTACTAACTGCAGTATGCAGTCCACGCCCATTCCCAACCCATAAGCAGCCTTTACCATGTGCTTATTCTAACACTAAAGAGGCAAGTCAAGAGAACCACAAAGGGAGGCTTTCAATAGAAGAACTACAAAAGGAGGATTTCAATAGAAATAATTGGGCTATTGGCGCAGAGACCAATATAATAGAGGGGGCCTATTTCTAACTATGAACACAATTGGGGAACTATTTGCAGGAGCCTAACAATATTTAAGGTATATAGTGAAAACCATGGACATAATATAACAAATAAATAACAAGTGTGAAGGGGAAGTTAGATCAATGGGAAAGGGAGGAATGGGGGTGTTATAAGTACTTCCTGAATGATCCGGAGGTAGATGGGGAAGATATGGGACAGAGCTTAGACATGGGAGAGGGAGGAGAGGTGAGTAATGGTGGGAATCAGGCAGGGGGAGAAGGAGGGGGAGGGGGTAGGGAGAAATCAAGAAGGAAATAGAGATATGATGTTTGATAATTTCCTCCAAAGTGCCAGCTATACTTTAGAGGCATTTGGGGGTTGACTTGTGCAATAAACACATTTACTGCAGTCTCATGAAAAGCTCTTTAAGTATTTGTTAATATTTCTAGCCTCTAATAGGCTGAAAAAGAAGACAAATGAAGTAGGCATCTTAATTTCCTGTTCCTCGACTAGTCGAGCTAAAGAAGTGATGAAAGAGAAGGGCATTACGTTTTGCTTAAAGCAGAGGTAGTGTACCAGCTCTATATACTTCTAAATGTTTATGCCCTAAATTCAGACCAGGGGAGATTCTACGAACACATTTATAAGCTCCTGAGAAACCATGCAGAGGAGCACCTTCTCATAGGGGGAGATTTCAATTTGACAACCAAACCTCGGATTGATAATATGGCACTGGCAAGCAAGTAAGGAAAAGCTTAAATTATTGTTGTAACACTGGGATCATTATGATATATGACAACATTTCTACCCCACACAAAGAGAACACTCATGCTACTCCAAGGTTCATGCTGCCTATTCTAGAATATATATGTGGACACTGGAGACTGGATTGATACAGACAATGATCACAGAACCTCAGGTATGGTCTGCCATGCCCCAATAACTATTGGACTAGTAGCACCAATATGAGGAAGGACAACGCTGAACAAAATAGAGATGGATCTTAAGGAGTATATAGATCAACTATAACTATAACTATATATATTATATATATATATATATATATATATATATTATATATATATATATATATATATATATATATATATCAACTATGGAGGAAACAAGTTACAGCAGGTTGAACAGAAGTACCTTGAATCGAGTAATGGGACAGGGACACTTCTAGCCTGCAAGCTTAAAAAGAAGGCAGCATGAATACCATTTAATTATTAAGGACCCCCCTAGGAGGGGAACATCAAGTTAGTAAGGCAATCAGGCAGACTGCCATCCAATTTTATAAGAAACATTATACAGCAGAGCAAGTTGCACCCCTAGAAGAGATAAATCAGTACTTATAAGAAATAGATTTACCCCGCCTATTTCCAGGAGAGATTGCATCAACTATCCCAACCAATAGGTCTAGATGAAACAATGTGGGCTATTCTTAAAATCGAGCGTGGTACCAGAAGATTGGAGTTTGGCCAATGTAATGCTGATTTTAAAAAAGGTTGCAGAGGAGATCCAGGAAATTATAGACCGGTGGAGTCTGACGTTGGTGCCGGGCAAAATTATTAAGAACAAAATTACAGAGCATATTCAAAAGCATGGATTAATGAGACAAAGTCAACATGGATTTAGGGAAAGGGAAATCTTGCCTCACCAATCTACTACATTTCTTTGAAGGGGTGAACAAACATGTGGATAAAAGGGAGCCGGTTGATATTGTGTATCTGGATTTTCAGAAGGCGTTTGACAAAGTACCTCATGAAAGACTCCAAAGGAAATTGGAGAGTCATGGGATAGGAGGTAGTGTTCTATTGTGGATTAAAAACTGGTTAAAAGATAGAAAACAGAGAGTAGGGTTAAATGGTCAGTATTCTCAATGGAGAAGGGTAGTTAGTGGGGTTCCCCAGGGGTCTGTGCTCGGACTGCTGCTTTTTAACATATTATAAATGACCTAGAGATGGAGTAACTAGTGAGGTAATTAAATTTGCTGATGGCACAAAGTTATTCAAAGTCGTTAAATCGCAGGAGGATTGTGAAAAATTACAAGAGGACCTTACGAGACTGGGCGTCTAAATGGCTGATGACGTTTAATGTGAGCAAGTGCAAAGTGATACATGTGGGAAAGAGGAACCTGAATTATAGCTATGTCATGCAAGGTTCCACATTAGGAGTCATGGACCAAGAAAGGGATCTAGGTGTCGTCGTTGATGATACGTTCAAACCTTCTGCTCAGTGTGCTGCTGCAGCAAAGAAAGAAATAGAATGTTAGGTATTATTAGGAAAGGAATGGAAAACAAAAATGAGGATGTTATAATGCCTTTGTATCGCTCCATGGTGCGACTGCACCTCGAATATTGTGTTCAATTCTGGTCGTCACATCTCAAAAAGATATAGTGGAATTAGTAAAGGTGCAGAGAAGGGCGATGAAAATTATAAAGGAGATGGAACGGCTTCCCTATAAGGAAAGGCTAAAGCAGCTAGGGCTCTTCAGCTTAGAGAAAAGGTGGCTGAGGGGAGATATGATAGAGGTCTATAAATAATGATTGAAATTGAACGGGTAGATGTGAAGCATCTGTTCACGCTTTCCAAAATACTAGGAGTACTGGGCATGTGATGAAGCTACAATGTAGTAAATTTAAAACAAATTGGAGAAAATCTTTCTTCACTCAACTTGTAATTAAACTCTGGAATTTGTTGCCAGAGAAAGCGGTAAAGGCGGTTAGCTTAGCAGAGTTTTAAAAAGAGTTGGACAGCTTCCTAAAGGAAAAGTCCATAGACCCTTATTAAATGGACTGGGGAAAATCTAATATTTCTGGGATAAGCAGTTATAAAATGTTTTGCACTTTTTGGGGATCTTGCTAGATATTTGTGACCTGGATTGGCCACTGTTGGAAGCAGGATGCTGGGCTTGATGGACTTTTGGTCTTTCCCAATATGGTAATACTTATGTACTTATGACTTCCCACATGGCAAGGTCCCAGGCTTAAGCATTAGTAATAAATTTTACCCATATTTTAAAAAAATATCTTGGGTCTGCTCTATCTAGAGGTTTAACACCTTTTATACTATAAATGAACTGTCCCATTCCTGGTGCAAGCCAAGGGAAGGACTGCATTCACTGTGGATCATATCTGTCAATCTCCCTGTTGGAAATGGATTTCAAAATCTTTAAAAAAATAATGACCGAATGATTGCAAAGAGTCATGCCTCTACTGGTCTGACACAACCAAACTGAATTTATCAGATGGGTCCTATATTTGATATGGCAGACCAGGTGAGCCAGAATATCATCATTGGTACTGTCCATTGATGCAGAAAAGGCTTTTGACAGGGTCACCTGACTTTCATGTTGAGGGCCTTGGAAAAAGTAAGGACAGAGGGTAGATTTCTGGGCAAAAGACATTTTATAGGACATCCAGTTTTGAGCTTGAGAGGGGGACACAAGATGCCTATGCCTTGTCGCCCCTGCTTTTTGCCTTAGCTGTGGAGCCTCTAGCACAACACATTAGGGACCATCTATCAATAAAAGGCATTTGTTATTAAAGGGATCAACATAGAATAAACCAATAATATATTATTTACAATTAGAGACCCCATAGATTTGCTGCTTGAAATTACCCAAGCCCTAGCACAATATGGGCAAGTATCAGGCTTCAAGACAAATGTCCAAATGTCCAAATATTAAATATTAGTGTAAACCCAGAACAAGTCACATAGCTACTGACACAATACCCACTTAAATGGGCTCCATTATATATCAGATATTTAGGGGTCACATGGGAAAGCTCTATAGGATTATCTACCCCCCATTACTCAAGGAGCTATGGGAAGAGCTAAAGAGATGGGAAGGGCTCAATTTGACTTGGTGGGGTAGAGTAAATGCTTTAAAAATGATCATTCCTCCTAAATTACTTTGCTTATGGTGCTTCTCATAAGACAATTCAGGATATTTTTTTTAAGAAGCTCTATCACAAAGTATTTGAATACATATGGATGCATAAACTTCCAACGGTCCATAGGGAAGTGCTATATTGGCCTAGAGCACAAGGAGGGATGGCAGTCTCCAACTTCCAAAATATTATATGGTATCGCAATTACAAGTATCCGCAATATGGGAGGGAGGGGAGACAATGAAGAGGTGGACCAAGTTAGAGCAAAAGATGGTGGGGGATATGCCCCTCTGGGCTATACTGTAGTTACCAGTACATGTGCTAAAAACATATAAAAATGAACTAACCCATACATTCAAGGGATCATTGACTTAAGGAGGAGCATGAGAGCCAAGCTACTGTGAGATAGAAACTTTTTTACATCAACCCTGATAACATATACTATGGGCTCCCAACCAGACCATGAAGACTACTTACAAGAAATAGGAATCTAGGGGCCTTCATATCCTAGGGCAACTGTTAGATGAAGTCAAGGTTGAAGAGTTTATAGAACTGGTGTACATTACCATTTAATCATCTTATCTTGTTCAGTTTTCATTTCCTTTTTTCTTTCTATTTTACTATATATTAATTTACATCACATATAATTCTGATATGTTCTGTATATGGTTTTAATGGTTGAATTGACATTTCCATATTTATATTTATATGTTTTCGATATACATATCCCTGTATGTGGCTCTGAATGGTTGAAACAATATTACCATATTTATATGCCTTGGCCTTTATTGCTATTCTTATTCCAGACTATTTCAAATGTTGCATCCTCATTTACCTTTTATAATGTTTTTGTGATATTATATGTTTTTAGACTTTTATGGTTTTAATAGTACTTGAATGTCACCATTACACGTATTATATACAGAATCTTGCATGGAAGACTTTTATATGTGTTTTACATATGTTTATATGTTATGTTTTGTTTTAGACCCCTGAGGAAGGCCTTTTTGGCCGAAACACAGACCGTGTAGGGTCCCAGTAAACTATTTTGGTGCTCTTACCATCTGTGGTTTCAGTCTGGTCTTTTTGGGTTTCTTCCGTTTCTTTTGTTTTGTGCGTTTGGCATTTTTTGCTGGAGATATGGACTCTCTTTTTTTGGTCTTTGCCTGAAGTGCACTGCACCCACTAAAACTGCTCCAGGGACCTGCATACTGCTGCGATGGACCTGAGTATGACATTTGAGGCTGGCATAGAGGCTGGCACAAAATATTTTTAAACTATTTTTTTGAGGGTGGGAGGGGGTTAGTGACCACTGGGGGAGTAAGGGAAGGTCATCCCCGATTCCCTACGTTGGTCATCTGGTCAGTTCGGACATCTTTTCGTGGCTTGGTCGTAACAAAAAAAGGACCAAGTAAAGTCGTCCAAGTGCTCGCCAGGGACACTCTTTTTTTTTCGATTATGGGTCGAGGACGCCCATGTGTTAGGCATGCCCAAGTCCTGCCTTTGCTGCACCTCCGACACACCCCCAGGGAACTTTGGTCATCTCCGCAACGGAAAGCAGTTGGGGACGCCCAAAATCGGCTTTCGATTATGCCGATTTGGGCAAACCTGGGAGAAGGATGCCCATCTTCCGATTTGTGTCAAAAGATGGGCGTCCTTCTCTTTCGAAAATAAGCCTTAAAGAGATCTTATATGGTCAGCTGGGGGATGTTATACAACATAAGGAATTTGTTGCCAGAAAATGTGGTAAAAGCAGTTAGCTTAGTGGGTTTAAATAAGGTTTGGATAACTTCCTAAAAGAAAAGTCCATAAGCCATTATTAAGATGTACTTGGGGAAATCCACTACTTATTTCTAGGGTAAGCAGCATAGAATGTATTGTACTGTTTTGGGATCTTGCCAGGTACTTGTGACCTGGATTGGCCACTGTTGGAAACAGGATGCTAGGCTTGATAGACCTTCGGTCTGTCCCAGGATGATAACTCTTATGTTCTTATGACACACAGGAGCTGCAGGTGGCTAAAATAATGTTAGAGAAAGCTATACGGTTGGAGGGAGGGGTTGCATAGAGGGTAGGTTATATATAATTGGTGGAAAACCTATTTGGGGTTGAAAAACAGAACTTGAGGGATATGGTTATGGAAACACTTTGTGGTTATGTTTTTGATATTGACATCCAAATGGTATGGTGAGGGGAATGGACAGGGGAAGGTGACAGGTTGGCTAGGTAATGGGAGATAATTAATTTCAGGTTGAGTTTTGGAAATTATTGTATACAGTGTTGTCTTGGACTGAAAACTCACAGTAGAAATTGTAAACATATCTAAACAATGTACTTCAGCTCCAGTGAGACTTTAGAGACCCGCATATAGAGTGCTGTGCTGAAGTAAGTTTAATACTATCCAATACTTTGTTTGAATTTGAATGAGATGGGCAATGACCATCTACACTTCTAACTGATTAATTCTGCACTCCTACTTCTCAGCATCAGTAACAAAGTGTTTTGAAGAATAATGTTTCAGATCTAGGCTAGATGTAGCCACAACTGCATTTTCCCGATTGCTTCACTTATAGCCCTGCTTTTGCAGGATATAGAGAGTTCCTATTTGTTAAACAACAAGAAGTGAGCTGGTTAACATGCCTTCCTTGGCCACTGGTAATGGGCCTCCCATGGCCCTAACAGCCTCCAAGAGAGGTCCCCAGGGCTTACATGGCTCAGCCATCATTCTGATACCCCAACCCAGCAGTGAGGGATGGAGGGACTGAATTGCTAAGATGTCCCTTGTTGTGCACATAATAGAAACAACACCCAACTGGGGGACTGGAGGAGACCACATGGTAACTGGAGCACATTGCCAAACCAGTAACTTCCTGATTGGAAGGAGCATGCCGAGTAGGCCTGGACACAGCCTGATTATATGTGACCGTTAAGCAGGACTGTCACTGGCTGGCTCCAGAGGAGTGAAGGCAAAGATTTATGAGGTTTAAAAGAGGCCAATGGCTCCCCTCCCCTTCAGCCCTTGCCCTCTCCAGAATGGATGGCTCTTTTTCACTCACCCACCCTTTATTATGGGTGGGTGAGTAATTAGGTAGATCTCTGTCCCGCTAATTTGGGAATATAGCTTATAAGCAATATTTTATCAATTTATTCCTCCTGTTGTGCCCCTGAAGGATGGTAGGAAGGGGCCAGAAGGACCAGCATGAGCTTGACCACAGATTGGGTGGTAGTCTGTGCCAATTCATCTAAGTTCATGCAGAATCCTGTCAGCGAGACCTTACAATTCAAGGCCTTGGAGAAATCTTGCATTGGGGCAGGCTTGTATACTTAAGACAGACCAGGAAGGCTGCTTGGGCAGCTGGGATAAGGTTTGCTGTTGTGGTGACCCTGGGATACCAACTGGCAAGAAGCCTTGCAGGCCTGGGAAGACCTCTCTGAGGTAGTAAATAGAGAGGCTTGAGCAGAAGGATTAGATTCCCTTGTTAGGTCATCTAATAAAGACATGGCCATATATTATCCAATTTGAAATGTGCATATGTGGGCTATGATTGCCCCTTTTAGGGGATGGTGATAGATGCCAGGAGGAGAAAAGGGGACAGTCACAGAGGCCTCTATTACAAGGAGAACATGCCTGGTAGCCACCATAGGATTAACACACAAAAAATCTTTTAAAATTAAAAATAAAATGGAAACAATAGATATAAGTTTTGGAAGAGAACAAAAACCTTTTAATAACACTTTTGGGTGCATCTTTAGGACATACTGCAGCTATCAAAGGCAACTGCCCCATACTAAAATAAAGCAAATATGGAATAAATGAAAATACTGTGCTATTTTTGTGTTACTGTACATTAATTATTGAACCTTTAGAGCAAGCATCTACACAGATGATTTTAACGAAGAACAGTTACTTCTGAAGTCACCTAGCTAAGGAAAGTACTATTGACTCTCTGGATTAGCCATCTTGCAGAAACTGACTAGCTGCCTAACTTTAAAAAGCCAGAAACTGTCTGGGAGCATAAAATATCAACATTGCCTGGAAACAAAAGGTTCATTCATAATTTAGCTCTCTGGATGTGCAGATGTAGCCTGCTTTGATATTAGAAGCTTCTCCTAAATATTAGAGAGTCAGGAAAGATGGTATTTTGCCAACACTCTCTCTTTTTTCTACCATACACTCCTGCTATTAATGTAAAACTGTTTTTAAGCAGCAAATTGATCTGTTTTCAGTAATGATGGAATGCTTTTATGCCGATTTTGACACCAAGTTAAAATTAATTATATTATATAGAAAGTCAAATAAGGACTCCAAGTATATAGATATATGTGTGTTTAGGTAATATGAATATTCTAATCATTTACCACCTTCTGGCATTATGATAAAACTAATTTTAACATTCTACTTCAGTGGATTCCTCATTAAAAAAAAATCCTTTGTGGCCATAAGAACATAAATTTACAAGCAGAATATTATGACAGCCAAATGACTTCACTGAGATAGATGTGTAATTTAGAAAATATTAAGCTGCATACTCCTCACTGAAAATGATTCTCCTAAATATTAGTCTTGGCTTTGCCACCTGTCCAAAATCTCGAGACACTGTCCAAACTGGTGCTGATACTAGGAGAAATAAAGCAGTTTTGTCAAAAAGGTCATCTTAGCCCACAGCGACTGACCTCACTGTAGTAGCAACAGCCTTTCAGCACCTACGACTCAGAGGAATATCATGCACTTAAATCCCTTAAACACGTTGCATAATGGTACTGAATGAATAAATCATACACAGTACTGTTCTCATTGCACTTACTCTGGAGACGGTCAAGGGCATGTTAAAGTCCTTTCCGCCTTGCAGTCGGAAGCCCCATGGTCCAGGTCCAGAGAGAGTTACAGAGTAAGACATTTTGTTTTGTAACTCTCACACCAGCCACCAAAGGCCTCTAAAAAAAAAATTTACAAAAACTGTAAGATAGGGGAAAAATAAAAGATGTTTAATGAAAAAAGAAAAGAATTAAAAGCAATTGAGGTTGAAAAAAAAGCACAAAGAACACACAATGATAATTGTTGCCTTGCCTGCTGTGTCTGGTTGAAGTGGCACCTAAGAATAGACTGGAGCTATAATGTAGATACTGATATCTCAGCTGAGCTGGGCCCATAAAAGGCATGTAACCAAACACCTACTATGTGAGGACTCCATGACTCAGAGATCCGATATAGCCCCTTGGGAGACCAGAGGATTTTTCCAGGCTTGTTACACCTCCCCTCCTCATGCTTACAGCTACTGAACAAAATGATTTTGGGGGTAGGGGTGAAAAACCATTGGGTTAAAACAAATATTCTCCTCATACTATAAACACTTTCTGATTCTTACATAGTACCTGCATGTTATCTTGGGCCACAGCATTTCACAATTATTGAACAGTGCTTGTGGACACAGTATTCATGATACACTGATCCTACCAAATTCAAGTCTTTTTTATTACTTGTGTAGTGATGGCTTTTATTTTTTTTGCAATGGATTAGTACAGTAGTTATGTTAATAACTGAACTAGTTGTTAATATACTGGCTGTACTATTAGTGTTTGTTAAATGTTGCATTCACAACTGGTACAGCTTAGTCAAAAAAGATATAGTGGATCTCAAAAATGAAATAGTGGAATTAGAAAAGGTGCAGAGAAGGGCAACGAAAATGATAAAAGGGATGGGACTTCCTTATGAGGAAAGGCTAAAGCTGCTAGGGCTCCTCAGCTTGGTGAAAAGATGGCTGAGGGGAGATATGATAGAGCTCTATAAAATAATGAGCGGAGTGGAACGGATATACGTGAAGCGTCTGTTTACACTTCCCAAAAATACTAGGACTAGGGGGCATGCAATGAAGCTACAAAGTAGTCAATTTAAAATGAATTGGAGAAAAATTTTCTTCACTCAACATGTAATTAAACTCTGGAATTCGTTGCCAGAGAATGTGGTAAAGATGATTAGCTTAGCGGGGCTTAAAAAAGGTTTGGACGTCTTTCTAAAGGAAAAGTCTATAGACCATTATTAAAATGGACTTGGTGAAAATCCACTGTTTATTTCTAGGATAAGCAGCATAAAATGTTTTGTACTTTTTGGGGATCTTGCCAGGTATCTGTGACCTGGATTGGCCACTGTTGGAAACAGGATGCTGGGCTTGATGGACCTTTGGTCTGTCCCAGTATGGCACTACTTATGTACTTATGTTTGATATAGGGAACTCTGCCCTTATAGCTTGCTACACTGCCCTGAATTCTTTTACGATCAATTGTTTAGTTACTTCTCACAAGCTTAGGGCACTTTGGGAGAAAGATTTTGAAAATGTAACCCCATTGTACATGGAACATAGAGATTGGAATAAGGTTGGGAAGCATTCAGATCTGCTGCCGAAGAAGAGCCTTTTCTAATATCTGCAGGGATGTACATGTATTTCTATCCTATCCAGTGGGAGCAGTCATTTTAGAAATAGAAACACTGAAAAAATAAACGGCACACATCTGGTAGCTTCCACATGGAGGTGTCAATGTTGCAACTTCCATGTGTAGGGGCTGACACCTCCACGTGTAACTGCTACGTTTTAAAAACCTATACATGTGTTACCAAATAAGTAGTGAGGCCATAATTTCATCAATTTCATTTCAGAGGTGAACATAAAATATATGGGACTGAGGAGAATGACTCTTAATCCCTTGTGTAAAGCCAGGGGTGCATTAACACTATATTGAGCCCTATGCAAACATACATTTGTGGGCACTTAACCATGAAGCCCCATTTATTTTCTCACATCCCCCCAAGCCACAATCACTTCTCTTCCCCCCCCCCAATCTTCCCCATTCAGACTATTTCCAATTCCTGCTCCCTTATTTGTGCTCCTCTCGAGCTTTTATTGTTAACTGCTTAGTTGCCATATGGCAATTAGCAGTATATCAAATTTAATTAAATTAAAATAAATCTTCATGTATGGTGTTATAGAAATGCTAAATAGTAGTAGTAGTAGTAGTGTTTTCTCCCACTTTTTGGAGAGCTATAGACAGCTAAACTGTGAGCAATATCCCAACCTTTTAACCACCCTTCTGACTTTGAGACAGTTATTTTATAAATCTGAACAGCCTGAAAAAAATCCAGAGTAAGCAATCCTAGCCATAGGAATCAAATTTCAAAACTCAGCACACATTCTCCAGGGAAATTACATGCCATCAAGACATAGTGAATACTTTTATGCTAGTTGGTGTTCTTTAAGAGGTGATGTATGTGCATCCCTGTCTAAAATTAGATGGTTCCTTATAGAATGTGTGCTAAGAAACCATCTAATTTTAGACAGGGATTCACATAAATCACCCCTTAAAGAACACCAACTAGCATAAAAGTATTCACTATGTCTTGATGGCATGTAATTTCCCTGGAGACATGTGTATGGGTGGAGATTGGGCAGGGCATGCAAATACGCAGGTAAATTATGGTACTCTGTAATTCAGGTGTGCTATGGATACAGGGGCAGCCTAAGGCAGTCTGCCATGTGAGGCAAGGATGAGGCAGAGCTACTGTTAGTAATGTGTAATTTAATCAATACATGCATCTAGCTTCGCCTACCTCCGCACACAATTATGGAATAAACTACCGAATACTATAAAAACTACGCACAACTTGACAACCTTCCGGAAGTTACTGAAGATGTACCTGTTCAAAGAGACTTACAAAAAGAATCCTCCTTAATGACTTGTTTCCTAATCTATACCAGAACCAACCAATATTGATCCCTTCTGATTTGATTATTTTATCATATTATCATTATTGAACATTACATTTTTTCCTACTCTCACTTGTATGTTATGTATTATCCTTTTAGTTACCCTACCTACCTGTTATTCTTGTACATTAATTGTAACAATATGCTGAACCTCTTCTCTGTTAATGGTGATACCATGGCTATATAATGTAAGCCACATTGAGCCTGCAAATAGGTGGGAAAATGTGGGATACAAATGCAGCAATGATAAGATACAACCCAATCATAAACTGTCTTCCTCACCCCTACTACATAAAGCCTATCCAGCAAGACACTATGACTTATGGTGTCAAAAGCGGATGAAATAGAAAAATAAATAAATATTTAAAATCAAGCATGGTACTGTGAAAACTAGAGGGTGGTCAATATAACACCAATTTTTAAAAGGGTTCTTTTGATGATCCAGGCAAAATGGTAGAGACTATATTATAAAGAACAAAATTACAGAGCATATATAGAAGCATGGATTAATGAGGCAAAACCAACATGGATGTAGTGAAGGGAAATCTTGCCTCATCAGTCTATTACATTTCTTTGAAGGGGTGAACAAACGTGGATAAAGTTGAGCCAGTCGATATTGTGTATCTGGATTTTCAAAAGGAATTGACAAAGCATCTCATGAAAGACTCCTGTGGAAATTAGAAATTTGTGGGATAAGAGGTAATGTCCTATTGTGGATTAAAAACTGGAAACAGAAAGTATGGTTAAATGGTCAGTATTCTTAATAGAGAAAGGAAGATATTGGGGGCTCTCCAGGGCTCTGTGCTGGGACCACTGCTTTTTAACATTTATAAATAATCTAGAGATGGGAATAATTAGTGAGCACTGTTCTAAGCTGAGTGGGTGTCCTCCAACTGCAATGCTAGCAGTAGGGGATGGTGCTTCAATATTGTGTTTCAATCTCTAGGGACAGGCAAGTTGTTAAATCACAAGAGAATTGTGAAAAATTGCAAGAGAACCTAACAAGACTGGTAAACTGGGTATCCAAATGGCAGATGATGTGCAATGGGAGCAAGTGCACAGTGATGCATGTGGAAAAGAGGAACCAAAACTATAGCTACATGATATGAGGTTCCACATTAGGAGTTACTGCCCAGGAAAAGGATCTAGGTGTCATCGTTGATGATATAGTGAAACCTTCTGCTCAGTGTGCAGCGGTAGCTAAGAAAGCAAACAAACAGAATGTTAGGAATTATTAGGAAAGTAATGGAAAACAAAAACGAGAATGTTATAATGCCTTTGTATCACTCCATGGTGCGACCACACTTCAAATACTGCGTGCAATTGTAGTCACCGCATCTCAAAAAAGATATAGCAGAATTAGAAAAGGTACAGAGAAGGACAACAAAAATGATAAAGTGGATGGGATTATTTCCCATTGAGGAAAGGCTAAAGCGACTAGGGCTCTTCAGCTTGAAGAAGAGTCAGCTAAGGCGTGATATGATAGAAGTCTATAAAACGCTGAGTGGAACGGGTAGACGTGAATTGCTTGTTCACTCTTTCCAAAAATACTAGGACTAGGGGGCACACAATGAAGCTACTAAACAGTAAATTTAAAACAAACTGGAGAAAATATCTCTCCACTCAGTGTGTAATTAAACTCTGGAATTCATTGCCAGAGAATGTATTAAAAGCAATATGTCAGGTTTGACATATTGTTTGGTGCCTTTGGATATTTCATCCGCTTTTGACACCATAAGTTATAGTGTCTTGCTGGATAGGCTTTATGTAGTAGGGGTGAGGAAGACAGTTTATGATTGGGTTATATCTTATCATTCTGGATGATCTATGCACATGAGTTGGGAAGATTCTGTGTCACAGGTTTTGGCAGTGGATGTAGGAGTTTCTCATGGATCTGCCTTGTCAGCATTGCTATTTAATTTGTATTTAGCTCCACTTTATGTTTTATTGCGTGAGTTGCAGGTTGAGTACAAATTATTTGCAGATGATATATAATTTTTTTTTCCCTGTGTATGAAGATTTTTCTGTAGGATGGGAGAAATTGGCTAAGTTTTTGAGAAAAATTAAGTTGTGGATGCAAACCAATTGTTTATCCTTGAATTTATTGAAAATAGAGGTAATCTTGGTGATTGGATCAAGTAAAGAAATGGTTTATAATCCTGTTATGTTTGAAGGGATGCATATCCAGTTAAGAACCAGATTACAAGTTTGGGTGTTATCACTGATTCATGTTTGTCTATGCAAGTGCAAATTTTGAAATTGGTACAAATGTGTTTTTTTCAGCTGAAAGTCCTAAGTCAATTAAAACCATTGTTGACAAGGTATGACTTTCAAATTGCTGTTTAGAGTTTAGTGCTTACAAAATTAGACTATTGTAATAGCCTTTTACTGGGCATTACAGGGGCTAGAATTCATGCATTACAGGTGGTTCAGCATACTGCTGTATGCATGATTTTTGGTTTGGGATGTTTTGAGTCTGGTACAGGTGCAATGGAAGCTCTTCACTCTTCACTTAGCTCGAGTTATGAAAGGATCCACTGATTCCATGACCAAAATGATAAAGGGGATGGAACTCCTCTCATATAAGGAAAGGCGAAAGAGGTTAGGGTTCTTTAACCTGGAAAAGAGACGGATGAGTAGAAATATGATTGAGGTCTACTAAATCCTGAGTGGTGTAGAACAAGTAGAAGTAAATCAAGTTTTTACTCATTCCAAAAGTACAAAAACTAGGGGGCACTCGAGGAAGTTACATGGAAATACTTTTAAAACAAATAGAAGGAAATATTTTTTCACTCAACGGATAGTTAAGCACTGGATCTCTTTGCTGGAAGCTGTAGTAACAGCAGTTAGTGTATTTGGATTTAAACAATGTTTGGACAAGTTCCTGGAAGAAAAGTCTATAGTCTGCTATTAAGACAGATATGGGGAAGCAACTGCTTGCCCTGGGATTGGTAGCATAGAGTTTTGCCACAATTTGGGTTTCTGCCAGATACTTGTGACCTGACTTGGCCATTGTTGGAAACAGGATACTGGGCTAGATGGACCACTGTTGTGACCCAGTATGGCTATTCTTATGTTCTTATGATAAAAATATTAACAATAGTTGCATTCATTATAGTTGTGGTACTTTTATTTTTTACTCAAATAGTTTTATGTTAGGCAATAACTTTTTTTTACTTTCATTTAAGTAAAATTTTTAATGCGCTCTTCACTGTACTGTTTACTTTTACCTAAGAATTACAATATACATTTATTTTTACTTTTACTTAAGTACTTTGTTCTTTGAATAAAACTGGTACTTGGGAAACAGAAGCACTCTTCCTGCCTTTTCCTGCTGCTCTACACCATAGAGCTTTCTGCTCCAAATTTAGGGCGTCTTTTACTAAGGTGAGCTCACGTTTTTAGCACTCGCTAAAATCATGGGAGTGCTAAACTTTAGAGACGCCCATAAGAATGCATTGGCGTCTCTAATGTTTAGCGCACCCACAATTTTAGCACGTGACAAAAACGTGAGTGTGCCTTAGTAAAAGACCCTAAAAATGAATTATAGCATAGAATATTTGAGATGCTCAGGTACCTGCAGCACCCACAGAGCTGGTGCCTATGATCCTAGCCTCTTACATCCTATGCTCAACTGACATTCCCACCCCTAAACATTTGGGTGTCTAGTTAAGGTTACTAGATTTTTGGCTTGCAAATCTGGGATATCTCTGGGAGGGGTAGAACAGAATTGGGCCATCGCATGGCAATTTTCCCACCATAAAAATGATAATCTACTAAAAATAAATATTTATCCTTTTTATATTTTAAGTATATTCTTTAAGTTGCTTAACATAAAATATTTAGGGGGTTGTTTACTAAAGCTGAGCTCCAGTTATCTGCAGCAGGGCCCATAGGAATAAAATGGACCCTGCTGCAGATAACTCGAGTTAATCTTTAGTAAATTTGGGGGGGGGGGGGGGGGGTTAGAGTCCAGTACCAAAGTCTTATGCTGCGTGATAGGTGGCACATCAAAAAGAATTAATTATGTAATGAAAACACCAAAACAGCTGACAAAAGCCAGCCTTTCAACATGCAACATTATGTGGGACATATGTTCAGGTTCTGAATCTTTGAATTGGGTCTCAAGACATTTTACGCTGATGATTCATCTATCAGAGAATTTAAAAATCCAACCTTTGGTGTCTCTGGCTTGGTTTTATTGCTCTTTCTATTCACTCGCTGGTCGCATCTGTTCCTTTTATTTTTCTCTCTGGTGTTTTCCTCCTTTTTTTTTTCTGTTTTTGCTCTTTCCTTTATGTATTTGTTTCTTTCCTTCAACAGTGGATATTTGAATACGTTTCCTTCTGGATGTATATTTCTACCCCTGTCCCTTGATGCTTTCCCATTTTTCTACCCTTGCTGCTCTTCTTTCCATTCCTTCTCTCCTTCACTTTTCATATTCTTTCTCCAGGATTTTATTATTCCCACATTTTCTCCATTCCTTTATGGGTGCTCCTTAATTATTTTCACTCTTTCCCCTTTGATCCCCTTTCCCCCCCCCATGGGCCCAGCACTCTCCATCCCCTCTCTCCACTGGACTGGAAGAAGAGCATCTCCATCTTTCTTCTCTCTCCCTTCTGCTATGCCAGCACAGCCATTTCCACCTCTCTGTCTTCTCCCCCTTCCTGAGGCCCAGATGCACTAAACGTTTTCATCGTAAATGAGCCCTTAAGGAAGAATTTCCGATCCTTTCCATGCACTAAAGCTATTTTTTCGACGGTCGTAGCAGCTAACGAAAACGGAATGTAGATGAGCAATTAGTGTGAAAACCCCATTGAAACGACATGCACTACCTTTTCCGATTGCCTTTACGCAGGAAAAAGGCAGGAAAACTAACGAGAGGTCTGGACCTCTCGTTAGGACAGCTCTGTGCCAGGAAAAAGTGTTAAGTGAAAAAATAACAAACTTTTGAGCCAATCCCAGCGCATTAGCAGAGCTAAAAGCGCTGTGATTGGTCCAAAGGACCTCAGAAAACACATAAAAAAAATAAAAATAAAAAAGGATCGGGAGGGGGCAAGGGCGCTCATCAGGAGCGTCCTGTACGGACGGCCTTGCCCCCCCCCGCTGCTCCCCGCTGCTCCCCCCACCCCGAAAAAGCAAACTTCTAGAAGCCCCTGCCCCCCTCCCTTCCTCACTACTCTTGTCACCTCAGCTCCGCCTCCCGACATCCTCCGTCCGCGCCCCCGCCCCCTTTTGGGGTCGTCGCCGCCATTCCCCTACTCCATCGGGCCCCCCTTCCTCTTACCGGGCCCGTGCAGCGCCTCTCTCCTCTGTCCGAAGGCGCTGCACGGGCAAGAAGAACGCTGAATCAGCTGATGCCTGCCTTCGCGATGGCGCGTCTTTCTCCTGCTGCGCCCGCCCCTGTCTGACGTCAGTAACCTACGTAGGTTACTGACGTCAGACAGGGGCGGGCCCAGCAGGAGAAAGACCGCTCTATCGAAGCTAGGCGAAGGCAGGCATCAGCGATTCAGCGTTCTTCTTGCCCGTGCAGCGCCTTCGGACAGAGGAGAGAGGCGCTGCAACGGGCCCGGGTAAGAGGAAGGGGGGCCCGATGGAGGAGGGAATGGCGGCGACGACCCCAAAAGGGGCGGGGCACGGACGGAGGATGTCGGGAGGCGGAGCTTAGGTGAGAGTAGTGAGGAAGGGAGGGGGGCAGGGGCTTCTAGAAGTTTGCTTTTCGGGGTGGGGGAGCGGCGGAAAGTGGGGAGCAGCGGGGGGGGGGGCAAGGCCGTCCGTACAGGACGCTCCTGATGAGCGCCCTTGCCCCCTCCCGATCCTTTTTTATTTTTATTTTGATTTGGGAGCCATGTGCTTGCGATTTGACTGTGTTTTGAACGTTTCTGGCATGCGCAGAGCAGCCAGCATAACGCTTGGCTGCTTTGCGCATGCTTTACGAGCCGATTACCGACGGGGATTGGTGCATCGTTCTTTCCAATACCGCACCAAACTTTTTGGGGCTGTGTTTTTGGAGCATGCTTCGTTATTTTAAATTCGGTAAAGGTTTTAACGTTTCTGATTTTTTTACGTTTGCTTGATGCATCTACCCCTCAGTCCAGTACTTGCACCTCTCTCCTTCCCTTTCTAGTTCAGCATCTTTAATTCTCTCACCCCATCCCTCAAACCTCCCTTTGTGGCTCTCTGGTTTGTTTCAATGTCAACATTAAAAATTACAGTGGTGCAATGTGGAGCCTCCTCTCAAGCACACTTCAAGTCTCTACCTGGCTCCGCCCCCTCTGATGTACACCTCCCGTTGCCATGGGAGCAGGACCAGGAAAAGACTCGTAGTGTGCTTGAGTGGAGGTTCTGCATTGCTCTGCTGTGTTTTAATATGAACACTGGAGCAAATGGGAAGGTGCTGCAAAAGGGGAGGTTTGAGAGGAGAGGTGACCCCAGGGGGTTGGCAGCAAGAGGAGGAGATGGTGGAACATGTGGGAGAAGGTGGGCAGTGCAAACTACAATATGTCACCTCTGACAGAAAACTCTCAAATAGGAAAGAATCAGGTACGGGTGTTTGAAATTGGGGATGTCTGGTAACCTTTTCCCTAGTTTGTCTATGCCTTAATCTGATTCTGTGTATAGCTTTGACTGAAATGAGTACGTTTGTAAAAGCTATATGTTTAGTTTAATTTATTTGTTTATATTTGCTATACTGCCTTTACTTCAAAATACAAGGCAAGGAAGTTTAGAATTCAAATTAATATAAAGAAAAGAACTCCAATAAAGCTATAGGATATATTCATAAAACATTCATCAGTAAAGAGTCACCAGCTTCCATACAAAAAGAATAAGCTGCGTAGATAAATTGGGCAAAGATAATTCACCTCAAATCCTTGTTTTCCAACTTCTGAAGTTATGATCAGGTCACAGATCACACAAGTCTTCCCGGCACTGGCTTTGGTTCCCAATTACTGGTGTTGCCATCTAATCACCGCTAAGCTTCTTTGGTTCCATGCCTTCTATACAGGATTTCTTTGTGTTTATCGAATGCATTTTTTAATTCTGTTACTATTTTCATCCCTACCACCTCCCACAGGAAGGCATTCCAGCTATCTACCGCCCTCTCTGTAAAAAAGTACTTCCTAACATTATTCCTGAGTCAGTCCCCATGCAAACTCAATTTATGTCCTCTAGTTCTACTACCTTCCCATCTCTGGAAAAGATTTGTTTGTGGATTAATACCTTTCAAATATGTTTCTATCATATGACCCGTCTTTCCTTTCCTCCAGGGTGCATGTTCAGGTCGTGAAGTCTCTCCTCATTCGTCTTATGATGCAAATTCCATACCATTTTTGTCACTTTTCTCTGAACCGTTTCAAGTCTTTTTATGTCCTTTAGCAAGATATGGCCTCCAAACCTGAACACAATACTCCAAAAGTGGGACCACACCAATGACTGGTACAGGGGCATCAACGCCTCTTTTCTTCTGCTAGGCATTAATAAAGTATGTTTGATGGACTGAGGGTGGGAAAGGGGAAGACAAGAATGCTGGACCATGAGGCATGGGGGGGCAGGGACAAAGAGATAGAAAATGCTGGACTGCAAAGGTTTATGGGCCTTGGGTTGGCTATTGTATTTGGCTATTGTATTGTATTTGTGTGTTTTGACTGGGCCTGGGTAGCTGGCAGATGTTTAGTCAGAAAACTGGCTTTTCTGAAAACCAGCCAGTTGTCAACCCTGGGTGTATGTGCTATATACATGCAAATGCTGCAATATCCCCACAGAAATAATGAATAAGACTTCTAAAATAACTTCCAAAGGAGTTATTTATTTTACCAAACTGTAGTAAAAAGTGGCCTTAGTACGTCCTTATGTGGATCATTCTCAGACACCAAGGACATTTTTTTTACCACATGGGTAAAAGACACTTTTTCTATTTTTGGAATTAATGGTCACATGCTAATTTTCTCATTATTCCCTACTGTAGGTGGTAAGGGCTTACACGCTAACTACGCACTAAACGATTAGCACAGAAGACATCTACTCTCCAGAAGCGGAGCCAGGTTGACAGCACAGGGGGAGCGAAAGCGGCGCAAGAGCAGACTTCTGCTAGCGCCAGTGCACAGTTTCAATGCAACACATTGAGAAAAAATAGGCGCCGGCGCCAGCAGAACTCCATTTGGGGAGCGGCCGCTCCCCTGGCACCCCACCTAGCTACGCCACTGATACTCTCCACCCCAGATCATCCCAGTGCTAAAAAATAAAATCTACTTTTTAGCATGCATATAGTGTGCACTGATGCCAAAATTACTGTGGAATGCTATAGCGCACCTTACAGTAAGGCATTTTAAGCTGTGGTGAGCATGTTAGTGCTTACTGTAGCTTAGTAATAGGACCCCAGATGTGTGCATATATAGATCTGTCTTGGAATGTATTAATGCTGTCTTATTTTTACTTTACTTTATTTGATGTTTTCACCTCACCAAAAATAGCCTGCAACGAATTACAGTTTTAAAAATTTACACACAATCTATCCCTTAATAAAAATTACAAACCTAAAAATCTAATCTTTCCAAGTCCTTTCCTGAAAAACACATATAAAATCCATGCCTTTAAACAGTTTTTACTTTTTTCATAGCAATGAATTTGATGATGAAGCTCTAAGGGTAGATTGTTCCACAATTTTGGACCTTGCACGCCAAAAGATCTTTTGCAAGTAATTTGCAAATTAATATCTCTAATTTTATCTTGAACATGCTTGAAAAGGCCACTGTTTTGCATGTAGCTTAAAAAATGTCCTCATACTGCAAATGCTTCTTGACATCCCGTAATTCATAGGAATCCACTACTACATTTGGAAGCATCTGGTAAATCTGCTGCTGATTGAGATGTGTTCTTTTAAAGGATGATTTGGGATACTTATTTCCAACTGAAAAGAATACTGGTTTGACCCTGAGGTAGCATTTTTCTGCGCCAAAACGTGGCCCGTGTCTGGTCCATTTTATTAAAGATTGTACCGTTGTTCCAGTCTTGGAGGTCCTTTTGTGCTTTTTCTGACTGACGTCAGAGAAGGGCGTGCACAGGAAGAAGGAGAGAGACGTCGGTGGAGGCAGAAGGGAGCGACGATCCGTTGTTTCATCTCGTGCAGCGCCTTCACACAAAGGTGAGAGGCACTGCACGGCTGGTAAGGCGGAGGGGGGTCCTTTGGAGGGGGTAACGGCGGCGAAGAACTCATGGGGGGCGGAGCAAGGGGCGGAGGATGGCGGGAGGCGGAGCAGTGTTGGGAAAGAAGAAGATGAACACAGGAAGGGAGGGGGGCCCGGCGCTGCTAAAGTTTCACTTTTTATTTTCAGTTTTTAATTTAGTGAAGGGCGGAAGCGTGGAACAGCGGCGATCTAGGGGGGGGGCAAGGCCGTCCATACAGGACGCTTCTGAAGAGCGCCTTTGCCCCTCCCGATCCTTTTTTAAGGTATGTTTATTTTTCAGGGATGCAGCGGGGAGCGGGGAGCCACGTGTTTGTGGGGGTTTTGTTGTTGTTGTTGTTCTGACGGTTCTGGCATGCGCAGAGCAGCCAGCATAACGCTTGGCTGCTCTGCGCATGATTTAAGGGCCGATTACCGAACAGCATTGATACATTGTACTTTTTAAATCCGCACCGCACTTGTACAAATTGTTTTTTTTGAGCATTGTTCGTTTTTTTAAATTCGGTTCGGACTTTAACGTTTGTAATTTTTTTACGTATGGTAGATGCATCTGGGCCTCAGTGGTAGATGCACTAAAAAAATCGTTAAAGCCCTTCCCTTACCGATTCCTTAGCGAATCGGTAAGAAACGGGCATGCATCAAGGAAATCGCATGCAAATGAGCTGGTTGCTGCTAGCTCATTTGCATGGGATTTCCTTCCAAGCCTGTCAGCCAGCTGAGCATGCACAGAGCAGCCAAGCGTTATGCTGGCTGCTCTGTGCATGCCAAGGACGAGGTTCTTCACTCAAAAAAAAAAAAAAAAAAGGACGTCCTTGAGGAGCAGGAAACTTGTCAGCAGCCTGAAACCTCAGAAGAGAAAGAGTGCTGAAAAGAGCCCCCAGTTAATTTAAGTGCTGCTGCTCTTTGCTTGTGTAACATTTCCATTGTTTACTGCTTCGCATGTTAAAGGCAGGCTTACATCAGGCAATTAGGAAGGGACTCTCTGAAGAAAAAAAAAAAGGACATTCCTGTTTTTCTTACCTGCCTGAACTGACCACAACCACAGTTCTCTCACAGTCCCCTCCAAGGTTGTTTTCAGCTTGCTCCCCCCCCCCCCCCCCACAGGATCAGGACGCAGGATGTGCGAGGACGTCCAAATCAAAACTTTTTGGACGTCCCTCCCTCCTGGTCCTCTCTCAGCCAATCACAGCGTGTTTAGCTGTTACCAGTATCAGCTAAACGCGCTGTGATTGGCTGAGAGAGACCTGGAGGGAGGGACGTCCAAAAGTTTTGATTTGGATGTCCTCGCACGTCCAGATCCTGTGTGTATGTGTGTGTGTGTGTGGGGGGGGGGGGGGGGCACAAGCTGAAAACAACCTTGGAGGAGCTGTTGAGAGAACTGTGGTTGTGGTCAGTTCAGGCAGGTAAGAAAAACACGTCCAAGAAGGACGCCCATCACAAAAGCTGCAGGAAGACATCCAGCTTGTGTTAGGCGCTTGGATGTCCCTGACGAGCACTTGGATGTTTTTTTTTCCTTTTGATTCCCTCGCAGCAGCTCCAACGAGAGGTGCAGACCTCCCGTTAGGTTGTTGGCTCAATGATTATCTGTCTCTTCTTTACCCCTTTTGGCTCAGATTATCTCAAAGCTACATGTGATGGGGAAGGTAATTTCCGGTAGGGGAGGGGGCTGCATGTTGTCTCTTTTCCCATGTCTTTAAGGGGTAGATGCACTAAAAAAGGACACCCATCACAAAAAATCTGGGGGGGGGGGGGGAAACGTCCAAGTGCTCATCAGGGACGTCCGTTTTTGGATTAGTGAAGGACGTCCATG